>NC_044324.1:114017178-114320208 GCF_007399415.2 Gopherus evgoodei
CACTACAGAAAGATGTGATGTTAGTGACTTAACTCAGACATTTCCATGAAGGTGTCAATTACATTATTATTGCTGGAGACTTCAAAATAGTTTGCAGGTGTTAAGCAAGTTTGTCTATAGAAATATTCATGTCATGTTTTCTAAAGGTGAATGATATGTGCTTTATAAGAGTTTTTATTACATGTACACCACTCTCTCTCTTCTCTTCTTGCATATGCATTGGCTTGTATCCACCTGACTTGCAAAGGTGCAGTTTCTTCATTATAATTAAAATATATTGCAAACAAAGTGGGGCAGGGGGTTGGTTAAACAAAATCACACTGTAGCCTCATTTTGGTAAGCTTGTGTTCTATTTTCCCTCTAAATACTGAATGCTGGGATAAACATGTGTGTGTGCATATATAAAACCAGACATTTGTGTGTGTGTGCACACATTCACACTGGTGCAGAGTTTTAATATCTGCTTGTTAAAATTAATAATGGTAAAAGCTGAAAAATCAGAGTAATAGGGTTTTGTCAGACCCCAGAAATATTCCATACAGTTGAGTGTACAGTATATTTTTCCAAGCGGAAATGTCTTGCCAACAAACAGGCTACGGTATACACTGATGACTCGATGAGAAGGATCCATCCCATCCTATTTTATACACACTCTGGTACATTTAGCGAGGCTTGTGTCCTTATGTAATGTTGATGAAACAATACAGCAAAACCAAGTTTCTATATCAGCAAGTCAGCTAAATTTACTGCCTCTCTATATATCGAATGTGTTGTGCACATGCATATCACAGAAATACTGACGATCAAGAGGGACAGGAAGTGCACAGTCTGGAACAAGCATGGCTTTGGCACAGCTGGTGTGCGTGCAACATGGATGAGTGGTTTTGCCAAGCCTATTTCCAGTCTAATTAGTCCAATTTCCAGTATTTGTGCATGAGGTCAACATACTAATTTTTCAAAATTGCCTCAGTTTGGGGGATGATGGGAGAAGGCACATGAAATCTTGATGACCTGCCAGTTGGAAGCAATGTTTGAGGGTGCGTCAGTTCCTTTACTGCTTGTCCACCAAACTTTCCAGCTAGCATATTCCTGGCTGTCCAAGATTCTAATGTTTCCTGTTCAGTAGCCGGATGGAGAGGAAGCTCCATGTGCTTCCTGGTTTTAGAGGTGGCACAGTGAGAAGGGCAAGGCAGCCAGTAAAAGCAAATGTTCAAAGCATAAAAGGATTTGGTGACCCTGCAGAAGTGGAACTCTATGTCATCCTGCTTGAAAGCAATCACTGTTCCCCTATTTAATTAACTGTATGACTTGATGATAAAGCTCTTCCCCCCCCTTCTTCCCCCCGCCCAAAAGCATTTAGAAGGTACAGACAGACTTTTTCGCTCAAAGTCTACCTTATGATTCATTTATGGACTTGGCTCAATCAAGATAGCTCCACTCATTTATCATCTCACTCAGACAAGCAAGCCACATCTTGCTGGTTGTGGCTATTATTAGAGCTGGCCAAAACTTGGGAGTTTCGGTTTGCGAGAAGCTTTGATATTTTGGAATTTGCTTTCATTCTGATTTGGAATGAAACCAATTTTACTGAAATTTCCCTGAAAACTTTGTTTTGGAAACACTAGCAGGTGGTGTTCCTGAAACAAAAAATGTGAAATTGACTTTCTTGTCACTTTCACTGCTTCTATTCCCTGGAGGGGAGCCCAGCCAGAGCCAGGGCACCCAGGGTTTTCAGGCTTGTGACCCCAACCAGTGTGCATGGGCTGGAGCCTGGGCTATCGGAGCCCTTGGCTCTCCACTTCCTCTCAGGGAGCTTGGTAGTGCTGCTGCAGACCAGGTACCTTAGCAGTCCTAAGGGTCCTGGCTCCAGTCATGGCTCCAGAGTCTTCCAGGCACAAGAGAGCTGATGCCAGGGGCTGCTGCACTGCCATGGGCCCTGGAACACAGGCTCCCAGCAGGTTTCCAATGGAAACCCACCTGTAACTTGAACTAAAATGTTGTCAAATCTGTAATAGATTTGACTAAACATTTTTCTCCTGTGAATCAGCATTTTCTGATGAAACTAAGGTTTGTTAGAAAATTTACTACTAATAATAAAATTTACTACTACTAATAAAAATTATTTTAAAGCTCAAGAAAAGCTCCAGAGAGGATGATAGCCTTGAAGACTAAAGTTCTCCAGAATGATTCTCCTTCATGCCATGTGCTGTGCCTCTAGCACTGCGGCAATCTCACTTTCTGCCCTGAATGCTTTGGTTGCAATTTTATTTTCCAACTTCCTCTGCATCCAGCAGACCAGATCCTAGCTGAGGTAAATCAGTGTAGCTCCATTACTTGTTTGAGCTATTCTGACTTATACTAGCTGAGGGTCTTGCCCAGAGAGTCTAGGGATATGGAATATCGTTTTTTAGTGACTTGAATATTCTAAGTACAACAGGTGGAACAGAAGAAGCCAGAAGAGCAAAAGCCAGACATGCCTTTAACTCAGATGCCCATCTATTCCTAGCTCTGCTCTTGTCTTGCTGTGTGCACTGGACAAGTTGAATACTCTCTCTCCTTCATTTTTTCCCCCTCGTCTGTTAAATGGGATTATACTTGTATGGCTTAATTTATAAGCATTAGTTACATGTTTTAGGTTCTCTGGTATAAGGTGCTCTGTAAAATGCAAAGTATTTATCATATGAATCTGGAGTCAATTATTAGTTGTCTGCACTGATGAAAAATCTGTGGTAGCTTGATTTTTAACAGACTTTGGTTGGGCCAGCAGTTTCACTTCTTGAGTTTTCCCATTGACATCAGCTTGTTCTCACTGACGATTCAATTTATTGGCAACATTATCACTTTTCATGGAAGCTGAGTGTATCACCATTATCTGTGGCTTCACTTATCTGAAGCATGCATATGGATTCTCATAGAAAAGGTCCCCAGATTTTTTTTTAACATGGACAAAACACATTTTTCCCTAGATTGATTCTTGGAAATGGTTACACCATTTTCACTGTAACTTAAATAAATCAGCCTAAGGCAAATCCCCAGCACAGAAAACTTCAGCACAAAGCTATTAACAACTGAAGACATTTTTTCCAGATACACCTTAACATATATAGGTGCATACAGCCAAAGAGGAATGTCTTTAGAGAAGTTCCCTACATCAGTGGTTCTCAACCAGGGATACACATACCCCTGGCGGTACACAGAAATCTTCTGGTGGTACATCAACTCATCTAGATGGTGGCCTAGTTTTACAACAGGCTACATAAAAAGCACTAGTGAAGTCAGTACAAACTAAAACATCATACAGACAAAGACTTATTTATACTGCTCTATATACTGTACACTGAAATGTAAGTACAATATTTATATTCAAATTGATTTATTGGTAAATTATGTGATAAAAATGAGAAAGTAAGCAAATTTTCAGTAATAGTGTGCTGTGACACTTGTATATTTATGTCTGATTTTGTAAGCAAGTAGTTTTTACTGAGGTGAAACTTTGGGGTACACAAGACAAATCAGAATTCTGAAAGGGGTACAGTAGTCTGGAGAGGGTTGAGAGCCACTGCCTTACATGTTCAGGTGGCTTGCTGAGTTGGGTGGGTGATGGGCAATAAAAAGGGTAGAGGGAGCAGCAAATCCGTTTTTCCCCTAAAATGTCTATACTTTTTGCTGAAGGCTACTATTAAGAGTGGTTTCGGCGGCAGCCAGCTTATGTATCACTGTCCATGATATTTGAAAGATTCATTTAAACAGTTTGGCAGTGTGACCAGTTGATCTAATGCTCTATCGAGGGGGTTCCAGGGTTAAATTCAGCCAAGGTGTAAGTAGGCACAACTCCCCTGACTTCAGTGGAACTGTATCCATTTATATCAGGGCTGAGTTTAGACAATTTTTAACTTAATATTGCAGATGTTAAGCACTAAAGTTCATGCAACTAAATGTCTGATCTCATATCTCTCAGTGCTTTGAACCCCTTTCAAGTGGCTCTCTCCAAAGCAAAAATTCTGAAAGCATCATTTTCATCCCAAAGTTAAAAAAGAAAAAAAAAAAAGAAATCCCATTATTTCCTGAAACAGAAACATAACTGGTCAGAATCTGTACTGGGAACTGAGAGCAGAATCTGACCTATCCTTTATAATGCAATTATAACTCTTTTATTGCGCAAAAATGCATATTTGTGTTTATTTGAAAAAGTCATGAACATGAGATTATATCCTTTGCTCTTGGGAGCCCAGCTTGGACTATTCCAATTAAACCAGAGTATCCAGAAGTGAATGAACTGTTCATTCAGAGTTCACAGGATGTTCATATTGGCTCAGATCCTTCAAGACAGGGTTCATAGCAGATTTTTATGTTCTATCTATCTATTTATTTATTGCATTAGTTAGCACAGTTGGTATCTTGAAAGGGATGCATTGATCACAAGACTCCCGCTACCCCTGCGGAGTGCCTGGTTTAGATGTGCCAAGAGTGAGTTACTTTTTTGAGAAGAAGTGGAACAGGAGATGTTGAATTTTGAACACTTACATTTCACTGTTAAAACAAGAAACAGAAGCAGTTCCAGTCATGTGGCTTTTTAAATTCCTTATGACCATTGGTTCCTCATCATCGTCACATCCCTAATTCTCATTCTCTCTCTCTCTCCCCCCCACTCCCAGGTCTTAGACAGAAATTTGTTATCACCCCTTCCTCCTCATCCCCCAGGTCCCATGTTAGAGGTATAAAGCGTGCTGGCCATCTGCGGAGGAGTGATTTGCACCCCAATGGAACTTGCCAGGTACTGCAAAAAAAAATTCTTCTTCTTTTTTTTTTTTTTACATTTTAAAATGTAATTTGATTGAATAAATTAGTGCTGTAGTGCAACAAAAAGCCCTTGTCTAAGGTTCCAGCTTCCATGAGTTTGGGATCAGGCTCTGTTTGACTATATTTGTGCCATTTGGTTGGGTTTTTTGGCTTTCTGTCAATATTCTATCACAGAGGTTCTCAAAACTTTCTAATAGCTTAAACCCCATCTTAGTAGAGAGAATACTCTCGTGGGCTGCCATTCATGATCACTTTGACCACTGCACACAACTTATGATCAAATTCATACATCATCCCTCTGGCAACTGCAGCAATTGTTTACATAGAAGAGCATCAAATGTGTATTTGGTTGTTTTTTTTAAAAATGTGACTTGCCAGATGGTAACAAGGAGGATAGTCAGCTCCATGTAACTGGCCAACTCTCCATGGACCACTAGCAAGTGATCCACAGACCACAGCTTGGGAACTGCCGTTCTAGTGAATAAGCTTTACTAGCATAGATGCTATGCTGATTTTAAGCCTCAGTAATCAAATAGTCACTAAAACCAAATTTCAGATTGCATGAACAGTGAAAACTTTGATTTTATACACCAGATAGAATATGCATGCTATTGTTGGTTAGTTGCATAAATCAACCAGTCCTGGAGCAAAAAAGAAAAGAAAAGAAAAAAAAATCCAACTCAATGTGGCTTAGGTCACTAACCAACACGGAACATTTTGAATTTCAAACATTAGACATTCACAATGAGCTGTTCACACACCATCTGCTGACCAAGAACTGAAAAATTCACAAATTCTCATATTGAGAATTTCACAAATTGTCTGTGGACAATTTTCAAATAGGAAAGAGGGGACTCTCTCAAGTTATTCAATATGAATGATTTTCCCAGATCTAGTTCTTAGGGGGAAAAAAGCATTTTAAAATGTTTTTGGGGGGCATTCAAAATCCAGATCTGAATTTTTCAAAGAAGAACCTAGGAATTAGCATATAGGATCAAAACTGAAGTCTATCTAGTCCAATATCTGGTCTGTTTCAGCAACCAGCACCAGCTGCTTCAAAAGCAGTAATGGAATAATCTGGTCACAGAGAATATTTCTTCCTAAATCATATTAGTTAGATATTGGCGTATGCCTTGAAGCTTGAGGGTTTATATCCTTCTGCAACCTCCTGTGGGCTTTCTTTAAAAGTTTGTTTTGAATGTTCTTATTATCCATATAAATGTCCATACTTTTTTGAATCTCTGCTAGACTGCAGAATCTCTGGGACTTAAGATAAATGGTAATCTTATCGTGAGGCTATGCGTGCTTCCTATAAAACAGAAGCAAATGGTCTTCCCATGATGCCTGTAGATGGCAATGGCATTGAATGGGTGAATAGTTTTATCCCTCTGGGTAGTTGGTGGACAGCACGATGTTCTATAGCTGAAGAAGTCACATGTTGAATCAGTGTCTTCATAGGCCTCTGTGCAGCAGGATGTCTGTCTGGCAACTAAGATATGAGTGTACAAGGCACCAGCGATGACAACCATTAAAAACAGCACAGGAAAAGAAAAAGACGGTTACTCACCTTTGTAACTGTTGTTCTTCGAGATGTGTTGCTCATATCCATTCCAGTTAGGTGTGCGCGCGCTGCGTGCACATTCGTCGGAAGATTTTTACCCTAGCAACACTCGGTGGGTCGGCTGGGCACCCCCTGGAGTGGTGCCACTATGGCACCGGATATATACCCCTGCCGACCCATCCGCCCCTCAGTTCCTTCTTGTCGGCTACTCCGACAGTGGGGAAGGAGGGCGGGTTTGGAATGGATATGAGCAACACATCTCGAAGAACAACAGTTACAAAGGTGAGTAACAGTCTTTTCTTCTTCGAGTGCTTGCTCATATCCATTCCAGTTAGGTGATTCCCAAGCCTTACCTAGGCGGTGGGGTCGGAGCGAGACGTTGCGGAATGTAAGACCGCTGAGCCAAAGGCGGCATCGTCTCTGGACTGCTGGACCAATGCGTAGTGTGATGCAAAGGTGTGGATGGAAGACCAAGTAGCCACACGACATATTTCCTGGATGGGAACATGGTCCAGGAAAGTGGCAAATGAGGCTTGAGCCTGAGTAGAATGGGCGGTGAGATGGCCAGTCGGAACGTGACCCAAGTCAGAGCATGTCCGGATACAGGATGTCACCCAAGATGAAATCCATTGGGAAGAGACTGGCATGCCCTTCATGTGCTCTGCGACAGCTACAAAGAGCTGAGGCGAACATCGGAAGGGTTTGGTCCTCTCAATATAAAAGGCGAGATCCCTGCGGACATCCAAAGTATGCAGCTGTTGTTCCCGACGCGATGAGTGCGGCTTCGGGAAAAAGGCTGGTAGAAAGATGTCTTGATTAATGTGGAAGGCAGAGACCACCTTAGGGAGGAATGCTGGGCGCGGTCGCAGCTGTATCTTGTCGTTGTGAAATACCGTATACGGGGGATCCGCAGTCAAAGCTCGAAATTCCAAGACTCGTCTAGCCGAGGTGATAGCGACGAGGAAGGCTGTCTTCCGGGAAAGGTACAGCAGTGAGCATGTGGCTAAAGGCTCAAAGGGGGGACCCATAAGCCTAGCTAACACCAGATTTAGATCCCAGGTAGGGGTCGGGCGCTTGACCTGAGGGTACAGCCGCTCCAAGCCTTTGAGGAATCTGGAAACTATGGGGTGAGAAAAGATTGAACTGCCAGTTTCCCCAGGGTGGAAGGTGGAAATAGCTGCAAGATGCACCCTTATAGAAGAGATCGCCAGGCCCTGCTCCTTGAGGGACCATAAATAGTCCAAGATAATGGTGACCGATACACCTTCGGGGATAAAGTTACGCTGAGCGCACCAGTGGGAGAAGCACTTCCACTTGGCGAGATATGTCGTCCGCGTGGAAGGCTTTCTGCTTCCCAGCAGCACCTGTTGTACTGAGGTGGAACAACACAACTCAGATTGGCTCAACCAGACAGCAGCCATGCCGTCAGATGAAGGGACTGCAGGTCCGGGTGGTGAAGCCTGCCGAAGTCCTATGTTATGAGGTCCAGGCAGAGTGGCAAGGGTATCGGGGCTGCCAGAGAGTGGTCAAGCAGCAGGGTGTACCAGTGCTGTCTCGGCCATGCCGGAGTGATCAGGATTAGGTGGGCTCTGTCCCTGCGGAGCTTGAGTAGGACTCTGTGGATGAGAGGAAAGGGTGGGAAGGCATAAAATAGGTGCCCCTTCCACGGAATTAGGAATGCGTCCGAGAGGGAGCCCGGGGAGCGACCTTGCAGGGAGCAGAACACCTGGCATTTCCTGTTCTTTCGGGAGGCAAAGAGGTCTATGTGGGGAAACCCCCACTTCCGGAAGACAGAATGTCCGGGCAGATGGACCACTCGTGAGACAGGAGGGATCTGCTCAGTTGATCTGCCAGAGTGTTCCGGACTCCTGGGAGAAAGGACGCTACCAGGTCTATTGAGTGGGCTATGCAAAAGTCCCATAGTTGTATCGCCTCTTGACAAAGGGGGGAGGATCATGTCTCTCCCTGCTTGTTTATGTAATACATGGCCGTTGTGTTGTCTGTGAACACACGCCAGGCAGACTGTTCTCAATTCTCGGACATTTATGTGTAACGCCAACTCCCAAGACGACCAAAGGCCTTGAGTGCGAAGATGCCCTAGGTGAGCACCCCAGCCAAGAGATGACGCGTCCGTTGTTAGGGACGTGGAGGGCTGTGGTGGATGGAACGGCAGACTTTCACACACCAGGGATGGTGTCAGCCACCAGTCGAGGGAGCCTAGGATGCTCGGTGGAATTGTGAGTACAATATCTATGGCGTCTCTGCCTGGACGGTAGGCTGAGGCGAGCCAAGTTTGAAGAGGATGCATGCGCAGTCTGGCATGCTTTGTCACGAATGTGCATGCAGCCATGTGACTGAGGAGGCCAAGGCAAGTGCGAGCTGAGGTTGTCGGGAAGCTTTGAAGTCTTTGTATAAGTGATACTATTGCCTGAAAACAAGGTAGAGGCAAACTGGCTGTTGCCAGATTGGAGTCCAGAGTGGCCCCGATGAACTCTATCCTTTTGCGTAGGCACTAGAGTAGATTTTTCCAATTTGATTATCAGGCCTAGACACATGAATAGGTCCTTGATGATGCTCACATGACTGGTGACTTGTGCCTCGGAGGTCCCTCGAATAAGCCAGTCGTCGAGGTATGGGAAGACATGTATTCGACGACGACAGAGGGAGGCGGTGACTACCGCCATACACTTCGTGAATAACCGAGGGGTGTGGAGAGGCCAAAGGGAAGGACCGTAAACTGAAAGTGTTGATGGTTCACCACAAAGCGTAGATACCGTCTGTGCAGAAGGTAAACTGCAATGTGGAAATACGCGTCCTTCATATCGAGAGCGGCGTACCAATCTCCGGGATCCAAGGAAGGGATGATGGTCCCCAGGGATACCATGCGGAACTTGAACTTTTTCATGAACTTGTTCAGTCCTCACAGGTCTAGGATAGGCCAGAGGCGTCCCTTCGCTTTGGGGATTAGGAAATATCGGGAATAAAACCCCTTGCCCCTTAATTCCTTCGGTACCTCCTCTATAGCTCCCATTGTAAGGAGCCTCCGAACCTCTTGCAGGAGAAGTTGCTCATGAAAAGGGTCCCTGAAAAGGGACGAGGAGGGGGGGGTTGAGAGGGAGAGGATGAAATAAACTGAAGATGGTATCCAAACTCCACCATGCATAGGACCCAAAGATCCGAGGTTAATTGGGACCACACAGGGAGGAACGGGGAAAGGTGGTTGTAAAACTGAAAAGGATCCTGGGAGACAATTGGTACACTGCTCTCAGGTGCACCCTCAAAAGTTTGATTTGGGTCCTGCTGTTGGCTTGGTGGGACCGGTATTGTTACCCCCTTGAGGTCCAGACAGATGTCTACGATTGGTACGACCTCGCCTTCTGGTAAAGTATTGACTTGGCCTAGGCCGGGGGTAAGGGCGCTGAGGTTGGGAACGGAAGGATCTTCTTTGAGTTTGTGGCGTATGCATTCCGAGCGAACGCATAATTACGCGATTGTCTTTCAGACTCTGTAGCCTCTGGTCCGTCTTCTGTGAGAATAGGCCCTGGCCATCAAATGGTAAGTCTTGTATAGTGTGCTGAAGTTCAGGTGGCAGGCCTGACACCTGAAGCCATGATATACGTCGCATGGCGATTCCAGAGGCAACCGTTCTAGCTGCCGAATCGGTGGCGTCTAATGAGGCCTGTAGGGAGTTCCGCGCTACTTTCTTTCCTTCCTCCAATAGTGCTGTAAATTCCTGGTGGGAGTTTTGCGGGACCAGCTCTGTGAATTTCCCTACCGCCTCCCATGTGTTGTAATTATATCTACTCAGTAGGGCTTGTTGGTTTGCTCCCTGAGTTGGAGGCCTCCCGTGGAATAGATTTTTCGTCCCAACAAATCCATTCACCTAGCCTCCCTTGATTTAGGTGCAGGGGCTTGTTGGCCGTGGCGCTCCCGCTCATTTACGGACTGTACAACCAATGAACAGGGAGGGGGGTGCACATATAAGTACTCATACCCCTTGGATGGCACCATATATTTCCGTTCGACCCCTCTGGCTGTGGGCGGGATAGATGCCGGGGATTGCCAGATGGTGTCTGCCTTAGCCTGGATCGAACGAATGAATGGTAGGGCCACTCTGGTTGGTGCCTCCGCTGACTATATACTTATCACCGGGTCCTCAACCTCTGGAACCTCCTCTACTGGCAAGCTGATATTCTGGGCGACGCCACAGGAGGTCCTGGTGTGACCTGAAGTCAGTTGGAGGCGGGCCCAACAATGATGTCCCCTCTACCGCTTCATCCAGAGAAGAGGAGGATGAAAATCCCAGGATGAGTGGGTCCTGTACTGACTCCTGATCCTGGGGGACATCCGGAGCTGGAAGAGCATGGGGGTCTGGTGCGGGGACAGGAGCTTCCTCGGTACCAGCAGGGGGAGGTCGGCTGACAGTGGCCTCTGGCACGCAGTGTTCTGAAGGAATGGAGCGTGATGGCACAGCGGGTTCACCTTGGGCTTGGTGATATGCCCAAGGCATCCAAAAGGACCACTGATGAGGTCCCTGGTCCGGGCCGTGGGTTCCTTGGGCGACCCTGCTGTGAGTATCCGAATCCCCATAGGAAGCGCTGTCCGCATGGGATGATACGGATGGATGACGAGAAGGCCACGGAGGAGCTGAGACCGTTTGGGGAGGGTCTCTGCGTCTAGCTGATCCGTCTCCACGCAGCACCGGAGAACGGTACCGGGAGTCGTACCAGTACGGAGAGTGAGACCGGGACCTGCGACCGGTGTGGTGCCGGGAGGTCGACTGGTGCCTCGAATCCCTGCGTCGAGATTGACTGCGAGAGGTACGGTGCTGTGAGCGGTGCCGGGACCTGGATCAATGCCGAGAATATCGGGTCAGCGAATGGGATCTCAAACGGTGCCGCAAGTACGACTGGTACCTAGATGGAGAGTGGTACCGGGACTGCGAGCGGTGTCGGGACTGGGATCGATGGCGGGACCGAGAATGTCTTTGGGACCTGGATCATGACCGGTGATGTTCGGTGGTGCCAGGCGAGGATGGTCTCAGCAGGGCAGGCTTGTCCTAATGATTGAACAACCTGCACCGGCGGTGCTGGGGGTTGGCAGCTCGGGCTCCGTCAAGGCAATCAACTTCCTTGCCATAGAGAACGTCTCTGGCATGGAGGGCATGATAAGCTCAACCACGGCGTGTGCCGGAGAGCTGGTAGGCACCGGACTCGACGGCTCTTGCAAGATCGGAATCAACGGCGCAGAAGACATCGGTGCCGCGGCAGTTGACGGTGCCGGGCGGTCCAACTTAGTTGGGCGCTCTGACTGCGGCGTAGGCACGGGAGCCGGAGGAGTCTTGTGCTTCTTGATCCTTGGGGAGGGAGAGCGGTGCCAGGCAGGAGCCTGGGCCGGTGATGGCTGGTGTCGAGGAGCGTTCACGGTGCCTATGCGCTCCGGTGCGGAAGAGGCACTTGTCCCTGATGCAGCAGTCAGTGCCGAAGATGGAGGAGTTAGAGCTGCCTCCATCAGGAGCTGCTTGAAATGGAAGTCCCGCTCCTTTTTCATCCGGGGCTTGAAGGCCTTGCAGATGCGGCACTTGTCTGCGAGGTGGGATTCGCCCAAGCACTTGAGACAGGAGTCGTGAGGGTCTCCTGTGGGCATTGGCCTATGACAGGCCAAGCACAGTTTGAAGCCTAGTGAACCAGGCATGGGCCCCAGTACCGGGTGAGGGGAAGGGGCTAATCCCCGATCCCTCTTAACTATATACAATAATTACTACAAAGAACTAATAAAACGAACTAGAATTATAGAATATTGAACTATATACACAATAACGATTAGAAACGAGTGAATAGCTAGGGAGGTGGAGATCAGCTAAGCTGTGCTCCACTGTTCCAACGACCGACACGGGCAGTAAGAAGGAACTGAGGGGCGGATGGGTTGGCAGGGGTATATATCCGGCGCCATAGCGGCACCACTCCAGGGGGCACCCAGCCGACCCACCGAGTGTTGCTAGGGTAAAAATCTTCCAACGAACGTGCACGCAGCGCACACACACCTAACTGGAATGGATGTGAGCAAGCACTCGAAGAAGAATTTAAGTTTTCAGTAGCTAAAATTACAGCATCTTCTTAACATCATTGGTTTGATTTTTGTCATAAATGAGGCGACGCTTCAACAAGCCTAGCAAGTTGCGGTCTTGCACCAGTTGAGAACAAGATGACTGCAAGGGTGGGGTCATGTCCAACATACAGGTAGGGACACTTCTACAGACGTTTTATAGAACTGATGTTGAAGGAAGTAGAGCTCGAGGTCGACCATAAATGAGGTTGGCAGATGCAATTTTGAGGGATTTAAGAAACCTGAAATCCTCTCCATTCACTCTTGCCAAAGGAAAAAGACTTGCAAGAGATATTTCAAGATGAATGTACATTCTACGCACTGCCACAGCTATATCATAGCTATATGACTCTGCTGCCACTCATAGAGTCCTGACTCTTGCGATCTTGTGGCAATCAGTCCCATATGTGAATTGTGTTTTTAACTCTCCCATTCATACTATCCCCCAATACCAGCAGTTTTGCATCAAGGTGTGGGTGGAGCAGAGTCAGCTGTACCAGCTTGTCACAACAGAGGAATTTTTTTGTCCTGTAAACAGGGGACTTGCCAAACTCAACAGTGCAAAGGGGACTTACTGAATGTAAAGCAGGTTTAGGCCCAGAAGTGTATAAGCACAAGACCTGCTTTTTTTAATGCAAGCATGCCTTGGAAGGCATTCTAGTATCAAGATTGGAGGCAGAAAAAGAAATCTCAGGCCAAAGACAGATGGTGATGAGTACTGAATATGGCTGCCAGATGGAGAGGCAAAATATTAAAACTGCTTCTTTGTGATTTATTTTCTATTGCATTTCTGTAGTATATATGAATAATATACAGAATTTATTATAGCATGTAGCTCAGAGACAAAAGACCATTGTCTGACTTCAGTATACAAATTCCCTTGATCTTTTTGGAAGGAGAATCTGCAATGTTTCCAAAGCATATTGTACACATACAGTACTTCAGAGTCATATCCTAGGAACTTAGGTATTGTACCAAACCTTAAATGAAATCAGTGTGTAGTGTATATGCTCCATAGAGTAAAGCTGAACAGTAAAATCTAGTTTGTGTCTTTTACACCAAAGCTTGTTACAAATGTTGGGTCTGATTCTTGCATGTTACGTAGTCACTGCACGGTGTGCCTCAATTGCTACCCAAAAGAATGGTAGTGTTTTACCACTGCTTAGCACTCTCTAGTGAAAATAACACCACAAGGGGCAAGGCAATGTAATGGGCTTAGTTCTTCATTCATAGTCTATGCAGCTGCTGCTGGAATACAGTGTCCAGTTCTGCTGTCAACAGTTGAAGAAGAATGTTGATCTATTAGAGAGGGTTTAGAGCCACAAGAATGATGAAAGGATTAGAAAACATGCCTTAGAGTGAGAGACTCAAGTTGCTCAATCTATTTAGCTTAACAAAGAGAAGGTTAAGGAGTAACTTGATCAGTTCATGAGTATCTACACGTGCAACAAATAATCTAGCAAAGATATAACATCTGATGGCTGAAAGTTGAAGCTAGACAAATTCATATGGAAATAAGATATAAATTTGAGGCTATTAATCACTGGAACAATTGTAATTATTGGGGCTACTCAGTGATGGAGTACACCAAACCGCTAGTGTGCCAGTAATGTGCCAGGTGTATTGTGGCTCAGAGACAAGCACTGTAGATGGTTCAGCAGCTAGGCCATGTAGGTACTAGCCTTGGTTAGGGTGACCAGGTGTCCAGTGTTTGGCTGGAATACCTGGTTGAAAAGGGACCCTGACGGCTCTGGTCAGCACCAGCGACTGGGCCGCTAAAAGTCCGGTCAGTGGTGCTGTGGCACCAAGACGGGCTAGTCCCTTCCTTGCAAGGGCAGCAACAGATCAAACTTCCTTACTGTGGTGTACTGAAAGTTGTAAAAATTACATACTGACTGATATTGACCGTGCTTGCAGGTGAGGGGGCTCTGTGGGGAAGTGTGTGACCTAGGCCTAGCAGGTGCAACATCAGTTTGCAACCAGCCCTCTTACAGTAAAGTGGGGGTGAGTTTTTCCTCTCTGTTTTAGGCAGCAGCCTGCTTTGTCCCTCTGTCTCTGTTTTGGTTCTTGTGTTAAGGTTCTGGATTTTATGCTATAAAATTGTGCTGTGCTGCAACCTTCCAGCAAGAGTTACTTTTCATTTATTTCTTTGTGTGTACGCTGTGAACATCACACTTACAGTCCCCTATCAGTGCATCTGAAACTTGATTTAGAGCAGGATTCTGCTACGCTTCCTTCAGCGAGTGCTTTACTCTCCATATAGTCCTGTTGAAGTCACAGTGCCAGGATTTCATTATGAATAAGGCAGGCAGAGTCTGACCACAGAGGGACCACTTTTAAGAGTGAGAACAAATTTCACTCTTCATTCAGTCCCTGGCATTTCTGCTGAGACACCCCACAAAAGTGCGAATTGAGGTGGCTGGTGTCTTGTGAGATGGAAATTGTTGACTGAGACTGCCCAACTCAGTCAGCGTAGTTCCACACTGGGCTCTTCGGGGGGCATGTTAAGATTTTTTTATTCGCTGCACTAGATATTGTTTTAAAAAATAAGAACAGGAGAATCCAGGCAAATAAAAGAAGATGAATTGGAGAATGAAGGTTTTGGGCTAACAAGTAGGTATTTTAAATGTATAACTTTTAGAACCACTTAACATGACAGTGCCCCTTTAAGGAAGGCTTAATATAACTTGGCACACACAAATGAGTCTAGTCGGCCCTTGATGTAAATACATGACTCTTACTAACATCAATGGGAATTACACATATACATCAAAGGGGGAGTAGACACCTAAGTTTAAATTTACTAGGAAAATATTGGTTTATATGGTACGTCAAGTCTCTTTCCTGCCTTTTCTCTGAATAGGCAACATTTGTAGGCCCACGTCTCTCTGTGGTCAGCCACACTGGGCCCAAGGTTCACGCAGCTCTAAGGATTGCAAAATTTAACAAAGCTCCGTCCTCTGTGCCGGTACACACACTGCTGGCACATGTGTGCGAATGACCTAGCATGCTGAACTACTGGGAGAGTGGCTTTCATTCTGATTTTATGAAGTGCACTCGATTGTTACTGGGTCTGTGTGCATATGGTGGTGGCAGGAGAGGACTTCTCCCTCATATCTTTCTGGTTCTGCACAGGGCCAGTCACAACTGGGCTTCACTAGTTTAGTGCAGGTGGGAGAAAGGAGGGGTGAAGGCAGCAACATCATTCCCTCTTTTCTTTTTGCACCAGTCAGTAAAACTGAGCTGGTACTTGGGGAATGCACACTCCCTTTCAAAGTTATTCAGGATTCCTCCAGGGGCTTCCACTCAAGCATGGCTGCTAAATATCTATAGCTGCTTTCATATATATATATGAATATGTAGATCTCCTTCCAGAAGAGTATCCTTGGCAGTGACCAGTGACTTGAGTTTAAAAATTGGTAGATTGGCTACTAATTCCAGCCTGATTTCCCCATTCTGCTTGGTAATTGGTGATAGGATACAATAAGAACATAAGAATGGCCATACTGGGTCAGACCAATGGTTCATCTAGCCCAGTATCTTGTCTTCCCACAATGGACAATGGCAGATGCAATAGAGGGAATGAACAGACTGTGGCAATTATAGAGTAATCTGTCCCCTATCATAAAGTCCCAGCTTCTGGCAGTCAGAGGTTTAGGGACACCCAGAGCATAGTGTTGTGTCCATGACCATCTTGGCTAATAGCCATTGATGGACCTATTCTCCATGAACTTATCTAATTATTTTTTGAACACAGTTATACTTTGGGTCTTCACAACATCCCTGGCAACGAGTTTCACAGGTTGACTGCGTTGTGTGAAGAAATACTTCCTCACATTTGTTTTATACCTGCTGCCTATTAATTTCATAGGTTGATTTCTGCTTCCTGTGTTCTGTGAAGGGGTAAATAACACATCCTTATTCATTTTCTCCACAGCAGTCATGATTTTATACACCTCTATCCTGTCACCCCTTAGTTGTCTCTTTTCTAAGCTGAACAGTCCCAGTCTTTAATCTTTCCTCATGTGGAAGTTGTTCCATTCCCCTAATCATTTTTGTTGCCCTTCTCTGTATTTTTTCCAATTCTAATATATCTTTTTTGAGATGAGATGACCAGAACTACATTCAGTAGGGAAGGTGTGGGGGTACAATGGATTTATATAGAGGAATCACAATGTTTTCTGTCTTATTATCTTCCCTTTCCTAAAGGCTCCCAACATTCTGTTAGCTATTTTGACTGGCACTGCAGATTGAGTAGATGTTTTCAGAGAACTATCAAGCATGACCCTAAGATCTCTTTCTTGAGTGATAACAGCTAATTTAGACCCCATCATGTTGTGTGGATAGTTGGAATTATGATTTCCATTGTCCATTACTTTGCACTTATCAAAACTAAATTTTATTTGCCATTTTGCTTCCCCAGTCACTCAGTTTGGTGAGATCCAAACAGTTTGGTGAGTTTGGTCAGCTTTGGACTCAACTATCTTGAACAATTTTGTATCACCTGCAAAATTTGCTACCTCACTGTTTACCCCATTTTCCACATCATTTATGAATATGTTGAACGGCACTTGTCCCAGTACAGATTGTTGGGGAATCTGCTATTTACCTCTCTCCACTGTGAAAGCTGATCATTTATTCCTACCCTTTGCTTCCTATCTATTAACCAGCTATTGATCCATGAGAGGATCTTCCCTCTTATCCCATGACTGCTTACTTTGCTTAAGAGCCTTTGCTGTTTGACCTTGTCAAAGGCTTTTTGAAATCCCTAGCACACTAGGTCAGCTAGATCAGGGGTTGGCAACCTATGGCATGCGTGCCAAAGATGGCACGCAAACCATTTTTTAATGGTACGCTGCTGCCTGCCGGGACTCCAGCGTGCCATTAAAAATCCTGCCCAGCCCAGCCCACTCTCCTCTACCCTCCGCTCCACCCAGGGGGGCAGGGAACAGAAGCATAGGCATGCACACAGGGTGGGTAAACAGCCCCACTCTTCTGGTGCAGCAAGCCGCGGGGTGCGCGCTTCCAGGACGGAGCGCCCGGCCAAGCGCAGCAAGCCGCCGGCCCCTCCCCGGCCTTCTCCCGGAGCCCTGCCGCCATGTGCTCAGCGCTCTGGGGGTTGGGGCTGCGCACTCCTGCGGGGCAGCGTTTGGCTCTGCGGGGAGGCAGACATGCTCCCTGCTCAACCAGAGCCCTGCTGCCGTGCACGCTGCGCATGCCATGCTCTGAGGGGCAGGGCTGTGTGCTCCCGCAAGGCAGCGTATCTGGCACTGCTTGGAGCCTAATGGTAAGGAGTCAGGGCTGGGGGGGGTGTATAAGGGGTAGGAGAGAGGGCAGGGTGGGATCCAGGGCTGGGGGTCTCTGGAGGGGGCAGTCAGGGAGCAGGGAGGGTGGATGGGGCATGGGAGTCCTGGTGTCAGTCAGGGGGCAGGGGGTCGATAGGGGTCAGGGCAGTCATGGCAGGGAGCAAGGAGGGTCCTGGGTGGGCAATTAGGGTGGGGGGTCTCTGGAGGGGGTGGTCAGGGGACAAGGAGCTGGGGGGGTTGTATGAGTCGGCAGTTCTTGGGGAGCTGTCAGGAGGCAGGGGTGTGGAGAGGGGTTGGGGCAGTCAGGGAGCAGAGGGGGTTGTATGGGTCGGGAGTTCTGGGGGTCCTGTCGGGGCAGGGTGTGGTTGGATAGATATGGGAGTCCCGGGGGTCTGTCTGGGGGCGGGGGTGTGGATAAGGGTTGGGACAGTCAGGGGACAAGTAGGGGGTAGGGTTCTAGGGGGCAGTCAGGGGACAAGGAGCAGGGAGGCTTAGATAGGGGGTGGGGTCCTGGGGGCAGTTAGGAGTGGGGATCCCAGGAAGGGATAGTCAGGGGACAAGGAGAGGGGGGATTGGAGGTTCTATGGGGAGCAGTCACCCAGCCCTCTACCCTGAGCCCCAAACCCTTACCCCACAGCCTTCTGCCCTGAGCCCCGCACCCCCCAGACTCCTGCCCTAAACCCTGTACCTCCCTCATATACACCCAGCCCTCTGCTTGACTCCTTCATCCCCCCCCCCCATCCCCAGCCCTGACTCTGGCACCCCCACACATACCCAGCCCCCCCTGCCCTGACACCTGCACCCCCCCACATGCCTCCAGCCCTCTGCCCTGACTCTTGCACCCCCCCACATCCCCAGCCCTGCCACACCCCATGCACCCCCCCCACATCCCCACCCCCACCCTGAGCACCAAATGGGAGCTCCTACACCCCTGCTCCTCACATTCCCGCCTACACCCCTCGCAGCAAATGGGAGCTGCCCAGGTAAGTGCCCCACACCCAAACCACCTGCCCCAACCCTGAACCCCCTCCCTCATTCTAGCTCCTGGCCAGACCCTTCACCCCCAGCCCTGTGCTCAGTGCACTCCCACCCTCAGCTCAGTGCAGAGAGAGGAAGAGAATGGGCCAGAACCAGGGAGAAGGTAGGTACCCACTGTATGTGGGTAGGGCCGGGACCCCAGACTGGCAGGGGGCTAAGCGGATCCAGCAGCCAGGATCCCAGCTGGCAGGAGCCGGCAGATGGAACCACTGAGCAGCAGTGGGCTGAGCCGCTCAGCCCCCTGCTAGTCTGGGGTCCTGGCTGCCGGCCCCACACAGCCTGCTGTTGGGCTGGGGTTCTGGCTGCGGAACGCTTGCCAGCCGGGGTCCCGGCTTCAGACCCCACTCAGCCCGCTGCCGGTCTAGGTGAACAGAACCCCAGACCAGCAACGGGCTGAGTGGGCCGGCGGGGTAAGATCAACATTTTAATTTAATTTTAAATGAAGCTTCTTAAACATTTTGAAAACCTTGTTTATTTTACAATACAACGCTAGTTTATTTATATAATATATAGACTTATAGAGAGACACCTTCTAAAAAGCATTAAAATGTATTACCAGCATGCGAAACCTTAAATTAGAGTGAATAAATGAAGACTCGGCACACCGCTTCTGAAAGGTTGCCGACCTCTGAGCTAGATCACCCTTGTCCATGTGTTTATTGACATGCTCAAAGAATTCTAATGTATTGGTGAGGCATGATTCCATTTACAAAAGCTGCGTTGACTCTTCCGCCACATATTGTGTTCATCTCTATATCTGATAATTCTATAGTTTAACCCAATTTACCTGGTACTGAAGTTAGACTTACAGGACTGTAATTACCAGGATCACCTCTGGAGCCTTTTTTTTTAAATCGGCATTACGTTAGCTATCCTCCAGTCATCTGGTACAGAGGCTGATTTAAGCAATAGGTTATTTACCATAGTTAGTATTTCTCCAATTTCATATTTGAGTTCCTTCAGAACTCTTGAAGAATACCATCTGGTCCTGAGGACTTATTACTGTTTAATGTAATTTAACAATCCCTCTTACAAGTGTTTCATCATAGTTTTGAACAAGCCTATAGGAATACAGAAAATACTTTGCATAATGACTCACTGCACATCATTAGTGGTGAACTGAGAAACTTCAGCACTACAGTACAGACACCTGCCACTTCTGTTAGCTGGGAACAGTAGTAAGATGTTATCTTCTATAGACCAATGGGAAGGCAGTGTGATTTAGTGGGCAGAGTGCTGGCCTGGGACTCAAGAAACCTGGATTCTTGGCTCTGCCACTAACCTGCTGCATGACCTTTGGCAAGTCACTTTCCCTTTCCATGCCTCTTTCACTATCTGTAAAATGGGGATAATAATATTGTCTTCCTTTGTAAATCACTTTGAGATATATGGATGAAAAGTACTATATAAGAACAAGGGTGGTATTTTTATTATTTATTATTTATTATTTTCTTTTCTTTACCATTAGTGGATTAGCCACTAGAGGGGATGTAATAGCATTTGCAGTTTCCACAGTGGGCGGAGTTTTCTATTTGCTTCAAGCTTTTGTTGCACAAGTAAACACTGTGGAAAGCTGCTGTGCAAAGAATGATTCTGTGCAAACCTGTTTAAACTGATTTGCATATGTAAATTGTAAGAGTCAAAAAGGTATTTTAAATGTATAGTTTTTAATATAATTGCTCAGGCTATCTGAGTTGGGATTCGAGGGAAAAATTCAGAATGAATAACGTTTAAATTTTGCTTCTCTTTCAACTTGTGGAATAAGCAGATATATTTGTTTCTCAAAATTATTCTACAGTTTTGCAATGTATTTTAACTCCCCAGATTGGTCAAAAACATTTCTCTGCAAGTACTGAACAAATATTCAGGATTTGTTATTTTAGTGTTGCTTCATTGCGATTGGTCAGATATATCATATGGAGTTGTTTCCATTCCAAAACTGAATGAGAGTAAAAGAAAATTCTGGCATAAAATATTCTTCTTGGGATGTAAAATTCATCAAAATCTATCAACTCTGGTGCATTCAACTTAGATATTTGCCTTGTGTGGATTTCCATGCCAATCAAACATGATGACTTTGATGTTCATGGAAAGCAAGCATAAAGGGGCGTGAACATGAAAAAATTAATTGATTTAAAGTTTCAACTGAACACTTGTAGAATTTCATAGTGTTCACTCTGCACTAACTGGGCTGTATGCTACGCTATCTTCTCTGCATTTTAGCAAAGATTGTGACTATAACCTGTCCTCTGTATCAAAGTGTGTGCATCATTTGTTGGAATAGTAAATTTCTACCATATACACCTTCTTGGTTAACCTACTCTCACTCCCACATGCTGCCTCATTGGAGCTGCAGTAGAAAAACTACTTTCCCCTCATACATCCTGAGCATGATAGATTTCCCACTGCTAAAGGTGTCTCTTATATGCATTCTGCTGGCTACTTGTTAGCCCCAAACATTTTTCATCTTAACTGTTTGAAATATCAATTTATTTTTTGATGTTTCCTGAAACTATTTTGCATGCAATGAGTCAAATTCTTTCACCATTTACACACATGCAATCTGTTAACTTCCGATTGCATTTGGTTGGTATTTGCAAACTGTATACACCTAGCATAGCTTGTACACAGGCAGAATGAGAGTAGGAGGAGTGAGGCACAAGGAATTGTTCCCTATTTCCTTGAGGGAGTAAGGGGGGCATATGGGGAGTATGCTGCAGCATGTTGCAACCTGCACAGGCGGGAGCTCCAGCGGGCATTCTGACAATGTAAGGCAGAACACCATCCCTCCAGAGCTTTCTGTGGGGTGGAGTGGGGTGGCACAGCACTACCCCCAGGGCAAAGCTCTGCTTCTATGGCACAATTTAGCACTTATGTCTAGTGTACCTAAAACACAACTCAGTGATGCATTGGGCAGGAGGGAGTTGTGTGGACTAAATTTTGACCTCGGTTACACTCATACAATTCCTGAGGTGTAGCTGAGGGGAGCACAGATTTCCTAGGCCCCCCAAGAGTTACAGCCTGTGTTTAGTGCTCAGTCAAAGGAGGAATTTGCTGCACAATTAGCCTTATGTACTTGGGCAACAGGGTAGTGTATATATATCTAATTTTTTGTGAGGAAAAGTTAATATTAGTATATTCAGTTGTGGAACAAAACTATTGTGCAGTGCTTAATTACAGGCCATACATGAAGGTAATTTACCAGATAAAACACTGGGGCACTGTCACAGCATTGCAGTGTTCTTCTTGTGACCCACCCTGATAGAAACATACCTAAAGCTACTGAGTAGCTTTTGCTGACTAAACATGGGAGGTGTGGCTTGATAGCTCCACCAGGATATAAGGACAGTGAAGGCTTCTCTGGAAAGAGGACGTTAGTACCTGGGATGGGGAGGTCTCACTGGGGAAACTATAGTCAGCCAAGTTTAGGGGAAGAGCTTAGACTGAGGGATGTTGGTTATTGTGTTTACTGTTTAGGTTATACACTGAGGGCACGATTCCCCACCCCAGAATAATACTGGTGTTATGGAGTGGAGAATGTATGCTCTTGCCTATGTATGCTCTGTTCAGAGCATGGTGGGAACTCCACCAGCTCAAAATACTTGACCTGGAAGTCTAGGGGAATTCTGTGAGTGAAGGACTTGCAGTATCAGACTCTGGGTGTCATAGAAGCCCCATAATGGTTCACAATCACTCTTAAAACAAAGCAGCAAAATGTGAATGGATGCTTTTCCCTTCCCTTTCCTTTGAAATCCAAATCAGGTTATAAAAGCATTGATTCAGGAAAGTATTTTATCAATATGATTTCACTGATTCGTATCTTCGGATTGGACTGAACTGCGTAGAACATTCCGTACTTCCCCAAGGGCAGCCAGCTGAATGAGCCAACAGTATCAAAATCTTGTGGGCAACGTGAGTCAGGCTTGCAAATGCTGTTCAGACTTTATATGTTTAGTCAGTAAATGGTGTAAATCACGTATCAAAAAATAGCACATACCTAAAGCTGTTCCTTTTATTTTTTATGTAGATGCTTGACCTCATGAACTTATTATTACATATGCAAATTAAATTACCAAAAAAAATCAAACTCTACTATTAAAAGAATGTTAAGGTTGCAAAAATTAGAAAATTCAAGAAAGTTTCCTGTGGAATCTTAATTTGTCCCCTTTGTAAGTATGTATTATAATTTATTGGTCACATAGTATTTTTCCCACAGGAGCCCTGTCTCATTCAGTACACAGAAAGGATGGTGCTCTCTGAATCGGTAGCTATTAATATATTGTTTTCCTGCTCATTCAGTGTGTGACATCAGGCCTTATTTATTGCACACCATAAACATAACCTGCACTCAGTCAGAATTATTTTAAATTCCTCATGGGCTTCTCTGTGGCATCCATCACTATAGAATCTGAGTGCTTCACAAACCATCTTCACAACATCTGTATGACGTAAGATGGTATTATCCCTATTTCACAGATGGAGGAATTGAGGCCAAAATTGTCAAATCTGAATCCTTCCCACACTGTCAGATGTCTGTTAGGGCACAAACAATTCTCTGAAGTCCTGTCAATCCTGGGATAGATTTTGCATGTCCTTTATGTTAAATCTTCCCTCTTGAGTAATATCTGAAGTACAGCACACTCAGCTAGAATGATAATGAGACTCAAGTGAGTATGTGTAATAATAATTGGTACCTGTATTAGCCATCAAGGGCTGAAGGGTCCTGGATCCTGAATTACCCGCTCACCCTTAGAGTTGCTTCTTCCAGATCAGGGTATGAAGCATGATTCCAATAACATTACACAGTGTAACATGAGAGTGGTGAATCAGGCCCAATGAGTCAGAGCCATTTTGAGCATTAGGTTACAGGGAAGTTTTTCTCTGTTTTAGACAACCCTGCTTAATTTTTCAGCTCTGCAAGAATCCAGATGAAGCCATTGCCTGCATCAAGATGAACAAATAGTTCTTTAGTCTACTAAAATTGATATGCCAGAAGCACTGCTCTCTTACTGTCTGAGTCCTAAAACATTTTGAATTAAATAAATGCAATATTAAAAAAGAAAAGAAAAAAGCAGCAAGCCTGACACCAGAGCCAAGTTTAGTAAATTACTTCTTTCTAAAAGGATTAGACGCACTTAATTTCTACTCCACATCTGTTTAAAAATGCACAATGCTTTGCTCATTGGGGAGCCGTTTAGCTGACAATTAGATGTGGAACTGATAAAACACGTTCACAGTGAGGACGGGAGGTGGCAAAGGACAGAATAACATGCAGTAGGATGCACAGAATATTGTAAATTATACAGGGGAAGGCGCTAAATGGCAACAAATCAAACTTTTATGTGCAGCATGTTCCAAGAAGGATATAACTTATGAAGAAATAGATTAAACATGTAATAGAGTTGACATAATATGCAGAATAAATTTGCAGAATGGATATCATATGCACTGGAATGAAGAAAGCATAACATAATGGGTGCCAAGCATAGTGAACAGAGTAAAATGCTTCATGAAATTGATATATAGCTCACTGAACTGATCAAAGCCAATGAGTGGATAAAGCAAACAGAGTTGAATGAAGCCTATAACAAGCATGTGAAACATACTGAACCAAAGGGACCACAGAAACAGACTAACTGCAGCGCATATTATACATTTTGCTTGGCTAAAGTGTTCATTTCTTTTTCACAGTGTTTTGATTTCAGCAGGAAGTGATATGTTAGTTTTCAAACTTAGCTGTGCCTGTAGAACCGTTGGGTAATTTTTCATTTTCCTACATAGCTGTAAGATAACTTCAGCCACAGAAAAATTGTTCTGTTTCCCTAGATCACAATTATGAACATAGCATATAGGTTGCCTGTAAGAAACAACCTGGAGCCCTAAACAAGTCTGACAATGTAGGTCCCATATTATCATTTAAACTTCCCTGGAGGCAGAAAGCATAATCTCATTCCGGCACAGGAATTTACAAGTATAACTTCCAATAAATGAAAACATGAATATAATTAATCCTTTTGCCATAAGAATATGCATGATGAGAAGCTATAACAACAAAATGACATACAGCAGGTACACATTTAAGTTTATTTAATCACTAAATATTTTTGTATCAGAGGGGTAGCCTTGTTAGTCTGGATCTGTAAAAGCAGCAAAGAGTCCTTGGTACCTTATAGACTAACAGACGTTTTGGAGCATGAGCTTTCGTGGGTGAATACCCACTTCGTCAGATGCGTGTCACATGCATCTGACGAAGTGGGTATTCACTCACGAAAGCTCATGCTCCAAAATGTCTGTTAGTCTATAAGGTGCCACAGGACTCTTTGCTGCTTAAATATTTTTGCAGCATTTCTTATGTATAGATTTGCATTTCAAATCCATGTCCTCTAACTACTGTGTAGCTGCTGTAAATAAGATGTCAGTAGGTGGGGTGCAGACTGCTGATTTAGATTCTGAATTTGAAATAATAATTATATTTCTTCATGGGGGGCAGGGAACAGATTCTGATACCTTTACTCACATTGAATATAATCTTTCTCCATTGACTTCTCTGTGCGTGAGGATATCAGAATCTGGTCCCCTTTGAGAGCTCGTAAGTGTGCTAGGTGCCATACAACACACACAGACAGGGCCCCTACCTCCCAAAGCTTACAATTTAACCAGAATCCAGGAGAGGAGACTAGGGGGCAACACAATTCAAAAACAAAAACAACCACCTAACTTTTAATGATTTAATCTTAACTTTTATTTACTGCATTTAACATTTCTATGACCTTCCATCATTGCTACGAAGAAGTTCTTTCCCCCAGAAGCTTTCCTACAGTCTTCATCTCCATGCCCTATATGGGATTTCTCCTTTCTCTCAGTAACTGCCGCTTGCTGATGTCAAAGTGTGGGATCAGTGTCCCAGGGCAATGAAAATCTTGCCTATGCTGCTCTCCTATTATTGCTGCTGCTGTTCTAAGCCATTTTCTTTTAGCCTTTTTTTCTATAGGTCAGCCCACTAGAGGTATTGGAGGGAGCACCTGCCCCACAATACCCTGCCTTGAGGAAGTGTCAAAGGAATGATGCCCCCACGGTTCAGGTGTCTTGAATGTGGCCCTGAATGGTCATCTTTCTGTCCACCTATCTGTTGATGATGATCAGTCTGCAGGAAAAGTTCTCCTCCTTCCCTCCCCTCAGTGTCAGTCTCTTTGATGATGTGTTGAAATTATTACCACACTTGTAACAAAGGTGCCTGACTCTAGGACGGGCCAGAAAACAAGAATTCCATTTCATGAAACATTTCTAGGTTTCCACGCTTGTTTCCATTTTGCATTGGAATGAAACCAAGAACTTTCAGTGTTTTATGTGAAAATAGGATAGGCAATAGATCAGCCATTTGGGTACTCACCTGGGAGACCCAGGTTCCAAACCCTTTTTGTTGATTCAGAGCAGGGACTGCAACATGGGTCTCTCACAACTCAGTGGGAATGCCCTAACCAGGGGGCTACTGATTATTCTGAGGACTCTCTTACACCCCATTCCATTCTCCCTGGTTTTGACCAGAAATTCCATCTTGGACTTGAGAAATCTTCCTGACCAAATTTGTTGTCAGAATTGATACATTTTTGTGAAAAGCTTGAATTTCAACTAATCTGAATTTTCTGGCCAAAAATGTTTCATTGAAAAATTCCCAGCCAGTTCTGCATGAGACACAGGAGTGCAGGTAAGACACTTCTCTTTATTTCCTGGTCCCAGTTGTGATATGGTTCAGCGTTACAAAAGGATATACCCCTAGCACCTGGTGGGAGTCCATGTCTATTGACTCCAGTGACTATGATGCATCATTCAGTATCCATCTAGTGTTTAATGTGCCTAGTTCTTTCCTGGAACCTGTGAACAGAACATACCAACTTGCAACTGTTGCTAAAGAGTCTGTGATCCAGTGAACAGAACATGGCATGGGAAGCTAGGTTCTATTTCCAGCTTTATCACTGACATATTGTGTGACCCTGGGCAAGTCAGTTCATTGTTCTGTGTCTCAGTTTCCCCATCTGTAAAGTGGGGATAATAACTACTTACTTTTGTCATGAGCTTTGAGGTACATGTTTTAAAAGAGCTAAATATGCAGATGTAGCTGTTCAAGTCAGACTCAACATTATAATCCAAGTAGTGTTTTAGGATCTGGTTCTTAGGACATTCACTTGAATTATTAAACCCTCTGAATATTCTTCCCCAGTAAAATGTTATGCCATATAATATTTGGAAAAAACATATTAAGATTACATTACATTTTGTCTGCTTTGTAATAATTTCTGCACCTTAATTTACTGTCCATACGGCATATTCCATTTGATCTGAAGACTGAATTTTCATCTGTGTTTAGATTGGCATACATTTACTTAAAGAAAAAGCATTTAAAACACAAAAGGAAGGATCTTGCCAGGTTTAGTTGCTTGTTCATGCCTCTGTGTACAACTTAACAAGGCTCAGTGATGCAGGACTTCTAGAAACTATCAAAACAGAGAAGTTTTTCTTAAGGACATCATGCCAGGCCATGAAGCAGAACTAGAAGTTGCTAAATAAAGTGGTTCAGAGTTCTGTTTAAATCTGTAAGTGAAAAGTCAGTGCTGGAAGCAGAGAACTATTTCAGATCAGTGAGAAGCAACTATTTGCTGCAATACTTGTGGTGTAGATTAAAGTTTGGAGTGAGTTGACTGAAAAAATAGGAAGGTTTCCTGCTCCAGTGATATTTTAAAATTTTAGGTCATAGGAGACCGAAGTCTAGTATCTCCGTCTGGATGCAAGATTCTAACAAAGTGTTAAAAGTTTAAAACCTTGAACCATGCCTAGGTCACATGTTTATTTTAACATTTCTATAACATTATCAATGGAATATGATATTAGAGGCGACACTGAATTTTTTATTTTTCAGTACCCTCTTGGCACAGAAATGCTTCAGGATGATTATTTATGGATCACATCTTAACACAATGGATGGAATAATCCATTTGCATATGTCATGGCGTAAATCCCCAATCTGAACCTTAGAGTCCAAAAGATGGGGTACCAGCATGAACTCCTCTAAGCTTAATTACCAGCTTAGATCTAATAGGCTGCCACCAACCAGGACTTACAATGCCTGGTACACTCTGGTCCCCCCAAAAAACCTTCCCTGGAGACCCCAAGACCCAGATCCCCTGGATCTTGACACAAGGAAAGTAAACCCTTTCCCCCACCGTTGCCTCTCCCAGGCTTCCCCTCCCTGGGTTACCCTGGAAGATCACTGTGATTCAAACTCCTTGAATTTTAAAACACAGAGGAATTCCACCTCCACCCCTCCTCTCTCCCAACAATTCCCTGGTGAGTTCCGACTCAATTTCCTTTGAGCCTTAACAAGGGGAAAATCAATCAGATCTTTTAAAAAGAAAACTTTTAATAAAAGAAAGAAAGAGTAAAGATCATCTCTGTAAATTCAAGATGGTATATTACAGGGTCTTTCAGCTTATAGACACTAGAGAGAAGCCTCCCCCCAGCAAAAAAATACAATTTAAAATACTTCCAGCAAAATACACATTTGCAAATACAGAAAACAATCAAAAGACTAAACTCGCCTTTTTCCTGGTACTTACTAAAATTAGAACAGAAGAGATTTTTTCAGAAAGATTGGAGGAATCTGCTTACATGTCTAGTCCCTCTCAGAACCCAGAGAGAACACACACAAAAAGAAAACACACACAAACAAAAACTTCCCTCCACCGAGATTTGAAAGTATCTTGTCTCCTGATTGGTCTTCTGGTCAGGTGTTCCAGGTTCACTGTTTGTTAACCCTTTACAGGTGAAAGAGACATTAACCCTTAACTATCTGTTTATGACAGCATATTTATGCAATTTTTTGATCTAGAGGGGAATATCAGATTTTCAGGATATGTTGCAAAGCCTGTTTTCCCAGGCTTTCTCCAAGCAGTTCACTGATTGGGATCAAGGCAGAGTATTTGTTTTGTGATGGTCTAGGAGGGGCTTTTTTATATTAACAGAGTTGTTGCTCTAAGAAGTACATGTAGCTCCCAACAGTGTGCAAGGTGCTGTACATACATGAAGAAAGACAAAATCTTTGTCTTGATGAATTTATAATAAAAGGCCTTGTATTGATTCTGCTATGAGCCCTGTATGAGCACAGGAGCCTATATACCTGACACCCAAACAACCAGGTTGGAGGGGGAAGGAATACATTAGTCGCACTTTAGAAATGTTTTTACAATGTTGAAAGTCCGTACCACTAGAGAGAGTAAGCTGTTCAACAGGGAATCTAATGGAGCCAGTGAAACCTTCAAACCAGTAGAATCTTTTCAAGTGCATTCAACAATACACATCCAAGAACTTTGCCCCTGGTTTTAGTAGATGCTTTTATGTTTTGAATTTGGATTTTGTAAGCAACCAGTTTGGCTCATTTTTTTTTTTTAGCTTTTGTTTCTTTTGCCCTTTTGATTGTCACTTTATTTGTGGCCCTTGCCTGTTTTTTGTTTTAACAATTTTGTATTTTAACTCTTGCCCAGCATCTCTCTCTTTCTTCTCCCTCCTTCCCACCCCCCGGCTTTATTTTCAATGGTATCCTTTGTTCTAGAGTGTTTTTAACCCTTTTCTATTTTTCTGTCTTTGTTATGGCTTGCACATTAAAAGTCATTGCTGTGTAGACACCTAGACCCTTACTAAGAAGACTGTCTGGCTTAAAGCTCTCTCCTTTTTCTGGTGGTTAAACCTCTGGGGTGTGTATTGCAAAGCAGCTGGACAAAAGGAGGGCTGATGCTTAGGCTTAATTTTTGAGGCCGCGTGAGCCCAAAGAAGGAGCTTTGGGTTAAGGGTGTTTCCCAGGTGTAAAAGCTCAGTGTCTGGGGCAGGAAGAGGGGAACTGTGTATTAATCAGAATGGAAAGAGAGAACAAGAGGGATAGGGACAAAGAAAGCTGCCTCTTGGTGGAAGAATAGTGTCTGTATAGCTGAAGGGTTTTTTTAGCTGACAAAGGAGTTATCTATGTGCAGTTTGTGACTACTTGTGTTCCAGGAAACTGGACTTTTGTTCATTTTGTAAGTAAACAAATCATACTAAGAAAATACCTGACTCTGCATCACTGATATCTCCTCCAAGTGGAAAATTGGCCTGCAACACCTTGAAATCTGCAAACTTGTCACACTGTTATTGCTAGATTTCCTGGCTGCTTATTGAGCCCCTAGCTACTACTCGCGTCCCCCCCCATTACAGCCATACCTTCTCCTTTGACACCCCTTAGCCTTTATTTTAACTCCTTCCCTTGAACCACAAAAAGATACATCCTCTCCTTTCCACCCACACATGTAGCCTTTGATCATATGGTAATTAGTCTCATTGTGAGGAGGAGGAAAAGAGAGAAAAATAGGTATTTTAACCTCTGGACGTGGTATATGGCAAAAGGCAGAGGTTAGTTTCTGGAGCTAGCTCAGAGATGTACATATTTCAGGGGCATGGTAGATAAGACAAATTAAAATTAATGGGTGAAATCCTGGCCCCATTGAAGTCAGTGCCAAAACTCCTATTGACTTCAAGGGGAGCAGGACTTCACAAAATATCTTTGAAGAATTAAAGTTAATTTAAAGAAAAAATTGTAAGCATTTGTAGTTAAAGAAAAAATTGATCTCAGAATAAGTCAAAGGTAAGATTTCATTTGTTACAAATTTTCTTCTTGGTGATACAGGCCACTGTTTGTTTCCATGGTGGAAATAGAAGGGAACATACATTAGGAACTAATTCTGTTCACACTGAAGTCATTGACAAAATCCTCATTGACTTCAGTAGGCGTGGGATTTGGCAACTAAGTCTCCATCCAACTCTCAGTGGAGGGAATGTGAATCTATCCATTGACTTTAGTGGACATTGGATACTGAAAGGTAGTATTGATCAGTGTGCTATTGCAAACTTTTCCCTAAATGTCTTGAAATTCTGGAGATGGGGTGTGCATGTAACTGGGAGCATTGTGTTCAGTGCTCTCTGGGCAGCACAAATCCTTTCTTTTCAGCTGCATTACTGAAAATAATTCTATTTCTTGGCATGTGCACTTTGGCAAACCACTGCTTCTATTTGGTAGAAAATGAACGTTTTTGAAAATCTAGCCATAAAGTTCTAACTTGGATTGTGTTCAAGATTAGAATTAGTGAGGCCCTCAGGAAACCCAGGTGTTTCAGGAGAGCTTGCAAAGATCTGTACCTGTAAGTCAACCTGTTATAAGAACAAATACAACATTTAATTCATATGGCATCTTGTGCCCAAAGTCCTCTAGGACCCTAGAGGTATGTCTATATTGCATTGCAAACCTGGGTCTGTGGGATCCAAGCTTGTGGACTTAGTGTTTCCAAGCCCACACTTGAACATCCACACTGCATTGTAAACCTGGGCTTACAGAAGCTTGACTTGTGTCTCACAGCAGTGCTAACATGTATACTGTTCTGTGCAGACCTTCTGACTTGGCTCTGCAGCTTGAGCTGCATCCACATTGCCAAATAACAAGGCTTGGACTTGAGTCACAGCAGAACTTGGCCTCTGATCCACCCTCCTGGCTGGGTCCCAGCACTTGCTGCCTAAGAGCTTGCTGACCTGAGTCAGACTGATTTGTGTGTGGGGGAAGAGAGACTTGGGCTCAAATCTGAGTCAGATCCCAGGCTTAGTGTGCAGTGTAGACATACTCTGACATACTTTAACTGAAAACAGATTTTTTAAACGCCAAAGGCAATGTGGTCTGATAAACAAACACCAAAGCAGGCCCAGAGTCAAAAAATAAATATACTATCAAATATACATAAATTACATCCCTCATTCACCCTACTCAACCTAACCTCAAGCACAAAAATGAAATACCCATAACAATAAAACAAACAAAAAAAGAAAACAAAAATGGCTTGTGTTCCATTTGGAATGATCCCACAGATGTGCTCTGACATATGTTGAGAGGGAGAATATTCCAGAATCATGAATTCTATACCTCTGAGATTATGCCACAGAATAAGCAGTAGTTCCAGCGCTGCCACTTTTAATCATCACAATGACACATAGGGCAACAGATGGTCTTTTGTATAGACTATTCCTGTATTATTTAAGGATTTATAAATGTGGTGGGAAGACCTTGAAGGGCTCTTCATTAAAAGTCAGCCAGTGTAGTTTGTATTAAGCAGTGCAGGCATCACCCACTTTCATGGTTGAAGGCTGTGAGCAGTAGTTCTACAGTAGCTAATATTAAAGTTTAAAAATCATAACATGAGAAATAACTCTCCCTTCTCCAATATATAATTACTGGAATTGATCCCCCTAGATCAGTGGTTCTCAAACTGGGGTATGCATGCTTTCATCAGGGAGTACAGGAGAAAAATCTTGTAATGGCAGGCAATGTATTTTATTTAGTAAGACTTGGCAATCTAATCAACATTTAATCTCCGTTCAGTTAAAACTGCAGCTGCACTGGTGTACGTTTCCTTTCCGCTGTGCGACTCAGAATCAGAGGTTTTTAAACTGTGGAGCCCGCCACCCAAAAAAGTTTGAAAACCACTGCCCTTGATGATGTACTGCATAAGAATACAGGATCAGTTCCTCAGCTGTGGTAAATTGGCATCGCTCTATTGAGTTCATCCATGGAGGATCTGGCTCACTGTTTTCTTTCAATCAAGTCAAGAATTAATTTTGAACTAAACAATTCCTAGTAAACATTCATGGTCCAGTAGCATGTAAGAATAAAAGCATCTAAACCTCCCAGGCAGGAGCAGTTTGAATACAAATTGTTCAGTGGAGCATAGTGTCACTGGACATCTTGCAGCAAATCCTAATCAATCAATGCCAGTTACTTTAATGCCAATAAATAAATCAGTCATCCATTCCATAAATCCTATTGCCACTCATTTAGAGCCTCATTCAAAGCCAACTGAGATTAGTAGGAGTATGAGTTTTATAGGTTCTGGATCAGGCCTGTAAGTTGGGGGGGAAAGGTAGTAGCTTCTACCCTAATGAAATAGAAAGCTAGAACAATCAGATAAAAACAACCAAACAAAAACCAAACCACCAAGCTTTAACTTCATATGAGCTATTCTTTTTCCACCATGCAATTGTTCAAAGTATAGGGTATGAGTGCTAGATATATAGACTGAGTATAAGAAACAGATGGTTCTAAATTTTAATTGTAGCTCTGACATTGTCATTCTTTGTGCCCTGGACAAGTCACCTAATTTTCCTGCATCAGTATCACTCTGTAAATGAGGATGGTAATATTTCCCAAGTATCTTCTGAAGATTGATTAGTTAATATTTGTAAAGTGCTTTGAAGAGGAAAGTGTATTATTTTATGTTTGAATGACATTGCTGTCCTCAACCAGCACCCAGCTAGTTTTGCTTGACCCTGTAATGAAATCATAATTCTCTGTTTTATGGTACTACCTTTTGCTGCCATGGCAAAAACTGTGATGTCACAAACTTAGCATTATAGCTTCACCAAATGATCGTGTGGTGGTGAAGCACTGGAATGGGTTACCTAGGGAGGTGGTGGAATCTACATCCTTAGAAGTTTTTAAGGCCCAGCTTGACAAGCCCTGGCTGGGATGATTTAGTTGGGGTTGGTCCTGCCTTGAGCAGGGGGTTGGACTAGATGACCTCCTGAGGTCTCTTCCAACCCTAATCTTCAGTGATTCTATGATTACAAAAATGGATTAGAGAGAAACAGAAATATCTTTGATCTGCTAGCAAAAGAGGAAAGGGAAATAGTGAAAAATTCAGGCAATGTAAATGGAATATAAGTTTGAAGTCTGATATATCTTAAGATGGTTTGCTTTGGGACAAACTGAGTTTGAGGGGTGCTAAATTAATATCCACTTACATGATGAATCCTTAGAATGAGTTTAGGGCTTCGAGACTATCATGAAACTATCCAGATGGATATTGGTTCCTCTATTGCAGTGGGATACCTCAGAGAAGATTCAGATAAATACCAGAATTTGGGAATGCTTATCTGAATTGAATTGGTGAAACTTTTAAAGGTATACTCAGATGTAGCACAAAACTAACTGAAGAGTCAGATGACCACCGCGATGGACAGCGTCTCAACTAAACTGGCACTGTAACCTATCCCCTACTTGACTTCCCTTTTGTTACAGTTTATGATTTATAGAAACAGTATCTTTATCTGTCAGAAGGTTTATTATTTTTAATCTCTTTTCTTCATGTGTCAGAAATGTTTGAAGGATCAGACAGGTTGATTTGAACTGGTAATGCACAATTATTCACTTCTGTTCATTTTAGAACGGTTATGATTCGGGGTGGCGGGATGGTGGGAGATTACGTTGGAAAAAGTGCCTGAAGAACAGACACATGAAAGAGGAACTTTTGGCTAGGAGGAAGGACTACACATACACAGGAGACAAATGGACATACATGTGACTGTTCTGAGTCAAATTTCAGTAACACGAAGACTCTTCCTTCTGGCTGCTATTGATGTTTCTTCTCTAATTCCAAAAAGCGAGTTTCAGCTGGAGTACAAAAAGGATAAGAAACTCCATCTGGAGATGAAAATGAAAGGGTTATGTAGTTTGGCAAGCAGTGGAAGGCATGTGTGTGTGTTGAGTAGTGTGTGTGTGTTTCCTTCACCACATTGTGAAAGTAGAGAGTGAAAGGGTACTGCGTACGCTCCCCTCTCAACTGCTTGACCATGGGGTGACTGCCTCACATTCCACAGCTGAGTGATGTGTCTGTTTCCTTGAAGTGAACAAGATGAAAGCAGCAGCACCAGCCTCTTGCTTTTGCCTGTGGCCTTTGCTTCTGAAGGAACCCACAGCACTGTTTCACTTTGAAACGTCCTCTGGGTTTGAGTAGGTTGGCCTGGAGAAAAACTGCTACTTCTCATTGCCTTTTAGTGGAGTAGGGACAGAAGAACATGAATCTTTCAATTTGCATCTTCATTTGTTTTCATGGTTCAGTTTGTGATTAACCGTGGTTTTCAGGTAACATTTTATATATACATATATATACACACACACACACATCTATATAAAATGTTAGCCCCTGAAAACCATGGTTAATCACAAACTGAACCAAGCCAGGGTTTGCAGAAATGAGGACAGCTTTCTGAAATACCTTATCTCAGTTCCACTGCCAAAAACAAAAAGGCATTTCTCTCTTTAACACCAGCAATTCAGTGGCTAGGGGACAGGATGGGGACTCAGAAGTTTTATTCGAACCTTTGTGCCACTAAACTGCTGTGTGACCTTGGACAAGTCTCTTCATTCTCTTTTTCACTTCTCACACTTTGCCTGTCTTGTCTATTAGACTGTAGGCTCCTTGGTACCCTCTCTTACTACATGTTTGCACAACGTCTAGCACAATTGAGATTGGGACCTCTGGGTATTACCATAATGTAATAATAATAGCAGTACTCTGAAGAGATTATAATTTATGCATATTAAGATATTACAGCTCTGAGCTGTTGTGGTCTCCCTCTCCTTCCTCACTAAAGCCCATCTTTCCTTCTATATCTAGTACAACACGTACACACAATTCGTTGCGGAAGAAAAACAGTATTTTTCTTAAAGCAAGAGCACCCTCTCAAGAGCTTTCCTTTAGGATTTTTTTTTTGTTGGTCCCCTGAGAAGGTAAAAAAAGAAGGTGAAGAAAAGATCAAAGTAAAGTTTCATTTAGTCCCCAGTTCACTTCTCAGCTCATTCTAAAGTATATTCTGTCTTCTTCAGAACCCAGCTGGAAATCTTTTATTCATTACAAGGGTCCAAGTCTGAGTCAAAATGGTTTCAGTGGTTTTTGTTCTTTGCTGGTGCTGTCTGGGAGCAATTTTCTCAAGCTTTATAATTTATTTGTCATATCTTGCTTCAAAATCTTGATATGCACAGGGAGAGAAGGGTGATCTTTGCTTTTAAACTGAAAACAAATAAAAGATGCCTTGGAATCTGAAAACAAAATATGACTCTTCTGGTTTCTAAAGTGTTGTATTTGAATTTTAAGGAACATATTAATGTTGAGACATGAGCAAAGCAGTGACTACTGAAGCTGTGTCTTGCAGGAAACAGAAGAGGTGATAATGGGAGCCTCCAGGGACTCTGCTATGCATTAGTTGATCAAATGAAGACAGAAAAAAGTTATATATTAGGATTTATCATAATATTTAGGGAAAATGCACCTGTCCTAGGTGCCATTGCCAAAAATTTAAAAACACAATCAATTAAAAGTGAAGCCAGTCCCCATACTCCCAAACTAATAGTACAAATGCCATATCCCCAAGTCAATAGACTCCACCATAAAAATCAACCAGTATTCTTTCCACCTACACAAATGTCATTTCCTACTGTGTCCTTTCCTCCCCCAAAATCTGGGTAAATAGATGAACTTTGCAGCATGTTCTAAAGGTCACCAAATTCAGGCTATTTCAGACCAAGTGAGGGAAGTAGGTTCCAAAGTGGAGGGCCTCTCATAGACAAAACCCTCCATTAGCACGACTTGTTCTCTCACTCTCTCCCCTACAGTGGGTGGCTCCAGCTCACATGATTCTGCTGACCAAAGCTGTCACAGCATGAGATAGGGAGAGAGGTGGTCTCTCAAGTCATTCATGGCTTTCTATGTAAAAACACACACTTGAAACTACAACTGAAAACAAACAGGCAGTCAGTGAAGATCCTGGACTACTATGCTTCTACCAAAATCCACTGTTCCAGCACTGACGTCCCACATTCTGCATCAGCTTCAGTTTCTTGGCTGTCTTAAGGTGTAGCTTCACAGAGTATGTCTATACTGCAATTAGACACCCACGGCTGGCCCACACCAGCTGACTCGGGTTCGTGGGGCTTGGGCAAAAGGACTGTTTAACTGTGGTGGAGACATTTGGGGCTTGGGCTATAGCCCAAGCTCTGGGGCCCTCCCACTTTTCAGGGTCCTAGACCCCAGGCTCCAGCCCAACATCTACACCACAATTAAACAACCCCTTAGCCTGAGCCCCACAAGCCCAAGTCAGCTGGCACAGGCCAGCTGTGGGTTTTTAATTGCAGTGTTCACATACCCATAAGGCACAGATACCATCTAATCTTGAGATGGAAAAGGCATGGATCACAGCAACCTGGTCTGCATCCAAAAGAATAAGATGTAATCTGCAAGACAGACAAAGATGAGGAAAAAACTTACCTCAACACTGCTGCTGTGTGATTGTTTAACAGCAGCCGGAAATCCAAAAAACACTTCAAAGTGCAAACTCAATTAACTAGCAACTGAGTCGGGTGACCAAACAGCAAGTGTGAAAAATCGGGACGGGGGTGGGGGGTAATAGGAGCCAATATATGAAAAAGACCCAAAAATCGGGACTGTCCTTATAAAATCAGGACATCTGGTCACCCTACAACCGACACACACCTGTAATAAGAGGAGCAGATATAATCCTTGCATCTTCTGGTTGCTTCCCACAACCTACCAAAATGTCACATCAATCTTACCTGGGCTGAACTTTCAGCCAGCTAGCTAACATCCAAGCCCCTAATCTTTAAAGGCACAAACTATCAAAAGCGGTCCCTCTTGCTAACATGGTAAGTGCATCCAGTCATTAAAAATCAGGAGCTAATGGTTGGTCTATGACATTGGCCTAAATTTCCAGCTGCATAGCATTCAGTTCCAGCCCATATACTAGATCAAGAACTGTGTGAGCTGAGCACTTTATGATCAGGAATTCTGGAGGCTATAGCCTAGAGGAACTGATGGAGAAAGTAGTCCTGGACTCATACAGCTGATCGCATGAGCAAGACAGGAAGTAACTGGCAGGGCCTATTGCTCTCTCTGGCAGATGGGGCTCTACTGATTGCTGCTGCTTGTGGGGCTCTTCCTGGAAATATTCTGATCCTATGACACCTTCCCATTTCCCAAACCAAACAGATCTGCCTGTCTATCTTTTTATGCCCTGCTGCTATCCAGTGAGAATGCTGCTGCAAAGATCGTTTTCTGAACCCCAACATTTTGACTATGTCACCCCTCTCTTCACTGCCTTCTCTATCATATCAAGTATAAGCTATTTGTCTTCACTTTCAAGGCCTTCATGACCTATTCCCACGCTACCTATCATCTCTCATTCAGAATCATAAAGTCAATACCCGCCTCCGATCGGCCCATGCCACCAGCCTCCATTACCCACATGTCAAATTCTCAAACAAGTACCTTTGTGCTTTCTGCCATGATGCCCCTCACAGTTGGGATGAGCTCTCTATAACATCTCCAAAGTTACCCCATTATCCTCCTTCAAACACTCCTCAAAAGTCTCCTCTGCTGGGACACCTGCAAAAAACCTGACAACTGTTTAGGCTGTTGGTGTGCTGAGACCACGGCTTATCATTTTGACAAATATTGTCTCATTGTTTCCTTGTATCTTCCCTCCCCCGCATACACACACCTCTTTCTCTCTCTATCTCTACCTGCTGTCTCTTGACTTATACTTAGATTGTAAGCTCTTTGGGGTAGGTACTGTTGTTTTGTTCTGTTGGGTCCTGGTCCGTGACTGAGCCTCCTAGGTGCAATGATAATACAACTGATAACTGTGCTCATCACCTTGATATCCTTCCCCAGATCCAAGATCCCGTTCCCGCTCAGCCCAGCTCCCTCGAATGCACATGTTCTTCTCCCTGATTCTAAACAGGTTCTCCCAAAGCCCCGGGCCCCCTGACCTCTCTTTCAACCTTGATATCATTTCGTACCTTAGTGATATTACAGGGGAGCTGGGAAGCAGACCATTCTGAAAGCCTTTTTATGGTACTTTGGCCAAGTGCTCTGTTCAAAACCTATATGCTCTAAGGCTGCACCAGGCCAGAGTCATCCCAGAATGCAATGCTCTTTTCCCCCCTCTCCACAGGAACTCCCTAGATTTGAAGTCTGTGACCAACCTAGCAGAGATTTTGAGAACTAATGGGACCCTAGGAATGTTAACACAGGAAAGCCTGCACGGGAACTGGAGAAGGGGTAGCTAACTGGAACTTTTAATTTCATTATAAACAGTTTCAATTCATTTTAGCGGAGATTATTTTTGGTTCTTAATTTTCCACACTGATTCAGCAATGTGTATAATGTTATACATCATGCCAGAGTTTCCCCTCCAAAGCTTGAAATATTATTGAGCTAAATGTATCCACGGTATGTGACTTTAGCCCTATTATTATGGCAACAGCTCTTCATCTAAAATGTTGTTCTTAATATCTCCTTATTTCAGTAGCTACCCTGCTTTCTCTAAGGGGAACCACTGAAATTATTTGTGCTTTCATATTATCACCTTTCCTGGAATGAATTTTATTCCTGACGTAAGAGGAGAAATATAAATAAATTGTTGTATGCATTTTGTATGTGCTACTGTACCTTACTTTTCCTAGTCCCTGTAATATTTGTATAACAATGGTTGTTTCTAGTATAGTTCATAACATGCCATATAATCAAATGATGACAATAGCTGCAGATAATGATAGATTCGCAACTAAACTTGATCATATATAGTTTCATTCTGAGATCATGCTTTCCCATACAACCACAAACTGGGATCATTTTCAGTTTAGAGAGTCTTAAAAATCCAGATTTGCCTGTGACCGTTCTATATGAATAATAGGGTGACTGTAATATGTAAATAGTGTTTGCTACCACATGACCAGATGCAGTATAACCACAGGCGCGCACACCCCTCACCCCCCCCCAATAACTTGTTTTATGACACTGGCAGCAGAAAATTATGCATTTTGGAAGAGGGAGGGTCAGCATCTCCAAAAACTCATAAGAATATAAGAATGGACATACTGGGTCAAAGCAATGGTCTGTCTAGCCAAGTATCCTGTCTTCCCACAGTGACTAGTGCCAGATTTTTCAGTACTAGCTCCTGACAGTTAGTGGCTTAGGGACACCCCAGAGCATGGGGTGGCATCCATGATGATCTTGGCTAATAGCCACTGATGGACTGATCCTCCATGAACTTATCTAATTATTTTTTAACACAGTTATACTTTTGGCTTTCACAACATCCTCTGGAACAAGTTCCACAGGTTGGCTGTGCATTGTGTGAAGAAGTACTTCCTTATGTTTGTTTTAAACCTGCTGCCTATTAATCTCATTGGGTGACTCCTTGGTCTTATGTTCTGTGAAGGGGTAAATAACACTTCCTTATTCATTTTCACCACACCATTCATGATTTTATAGACCGCTATCATATGCCCCCTTAGTCATCTCTTTTCTAAGCTGAACAGTCCCAGTCTTTTTAATCTCTTCTCATATAGAGCCTTTTAAATACCTGTAATCATTTTCATTGTCATTCTCTGCACTTTTTCCAATTCTGATATATCTTTTTTGAGATGGGATGACGAGAACTGCACACAATATTCAAGATGTGAGCGTACATGGATTTATATACTGGAATTATGATATCTTCTGTGTTATTATATATCCCTGTCCTAATGGTACCTTATATTTGGTTAGCTTTTTTGACTGCCGCTACACATTGAACAGATGTTTTCAGAGAGCTGTCTGCAATGACTCCAATATCTCTTTCTTGAGTGGTAGCTGCTAATTTAGACATTTTGTTGGTATAGTGGAGGAGAGAGTAGTTCACTAGCAGCTCGAATGGTGGTTTCCTTAAGCTGTTTAAAAAAAGACCACAGTCCCAAAGCAGTGTAGGTTTTCTGACATGGGGAAAGAGGTTGGCCAAGCCCTTGATGAACTTGGATGTTGCTGGGGGTACAAATATGGAAACCGCATCCACAGGTGAGTGAAAAGCTATAACAAAATGGAAGGTGAATCTTGATGAACCTCAGTGATAAACCTGAAGTAGTGTGTGAGTGAAACAGAACTCGAGGGAAACAGTCCTCTTTGGATGCATCAGGAATGGAATTGACTCCATTTTTGCAGATAAGACTTTTTTGTCAGTAGTTTCCCACTATTCAGTAGTATGCTGTGTACTCTGGATGACCAGTCCATCTCTTGGCCCAAGAACCATTCAGGAACCAGACCTTGAGATGTAGGGTAAAGTTGAGGTGCTTTAGTTTCCCTGATTTTTGTGTCTGCTGATCTGGTGTCAAGAGACTGGTGAAGAGGTGGCTGTAGGGATAGATAAATCAGGTCTGGGTACCATATCTCCCTTGGCCAAACTGGTGTTATGAGAATGATTTTGGCTCTCTCTCAGGCCATGTCTACATCTAAAATTTTGCAGCGCTGGTTGTTACAGCTGTATTAGTACAGCTGTATAGGGCCAGCGCTGCAGAGTGGCCACACTTACAGCAACCAGCGCTGCAAGTGGTGTTAGATGTGGCCACACTGCAGCGCTGTTGGGCGGCTTCAAGGGGGGTTCCGGGACGAGAGAGCAAACCGGGAAAGGAAACCAGCTTCCCCGCGGTTTGCTCTCTCGGTCCCGGAGCCAGCCAGCAAACCGCAGGGAAGGAGACCTGCTTGCTCGGGGTTCCGGGACCGAGAGAGCAAACCGGGAACGCCACGGTTTGCTCTCTCGGTCCCGGAGCCACCCAGCAAACCGCAGGGAAGGAGACCTGCTTGCTCGGGGTTCCGGGACCGAGAGAGCAAACCGGGAACGCCGCGGTTTGCTCTCTCGGTCCCGGAGCCAGCCAGCAAACCGCAGGGAAGGAGACCTGCTTGCTCGGGGTTCCGAGACCGAGAGAGCAAACCGGGAACGCCGCGGTTTGCTCTCTCGGTCCCGGAGCCACCCAGCAAACCGCAGGGAAGGAGACCTGCTTGCTCGGGGTTCCGGGACCGAGAGAGCAAACCGCGGCGAAGCTGGTTTCCTTTCCCAGTTTGCTCTCTCGGTCCCGGAACCCCGAGCAAGCAGGTCTCCTTCCCTGCGGTTTGCTGGGTGGCTCCGGGACCGAGAGAGCAAACCGCGGCGTTCCCGGTTTGCTCTCTCGGTCCCGGAACCCCGAGCAAGCAGGTCTCCTTCCCTGCGGTTTGCTGGGTGGCTCCGGGAACGCGAGAGCAAACCGCGGCGAAGCTGGTCTCTTTTCCCGGTTTGCTCTCTCGGTCCCGGAACCCCGAGCAAGCAGGTCTCCTTCCCTGCGGTTTGCTGGGTGGCTCCGGGACCGAGAGAGCAAACCGGGAAAGGAAACCAGCTTAATTACCAGAGGCTTCCTCCTTCCACGGAGGTCAAGAAAAGCGCTGGTAACTGTCTACATTGGATTACCAGCGCTGGATCACCAGCGCTGGATCCTCTACACCCGAGACAAAACGGGAGTACGGCCAGCGCTGCAAACAGGGAGTTGCAGCGCTGGTGGTGCCCTGCAGATGTGTACACCTTCAAAGTTGCAGCGCTGTAACTCCCTCACCAGCGCTGCAACTTTCTGATGTAGACAAGCCCTCATTTTACTCTGTTCAGGCATTTGAGAAGTAGCAGTGTCAGTAGGAAAGCATAGGGCGATGCTCGTCACCAAGAGATCATGAGAACATCTTCATCTGTGACTTCCCCTTCAGCAAAATTTTGCAGCATTTTGTGTTGGATGGGATTCGGCGGCAGGCAGTTGAGAAGGAACTGGAGTGGTGGTAGGTTTGCCCTTCCCTATAGGCCCTTGGATCGGAGCACAAGGAAGTGCAGGGTACAGGCATGGACCCATGGACACTGCTACATAAAATATCCCATCAAAGGTGAAACGTGAAGGTGAAATGGAGCGCCACAGGGACAACTTAAAATTCTGAATTTTCACCATCTCTAACTTTACATATCTTTGTTTTATACTTTTAATCAAGTCACAGATTTTTTTAATACCAAAAGGGATTAGACTATCTAATCTGACCTGCTGTATAACCCTAGAATTTCATCCCATTACTCCACTACTGTGCCCAATAACTTATTTGACTAAACCATATCTTCCAGCGAGGCATCCAGTCTTGATTTGAAGACTTCCAGAGATGGAGAATCCACCACTTCCCTTGGTAATTTGTTCCAAGATGGTTTAGTGGTTGTGATGCACTGTGACATATATATTGTTAACATGACATAGAAGCCTTTTACAAGATGCACCTGAGAGCCTTCTCTTTTAGTATATAGTTCTTGTATCTGCATTTATTTACACCTCCTTGTCCTATCATTCCATTCAACCTAATAGGTACAACAGGTTTGGGTTCGGTCACCATTGAATTAGAGATCTTCTGGAGCATCTGGGTACGATGAGAAGTGGTGTTGATGATTTAGTAGGTAATATACTTTCCTCTGACTCAACACTGTACATAATGTTGTGGAACTGGTAGTGGATACTATACTGCTGGCGCTGCTGTCCTTTGGATGAGACGTAAAACCAGGGTCCCTATCTCATGTGATCATTAAAATAAGTGGTCTAACCCCTGTGTCTTGGCCAAATTCCAACACAAATAGCTATGTTCTGCTCACTTAACTCTCTCCTAGATTTTCTGATTGATACAGTATACTTACTACCATCCCCAAACCATTATGTAGCGTGTGATAGCTTACTTCAGTGGTGAATGCAGAGCTTCCTATGTATTGTAAATTATCTTTGTAAGGTGGCGCTGAATTAAAGGTGCTATATAAATATAAGATCATTATTTGCAGTGTTTCTGGCTAGATAGTAGTGGGAACTTGTGTGTGTTTACAATAGCTGACAAGTTTCCCATTTATTTTCAATGAATTCCTTTTTCTGTTTCTTCCTTCCACTGTTCTTTAATTTCTCTCTAATATTTTTATCTTTCTGGTTTTCATTCATTTCTTCCCGTGGTCGCATTCAAAGTTACACTGACTACCCTCCTATACTCTGTGTTCTCTCACTCTCTCCCCCCCTGGCTATTGCTTTTAGTGGATTTGGTAATGGTGAATAAGGGGGAAATCTCTAAAATTTGAAAACTGTCCTGTTCCTGATCTACTGATGTGTGTGAAATTTGGAGTCTGCAGAGGCTGTGGATCTTGGTTTGTAGATTCCAAAAAACTGTGAGATGAAAGTTTAAAATAGGATTCAATTTTTCCTCTGATGCAGTTAGCAAATTTTTGAATCCCCCTCACTCCCCCCCCAATGTATTAGTCCTTGAAAAAAATAATATGGTAACTATTCAGACTAAATGCAATCATTAAAGTATGAAATAGTGATGTATATGTCATAGGGCAGGTGAAAAATATGATGACTTTAGTAAAGCTGGCAGGAACTCCTTTTTTTCATTTTGTGGGGAATTCCACAAGTTTGAATTTCTTTCGAGCAGAAAGAAAATGGACTGAAAACAAACAAACAAAAACAATTCTAAAATTCCTGCAAAAAGTAATTCTGGAAACAAAGGGTTTCAGGTAGCTTGAAACATTTTGTTCAGACTTGGACTTTATTTTATATAAATACAAAATTCTTTAAATTAAAACAAAAAAGTAATTTTGAAATTGAAAGTCAAAAAGGCCCATTCTGAAAAGGTTGAAATATTGTGTTCCAGCCTCATGCTGTTTAAAAATCTGCTTTCAAAACTAACTTTAGTTGAAAGATCACGTTTCTGCCAAATATTTTGCTTTTGAACACATTGGCATTTTCTGGCAGAAAGGCTTTCTGTCAAAACATTTCCAACCAGTTCTAGACTCTAGCAGCTTATGTTTGAATTGAGGCCTGTAAGAACACTACATTTTGAGAGGGTTTTAACTTCTAGTTCAGTTGCACCTAAGACATGAAGAGCAAACTACAATGACATATACACAACAAATTAATTAAATAAGCCACGTCAACTAGCCCTGACCCAAGCATAACAATAGTGTTTTGAAACCCCCCAATCTTTTGGTGGCTAAGGGCGGGAGCAGTTTGGAGGCTAGGACTGTCAGCATGACAGAAAACATTTTTGTTGTGCTGTTTGTATTGAATGACACTTTGTACTGCATAAACCTCACTCTGAAATGACATGGCGGTGTGCATCTGCCAAAAAACACATGGCAGGAACCAGTTCCTTCTCCAGATGCTTTCCTGAAGACGCAATGACAATTTTTTGGTTAGGTACCTTGAAGTAGCCAAGCTTCCAAGCTACAGTTAAGCACACTTAAGACCAGCGGTAGTGGTAGTAGCTAATCATGGCTGGACTCTTGTAAATGGTTCAAAGCATAGTTTCTTGCCAATGTTACCTTTATGCCCTATGCATAAACATTCAAAGGAAATGACATTTTGGATATGTTGGGATGGCCATTACTGCAGAAAAGATATATATATATATACACACACACACGCACGCACACATACTAAGCTTTTCCGCTTAATGGCTTTTCCATTCAAAGAAGGTACTGCAGAACCCATTAACTAAAAGTGTTCAGTGTCCAGAACTGTTTTCTTAGTTTTGAATTTACTTACATGTCATGTTTTTTGAATATGTTTGATTTAAACATATCAAGACTCTGTGTCCGAAGGGATTTTATTTTGAAAGAAGACTTTTGCCTGATGCTGCTTCTCTTCTCATTCGGTTGCTATATTGTCCAGGTATTTAAATCAGTCTATGCTGATTGCCCCACTCTGCCTCCAACTTTCACACCTCTTCTTTGCTATTTAGTTATGTGGTAATGCCTAGTGGCAGAGAGTAATGTACTTGAATCCGCTTTTATATTTAGGAAAAGGGAGTAATTACTGCTTTAAATCTAATTGATACAGCTGAGAATCCTATTGCAGCAAGACTATAGCAGTCAGTGTTTGCATGAGAAAATCGTTAAAAAGGGTAAAGTTTTCAGAAGCACCTAAGTCCCATTTTCAAAAATGACTTAAGCACTTAGGAGCTTAATTCTCATTGAAAGTCAGTGGGACTTAGGCTAAGGCACTTGGGTGCTTTTGAAATTTTTACCCCAAATCCTTACCTGCTCAGAGAAGTCTCTTCTGTCAGCAGTCAGGCTTTCTGAGTTCAGTCCATGAAATTTGGAAGCTGATTAGGCTGCTAACTTTTCAAATAGATTAAGCAGCCCTTCTCCCTGCCTGCCCGCCAAATTTACTAATAGCTAGTTCAGAGCATTCTCCTTGTTGTTGAAGACATGAGAGAAATTCATTAATCCAATGTTGAGGTCATCACAATTTTTTTGGAACATTTGCAATGATCATCAACATGAATCAATTAAATTACAGTGTCTTCTTCTCATAGGTGTTGATCCAGCAAAGCACTTAGCATGCACATAGCTTTAATCATATGAGTATTCCTATTGGAATTCAGATGTTTTGCTGGACTGAGGCCATAGATGTGGACCTCCATCCTGCTCCCATTGAATTCAATGGTAAAACTCCCATTGTGCTCAGTAGCACAGGATCAAGCCTATCTCCCTCGCATTCATTGCTGCAGTAACCTATGAAAATGTTGCATGTGATAGTTAGGACCTGTTCAAGATGAACCTCAAATATCAACTGAATGAAGACTAAATATTGACAGGAATGTTTAGGTTTACTGTAAAATTTGGACTGAGTAATTCCTAGTGATGGAAGAACCTCAGAAGGTCCTGAAGCTCAGTCTCAGTAAGTAAAACTTTGGCTACTTACTTGAAATACCTGGGCAGGTTTAGAGCCTGCAAAATTGGCCTGAAAAATCTTAGAAGAGTCTGCATTCTGGTGTGTCTTCTTCCAGTCCTGGCTGGAACCAAGAAGTTCAGAAGTTAGTAAAAAATGAAAAGACAATTAAATAGTTAATCAACCTTTCCCCGACCCCAACCAAAAAGAGGAATGTACATTTGGCATCCAGCTTGAATTGTGTGCTAAATTCTGTAGTACAGTAGTTGGAATTTTATTCTATTCCTGCCGTTTTAGCCATCTATGAATACTAAGGCACTGGGCAGCCTAGAAAGCCTAAAGATAGATATTATTTACACTCATCTACTTGTCTAAGCCACCTTGAGAATTTAAAACCTAGGAAATTACAAGTCTATCTTCCTGCCAAATATCTCATCAAGTCTTAGGAAAGTCACTTCACCTGTCTGTGCCTATGTTTCTTCTTCCACCCCATGTCTGGCATGTCTGTTTAGACTAAGCTCTTTGCGGCTGCCTCTTTTACAGTGTCTAGCACAATGGCACTTCTGTCTTGGTTGAGGCTTCTAAGCACAAATGAAATACAAATAATTAAAACAAGAACATTCTCAGGCAACCCATTTTGTAACTGCAGACTCATGCTGAAATATTGATGCCTTTCATTTCTTCTGTTTACAACATTTGGATTTGGGGGGCAGAGGTGAGATATGTTTGTGTTTGTGGTGGGAAACGAGGAGGAGAAGGAAGAGTATGACCAGATAGCTATTATCACTACAAATTGTAACATCAGTCTCCTGTCTTGGAACTCTATCTCCCTGTTCTAGGCAGATCCCAACTTGTGCGTCCCTAATTTGGAGAGGTAAAGAAGCTGAGCTATTGTTGCCTATGATGTAACACTGAGTGTATAGCTGCATATATTTGTTGACTAATAACTAGAAGTAAAGGGTCAATACTAGCTACATTACTATTAGACAGAAGGAGTTTGGGGATTTCCTCCAATGCTCTCCACTCCCATTCTCCATCCATTGTATTGTAGTTTAAATAAATTACCAAAATAAGTGAAACCAGTGAGATTATAGACTGTTATTTTAACAAATAAAACATGCAGAATTTTAAAATATTGTGGGCAGAATTTTTAATTTTTTTGGCATAGAATTCCCCCAGGAGTACGAGATATAGTGTTGGCAGTAGCTGTGTAAACTTTCTTAGTCCACCAGTGTCTTAACCATTTCTGGAAAAATCTCCTCTAAGAATGAGAGACTAGTTCAGTTTCCATGCTCATTCAGTCTTTAGCTTCTCTGCTGAGATTGCCAAATAAAGGTGCTAATTGTGAATGTGTTTGGGTTTTTTATTAATTATGCAAATACCTGTGCACTAGGAAGTGGAGAGTTGTGAAGATTATGGAAGTTCATCTACTTCATCTACTTTTCATCTTTTTCAAGGCACAGCTTTTTCTGTGCCTCACTGAATTCTGTAATGAAGACTCAGAGCAGCTAGCTAAAGTTGAAGTGAGGTAAGACTAAGGTAATGCTTTAGGAAGAGAAAAGCACTTTGAAAAAATTGCTTCTTCTAGAACAATCCCCACTATCCAGAGCATCTGCCCTCAGATTGGTAAAACAACCTTGGAAACCCTTTTACCTCCTCAATGCAATTGGTTACCCACATAGCCAGGACAACAAAACAACTCTCATTTCTCTAGGCAAATTGGACAGAAAAGTTGTGCCCTATCTATCAAACACAGAACTTGTCACAGTGATCTGTGCATTTGCCCCATCCAGGGCTTGCTTATCACAATTCATTTCACATAGAAATAAAGACACAGTCTGTAAAGTGCTCTCTAAAATGGAGAACCCAGTCTTAACAACACAGACTGGTCTGAACACATCACTGGTGCTCTGCGTTCTGTGCTGGCTTCCCACTGAATATAAGGCATCCCAGTGCAAGATATTTGGTTTGGTATTTAAAACTTTCCAGGGTTTTAACCCTAGCTCTCTGAAAGGAAGCCTCTACCTTTACAACAATGACCTCACATTACTGCTACATCCCACTGGAACAATGAAAGTGTTAATCCAAAGGGGGTGCTTTGGAGTAAAAAAAAAAAAATAGAACTTTCACAGTAACTTCACCTAAACTAAGGGCTTGTCTACATGGCACCAGCAAACCACACTAGGGGATGTGGTTTGTTAAGTGTGGTTTACTAAGCGCCGTAACATGCTGTGCTATAAGTCTCCCATGTAGACTCTGCTGGCACAATCTAAAACAGTGGTGGGCAACCTGCGGCCCAAGGGCCACACCCGGCGCTTCAAGGTAATCTGCTGGTGCTCCCATTGGTCAGGACTGGCGAACTGCAGCCACTGGGAGCTGTGGGCAGCCATGCCTGCAAACTGTCAATGTAAACATACTGTCTCACAGCCCACCAGAGGATTACCTTGATGGGCCGTGTGCTGCCCACAGGCTGCCCACCACTGCTCTAAAAGGTACCTGCTTCACGTTAACATAGTTCAGTTTCAAATAAGATTATGTTAACGCGAAGTAGGAACTTTTTAGAACATGATAGCATGAAACAGTTACAGTGCAGCACCTTCATGCGCTTTACAAATCACACCCCGCTGGCATGCTCTGCCACGCTGTATAGACAAACCCTAAGGGATCAGGGCTGGCCTACACTGGAAACTTACATTGGCATAGCTACATTGCTCAAAGGTGTGAAAAATCCACATCCATGAGAGATGTAGCTATGCCAAGCTAACCCACTTTGTAGACAGCGCTAGGTGGATAGAATTCTTCCATCTAACTAGCTGCTGCCACTCAGGGAGGTGGATTACCTAGAGTGATGGGAGAACTCCTCCTGTCCATGTAGTAAGAGTCCACACTGAAGCACTACAGCTATGCCGCTATAGCATTTTAATTGTAGACTTCATCCTTACATCTCGTGGGAGTGAGGCTATCACAGAACCACTTTCAGAACTAAATGCAAAACTAATTTCTTCAACTTAGTTTTCCCTCAATAATTTTTCCACATGCACTTCAGGTGTGTCAACATTATAATTAGAAGTGTGATTGCAGCTCGGGTAGGCACACCTGCACTAGTTTTAATCTAGTGATCATGGCTAAAAATAGCAGTAAAGGGTGGTGCATGGACCCTGGCACAAGCTATGAATGTATGGACCAAGGGTTCCTGGCATGCCTGTAACAGCCTATACCACTGCATCTTCACTGCTATCTTTAGCTGTGCTAGAAAAGAAACAAGAGATTGAAAAATAGAAATAAATCAGTACTTCAGTGGTGCTGATGTACTAGGAATGATGGCCACATACATACCTTGACCTGGATAAAATGATTTTTGGTCACTATGGATCTGAGCTGGATTTCAATTAGTTTTAGAGGTGAAATTGCCCCTATTATGTGTTGTTAATTTTTAAAATGAACTTTCTGAAGAATAGCAACAGGACATTCATGATTTTTCAGAATTAAGAAGTGAAAAAAGGTGTAGGGGCAGTGAGACATCTAGACTTTAAAGATCTGATGGTTTCAGTTTTGTTCAAAATGCCTGGACGTAGAAGCAGCTTTCACAGTAACCCTGACCACAACATTAGAAAACTTGACAGGTAGCAGCACCTAACACACACACACACACACACACACACACACACACACACACACACACACACACACACACACACACACACACACACACACACACACACACACACACACACACACCACTTAATTTAGAATTAGGTTATTCCACTGCATTTCCTATCAATACCATCACTAATCCTTCCAGGAAATTACTAATTAAGGCTACATCCCAGGCCTCAACACTGAAATGTTACACCAAATGCACTCTCAAAACCTTCTTGATTCCTCTGCACTGTGCTGAGAGCCAAGAGAGGGAATGCAAGGACAATCAGTCTCTCAGGTTGAGTGGCTTTGTGCTGTAAGTCCCTGGATCTTGTCTTTGATTCCAGAATGGGCTTGTGGGAAAAGTGATACAGCAATGAGATCACTGTGTACTTCTAGATGGTTTCCTGTTTCCTATGTATTTAAATACACAGGGAATAATCCCTCTTTCGAAATGAGGCCCTCTATGTGAAGATGGGCAGAGGTTCAACTGAAAGGGAAGAAAAATATATTCGCATAACACCAGATGCAGAAAGCATAAATCCAGTCTGAACAAGTGGGGAAAAGCTTTGCGGCTGGCTCACTGGAATGCTAAGGAACCTGGGAGGACGGATAGGTGCATGTCAAACAGACCCACTCAAATCATGAGACTCCCGCAGAAAAATAAGTCAGGAGGGTTTAGTTTTGTTCTGTGGTTTGAAATTATAGGAACAAACCTTAAAGGCACTTGAGCGAAGCCTTTCAAACAGACAAGTTACACTGGCCAATTCAGCTGGTAACGCTGGGCTACACACGTCTCTGAGTCTGAGGTCTCTGAATATGTTCTGTTTGTACTTTCTGTACTCTGACTCCTCAGTAGCAAAACATAGGCTAGTTCTATCACTACTTTATTAGCGTTTCTGCTCTAGAGCAGAGCAAAACCACTAGCCCCAGAAAAAATCCATTTAATTATATTTCCCCATTGCACCCATTGAGATTCAAGGGAATTGCTGAGCATTGTGCTGTCTCCTGGGCATGGGAAAGAAGAACCTATTCAGCGTGTAACAAGCCCCAGCTAGGAAGAACTTACTGGTGTCACTTCAATGCTTTGCGACATAAAACTCAGACTAACAAAAAGCAGCCAATAGTGAGCTACAGATTTGGTTGCTGATGAATGTTGAATAACTGGAGTACATGCAGGTTATGATTAGCAGCAAAAAAAGCGCTTCCTAGCTGTAGCCCATGCCTAATTTTAGTGGTGGTCTGATGGTACTGGAAGTGATGTATACGCCTAAAGTCAGGTGTAGCTACACAATAAGCTGCCCTTCTCAGGGGTCAGGGGTAGGATACTTGCTATTCATTGCAGTTCAACATTGTTTTTGCCAGTATGGCTTTTTGGTGTTAATCTGAAAATAAATCTTCCATCTTCCTTAGTTGGTGGGAATATCTCTCTGTTCTGCTTAGAATAAGTAGGCCCTCAAATCATTTTTCTTCTTAATTCCTTAGGAATCATTCAATATGGCTAGGGCCCTACCAAATTTACAGTCAATTTTGGTCAATTTCACAATCATAGGATTTTAAAAATAATAAATTACATGATTTTGGCTAGTTAAATCTGAAATTTCGCAGTGTTGTAATTGTAGGGGTCCTCCTGACCCAAAAAGGGGGGGCAGGTAGCAAGATTATTGTAGGGAGGGGGTTTGCAGTACTGTTATCCTTACCTCTGCACTGCTGCTGGTGGCGGCACTGCCTTCAGAGCTGGGCAGCCAGAGAGTGGCAGCTGCTTGCCAGAAGCCCATCTCTGAAGGCAGAGCCAGCAGAGGCACAGAAGTAAGCATGGTATGGTATGGTATGGCCACCCTTACTTCTGCGCTGCTGCCAGGAGAGTTGTGACATTCTCCGGTCCCCCAGCACTGAAGGCAGCAGTGCAGAAGTAAGGGAGGCATGGTATAGTATTATCACCGTTACTTCTGTGCTGCTGTCTTCAGAGCTGGGTGTCTGACCAGTTGCCACTGCTTTCCAGCCGCCCAGCTCTGAAGGCAGTGCAGAAATAAGGGTGGCAATACAGCGACGTCCCTGCAAATTCCTTTTGGATCAGGATCCCCAGTTTGAGAAACTCTGATCTTCCCTGTGAAATCTGTACAGTATAGGATAAAAGTACACAGAAGACCAGATTTCATGGTCCGTGATGTGTTTTTCATGACTGTGAATTTAGCAGGGCTCTAAATAGGGGGAAGGAAGTTTCCAGTTCTGTTATGGGTAGTTGGGTTAAATCGTGTAACAAGGAAACATGCAAGGTATAAATGGTTTATTTCCCTACTTGACACACTTTCCCCAACTCACATTGTGAAGGCTCACTCTACTGAGACAAAATCACTTCCTGACTTTCACTGCCTGGATTGAGAAAGTTAGTCTTCACCAAGAAAATCTGTAAATTAAAAACATGGAGAAATCTTCTCAAAGCATAGCAAGATGAATGCGCCAGTTTCCTTTGCTGCTATGGTGGGTAGGCTTTGAGTGCAGTGGTGAGTTAGAGAGACCTTGCTCGCTTTGTGTATTATTGATTTGTACATGCTGCTGCTTCCAGCCCATCCTTCATTCACCTTCAATATGTAAAATGCCTACGGGATGAGGCAAATCCTCCTGTGGTACAGGTCAGTGATTTTCATGGTCTGTGTCTCTAGCATATTCAGAGTCATACATGGTAGTAGAGGGTACCCACATCATTGATTGCAGGAAAAGGATGAGAGTATATTGCATTGTGAAAAATAGTGTGTGTGTCTGTCTGTAATTAAAAATGGCAGTGTGAAAGCATATGCACAAAGGGGCAGAGGCAAGTTTGTAGGTTCACCTTACCACTGTTGTTCCCTGATGTTTGTGTGCATAACCATTCAGCCTTAGCATTTTCTTAATTCAGTGTTACTGCTTTTTGATGGAATATATATTTGTGTTGAAGAGAGATGAGTGTCACATATCTCTGTACTAGATATGGACTGGCTCCAGAGCTTGCTTATACACACCAGATGTGTTCATCATAAAATCCTTTAATACCCTGCCAAATAGGGCTGCGATTTGTTTAAATAAGGTATTCTATATGTAGCACCAGCTAGTGACTGAACAGTATAATAAAGTTTAGCATTCTGTTACAATGATCAGACACCTGCTTTCAGACATCAGTCAATTGTATGTAGGTTGCATCAGAGTCAGAACGTTCCAATTTTTGGCTTCAAGAACACCAGTCGCTACTTATTGAGCTAACTTCCATGCCTTCATACGTAGGGCTGACATATTCCCCCCAGCTAGGGTTGGCAGTTCGGGTTGAATGTATTCCTGGAGGTTTCATCACATGACATAATCTTTAATTAAAGATTAGTCTTTAATTCATGAATACTCCAGGACAATTCTGGAGGATTGGCAATGCTACCTCCAGAAGGGGGCAGCAGAGTGGTACACACATGCAAGCACACAAATGCATACACTCTAAAGAACTTAGGATGCAGTTCAAGCAGTCATTGGGAAAAAAAAAAAGCTGAAACAAACTAGGCTAATAAACAAAAGATGGGGTTTCCATGCCCTTGAGGCCAAACGAGGACCTCTGTTGTTCTAAATGCAAAGGTACATGTTGATTGATTAGCAATGATTTGTGATGAGTAAACGTCTCTGTTTTTAATCTTGGATTGGCAGAATGTGAGTTTAAACAAGAGTACCCTTGTCCTGGTGCCTAGTGAGAGGTATTGGTGTTAGTAAAGAGGTCACCTGTTTGGCGGCAAAGGCCAAATGGGGATGGGTGGGGAGGATCAGAAGACAGAATTGGTGGAAAACCATTTGATTTACAGTTCAACATCATTCTCATTTTTATTAAAAGAATAAGAGTTAGTAAGATTTTGGCTTACATTACTGTTCTTATTAATATTGTCCATACATAAACCTACAAGAGTCATGTTTCTTGGTAATTAGGACAAGATGATATGGTGCATTGCAGGATCTCTGCCTTCTTATACTGCTGGCTGTGCTCCCAGCATTGCAAGAATCTAGGACAGGTTGGAAATAAGATAATTTTGGGTCTGCAGTTGCCTGCTGTGGTTTAGTGATTCTGATGAATGAACAATACATACTTCCCTCTATTGACAGCTGCTGATTGGCTCATTTTTCCTCACCAAGTAATGCCTTTGGTTTTTGGTGCACGATATCTTAAATTCAGAATCTGATGCTGTGTAATGCATCCAGCTAGCCAACAGCCATAGTATCTGAATATGCAGAGCTATAGGCCGCTACAAAGTGAAAGTGGCGGCCCGACCTTCTGGATTCTTAGGGCTGCTCCTAGAAATCTTCCAAATGACATTGGCCATATCCGTGGAGCTACCATCACATCTAGCAAAAGAATTACAGGATGTTCATTGCAAGGGGCAGCATGGGGAGCAGGGCGAGAGGGGGAAGCAGCTACAGAGTCAAGGGGGACAACAACTAATATAAACACTTGATGGGAGTGTTTGGCAGGACTAGAAATCTGGAAACTCACTAGACTTCTTTCCCAGCCCATTTTGTGAATTATGGATGCATAATTCACCAAGTATCCATTGAACATGACTCTTAAAAAAGGGCACTGCTCATCTTAAATATTAATTGCTGATTAACTTCATCTGACTCACACAGCATGTGTAATAAAATCTTCCCAATAATGTAATCGAGAAAGAGAGAGATTAGATGGAGGAGGAGTGACCCAAGACTAAGAACTTTTAGGCTAAAGTAAAAGGATAAATTGCCATGATATTGAACTGTGCTCTTTTTCCTAAGGTCTGGGTTGAGGCAGAGTGGTAGAGCAATGTGGGGAAAGTTTGAACTGCCACTGCCCATCCTTTGTCTATTCAGTGTATAAATAAAGGATTTTAGGGTCTACTGTTCTCAGCCTGGTACCTTTGAGAAACACAGTGTGCCAGATCTTCAGCAGGTATAAATCTGCTTAGCTCCATTGACTTCATTAAGCCTGTTGACCACCTGCCCCCCAATTAGCACCACTTCTTTTTTCATTTTGTTTGTTTTTTAGTGTTAGATAGCTTCAGATGTTCTTATGAAGATGATCTGTTCTGGCATAGATGCTCTTCCCAGGTAAAAATTCAAAATATTTTTAGGTAGAAACCACTCATATGGCTGCTGACATTTCATGGGAAACTGAAAAACAGTCTCCAAATGGGTTTTAATTTATTTTCTGTGCTACTCTTCCATCTTTTCCTATCTGTAAGAAAGTCTGCATGCCAACACAACCTTTTCCAATCCCCGAACTCACACACTCAATCCTAAATTTCTCTAGTCCCGTTGTTTATTTCCAATATGGCATTTTGTGTGCTACATCAGCCACTGATTTAAGAGTGAAACCAGGTGTAGGATTATCCTGGAATGACACCACTCCGAGGAGTAATTCCTAAGCATGACACGATGCCACCTTTCAATGTACTGTAACATCCAGAATAATTCCCACAAGGCAGCATTAACTGTAGGAACCTGATTTTTCATTGTTTTATACTTCATGTTGTCATTGGTACCACCGCAAAGTGATTTGGTAGCATTTTATATCCTCTTTGTATTTCTTTTGCACAGGTGTAAATGACTAACTGGGGTGTAAGGCAGTGGAGAATTAAGTAATAGACTGAATTAAACTGTAGATGTGAATGCAAAGTCTCAACTATGTATAAACCAAATTCTGGGCTTAACTCATGAAATGCGTTTATGAAGATTGGTGATATTACCAGTAACCAAAGAATCAAGTTTCAGCTCCCAACTATTTACTTTATATAAACATCCTGACTGCAAATTAACCACAAAAATGTTGGATCAAATCATGTTCTTAGTCTCAGTTAACAGTGGGTATCTGGCCAACAGAAACATGTTGTTCTTTACCTGTACATTTCAAAGCTCTCAATGAGATTGTTTGTTTTGCTTGCCCTATGTTTTCAGCCATTCGTGAATATCAACACTTGATGCAGAGTGCTTCCTATGGAGGTAGTTCTGGAGCTATAGATTGAGCTTCACACTAAGTAAATAGAAGCCACTCAATTTTCAGCATTATAAATAACATGAAAATGTCAAGACAACCTTGGGGTATGAGCCAAGTCTTTGTACAGCTGCTGCAACCTTGCGTGTCAGCAGTTTAACCATTATCAGTATATGGTTTGTGTACAAAGTGAAATTTTGCTACTTTCATGGTTTTAGTTAGATTTTATTTGATCTTTTAGCTTTGTGCTCTATAGTATTTATATAATAAGAAAACAAATATTTAAGAGACATTTTCAGGCTGCATGACACCCACTGGGAAATTCTCTCTCTCTTTGCATGCTCTGTTGATGGTCAACACTGGTGTGATAAAGGATTATACTGATTTGCTACAATGTGGGGAGTAAGCATCTGTGACCACGTTGTAACTTGGTGTGAGCTGGACCCTCTGTGGTAGCTGTAAGTGTGGAGTTTGCCTTCTGCAGCAGTTCTTCACACACTTGGACATCGCCACTCAGGTCACGGGCAAAGAAAGGTTTTATTTAACTCAATTGCAAATCTCCTAGGCCTCAATTTAGCAGTGTACTTAAGCACATGCCTAATTTTAGGCACACGAATAGCTGCACTGGAGACAATGCGACAGCTTGTACAATTATAATTAGGCACACGCTTAAGTTCCTTGTTGATTCAGGGCTCTGTTGAATTCAATGGGAGCTTGAGCAGGAGCCGGTTCAAACACTACTGTGGATCAGAGAAGAGCTAACTCAAATGTTCACCCAAAGACTGAACTGCTTTGAATTCAACCTTTCTTTTGTGACTCAGTCAGGCTTTGTTCACTCTATGCTTTGGCATAGTGTTCTGCTTTGCGTCCTTTGTACTTCCTCAGAAGCCAGGCCAGATCAGCAGCGGCTCCAGGCACCAGCGCTCCAAGCGTGTGTCTGGGGCAGCAAGCCGCAAGGGCGCGGACTGCCGGTCGCCGTGAGGGTGGCAGTCAGGCTGCCTTCGGCGGCTTGCCTCTGGGAGGTCCTCCAGTCCCACGGATTCAGCGGGGGGCACACCGAAGCCGCGGGACCAGCGGACCTCCCACAGGCAAGCCACCAAATCCATGGGACCGAGGACCTCCCACGGGCAAGCCGCCAAAGGCTGCCAGACTGCCGTGCTCGGGGTGGCAAGAAAGTTAGAGCCGCTCCTGGGCCAGATGCAGCAAAATGTTGACTCATCTCACAGCATTTTCTATTCTAATAGGCCCAACCATTTCAAGCAGTAGACATCTTACAAGAAAGTCTGGTGAGATTTCCAGCTGAATTTTGTACACGCCAGGTGTAGATAGATCACACAAGCATACAGGCTTTTGGAAACTTATCAGAACCAAATCTCTGAACTTTTTGAAACCCATCCATTACTACTACTCTGGGAAAACATATAACTTCATTTTATTCTTGCCCGTCTGACATATTATGGTTACGTTCAGATACTGGGCATAGTCATTTTTATCTTGTCTGTCTTATTGTGTATGTCTGTTTATGTATGGTTCTTGCACAGATTCTACCACTTGTGTCTATGTATGTAGGCACATAAGCAACCTAGGTAACATACAACTAGCAATTACCTCTGCATCAACAAAAATGAAAAGTTCAAAACAAAATCCCCAGATCAATTTGTTTTCTCCCTTCAAAAACGTGTTTTCTGACAAAGGAGAGATTTTTCCAGATAACTTAACTAGCAAACGAACTTTAGTGGGAGCTCTGATCATACCATATTTGGTCAAAATGTCCACATGTAAGTGCCTAAAGTTAGGCTTTTAAATCACTTAAAATACACATCCAAATTTTCAAAATTGCTGAGCCATCTCCGCTCCCTCTGAAGTAAATGGGAACTGTGGATACTCAGACTTTTGAACCTCAGACCACATATTTAGCGATTTAGGAACATAACTTCAGGCACCCATTCAAAAAAAATCTTGGCCCTGATGACTGCTGACCCCAATTAATAAAAAAGAAGACAAATAGGAGCCAGTTTCTAAACCACGTGGCAGATGAGGGAAGGGGTTGGATTCAGCTGGTGTATGGTAGAGCACATAGGGTAAACTGGTGCATTTTTCATGTTGCTGCCTTATTCTCCAGAGTCAAATTTAAAATCTATTTTTTCTTTTATAAACATTAAAGTCTCCTGCTGCAACTGTTAGGGAAATACACTTGGCTGACACTTTTGAGCCAGTGATTCCTGCCTGCATTTGTGGAGTCTGAAACAGCAGCTGAAATTCTGGCTCCCTTGAAGTCAATGAGAGGTTTGCCATTGATATCGAGGTCAGGATTTCACCAGCGACTCTGAAAACTGCCCTGTCCCTTCCATTTCTCGTTCAGATACCCAATGATAAGAGTGTTGGCAAGTAAAGTGTTATCTATTTCACTGCTCATCCATGCATGGGGGAACGGAAAGAAAAGATCATATTATGAACATCTGTACAATCTGCTTTGAGTGGGGCTGGGTGAAATTTTTCAGACTAAACTTCTTTCACCAAAGAATGCAGGTTTGAATCTACTGAAACATTTTGCAAATCTGTGTTGAATTCACCAAATTCCTTTGGTCAGGGGGAAAGAAAATTCCAAAAACAAACTTTATTTTGACTTTTTTGAAACAAAACCCTTTAGATTTTTTTTAATTTGGAACTCCTTTTTGTTTCAAATTTTACTTGATTTTATTTTTAAAATGAAACAAAATGTTTCATGTCAACCCCAAATTAATTTTGTTTTCAGTTTGTCAAAAAATTTTTTTTTTAATTCTGGTTATCCCAAAACAATACATGTGTATTTTAATTTTTCAGTTCAGACAGTGAACCAAAAAATCAGTTGTTCACACAGCTCTGACTCTGAGCAACAGCTCATTTTTGCACAACCAGAGATGGTTTGGGAGAGAAACACTGCTTTTCCCCCTGCCCTAGTCAAAAAGGAGCCAAACCCAAAGAGCCAGGCAGAGAATAGTGAGTCATCTGAGCCCCGCTACCAAGAAAGAGGCAAGCTCAAGAAGCCCAGTGGGTAGAGCTGGTCAAAAATGGATTTTCCATCCAGGGGGCAGGGGGGAATTGAGATATCCCCCCCCAAAATCTCCTGAATCTAGAAAAGCTAAAAATTTTCATGAAATGAAAACTCCGCAAAAAATTTTGTTTCAAGTCAATTGAAACATTTCATTTCAGTTTTGATAACTTTTAAAATATACGTAAAATAAAGTAAATTTTGAAATGAAAAAGTATTATGAGATGAAAAATCAAAATGTTTTTGTTCTGAAAATGGCAAAACAGGACATTTCAACAGTTTCTAAATGTTTCTCCATTTTTTTTTTCCAAAATGAAATTTAACCAATTCATTACAACGTCACGAAAAAAAAACCTGTTTTTGCTGAAATGGCATTTTCAGAGGGAAACTGTTTGGGTGAAAATTATTGAACCAGCTCTATCAGGGCATAATGAAGCCAATGAGCAGGACCTCAGCAGCACCCATTGATGTATGTGGTCCCAGTAAGGTAGAGATGAACCCAAGGAGCTGAGAGCACATATGTGATCATATTTTGAGTATTGTCAAAACTGAGCAATGTCTCGTGGGTGGAGTTTATTTCGTAGGTTGATCTTGGAAAAGTAACACCTTCTTTTTACTTTTTTTTTTCCCAGTGTAACTCCTATAGAGAGAGATACCTTTGAGATATAAGAGCAGCTTACTGAAATATGTGCAGGTGCAAGGTGGGAATCTCAAAAGTTTTAGAAACAGGCATATTGGGAGGAAGCCCCATTTTTCTTATTTTCTTTGAAATGGACATTTTTCTAATCATCCAGAAGTTTCTTGGTACTCATTCTCTCTTCCTCTTCTTTGATATTCCAAAACAGCAGCCCAATTCTTGCATGAGAATATCAAGGGGATAGAAATAGACCTGATGATAAACCAAGAGTTTATTCACTCTGCAACTTGTTTCAGTAAAACAGCAGCATCTCAGGCACTACTGAACATATCGTATCTGTTAATCATCAGGATGAGTTAGATCAGAGTGTTAATATTTCTTGACTACTCTTTTGTCTCTTCTATATCAACAGAGAGATGCAAAGACAATCATATAAGTACTTTATGCAGGCCTATGATGGAGTGTTTATCTCACACCAGCCTTGAAAGGGTTAATGAGGCTGAGAAGGCAGCCCATTAACTTGATCGGAGGGGAATTACATTGGATAAGCAATCCCTGATTGGGAGTAGAGTTCGACTAAGAAAGAACAGGTGGGTCTATGATAAAACCAGGGTGTTGGCAGCAGAAGGGTGCTGCAGTATGGAGGTCTGTGGTCACTTTCTAGCCTTAGTGGGGGGAAAGGAAAAAAAAACAGGCAGAATATAGAAGCCTTGGGGGCCTGGCAGGGAGGGAAGGGCATACCTGGAGGAGAGTGGAGAAAGACCCTGATCAGGGGCGGCTCCAGTCACCAGCACGTCAAGCGCGTGCCTGGGGCAGCAAGCCACGGGGGGCGCTGTGCTGGTCGCCGAGAGGGCAACAGGCAGGTTGCCTTCGGCAGCTTGCCTGCGGAGGGTCCGCTGGTCCCGCAGCTTTGGCGGACCTCCCCCAGGCATGCCGCCGAATCCATGGAACCGGGGACCTCCCGCAGGCAAGCCATCAAAGGCAACCTGCCTGCCATGCTTGAGGCGGCAAAATACCTAGAGCTGCCCCTGCCCTGATAGAGTGAAAGTAGGAGCAGCCTAGAAAACAGAAGCAAGATTTGGGACAGTGCAGACCTTGGCTGCTGGTTGTAGTATCCCTGGGCTGGGCATGGGCCCCAGTTCACCTACCAGCCACTGCGGGAGTGTCACAGATAGGCAGTGGAGAAGAAGATTGCCTAGAACAGTTGTCCAGTGGGACTTTGGTACTCTGGAAGGGGAGGACTATAGTGACTTGGCCAGAGGGTGAAGTCATGAAGAGAGAGCACCTCGAGTTGCAGAGAGAGAGAGAGAAATGGCAAGGTGCATGAACGAACAACAGAAAGGGGTGTTGGATGTGAGTGGAGCTAATCCCCAGAGCAGCCTGGAGGAGGTGCCTGTAGTGGTGAATGGGCTCCATGACAAGGCCATACACATTTTTTTTCCCATTATTTCAAGCGATTTCTTGTTAATTAGTGACTTGACATGAGCTAATTAAACAAGCAAGGAGGTATCTTTTTCTTTTATTTTTTGCAGTGAATCAATACAAATATACCAGGTTTTGTTATCTTTTAAGATCTCTGGTGTATTGCATATTTGGTCACCGCAAGTTTGATTAATTAAAACAGTTGTGTTTTGTTTATGATCAGGGCCCCGTGAATTCTGCAACGCCATGCAGCACAATTTGCCATGGAATTCTCTCCTACCCACAGAATAGTTGCTCCAGAATCTGTCATCATTTTTAAAAGTTGTATTTAAATATGTCTAGTGCCTGTAGTTCTGCAGGAAACACTGAAAATGTGATCCAAGTTCACACAAGGCAGTGATGCCCGCTGGTCTGGAAACTGCTTGAAACAGTAGCTGTGAGTGGCTTGAATTGCCCCATTTGTCTCAACCAGTTCTGTGGAATTTGGCATTTTTCCAAGATGCCCCAGCATTCAGCATTATTGTTGTGGAATTCACCATTGTGAGGCAGCCAGGCATTTGCATCTCGTTTTCTGTCTCCATGGTCTGCTAGGCCCTGCCTGCAATTGCTTCTTATTCTCTAGCTTTCCCCATCAGGTGGATTTAAATGGATTACACTGGATGCTGAACTGGTCCTTGGAGTTAGGCAGGCATGAGGTGCCAGAAGTGTAGGGAGGTGAGCTGTGATAACTGCAACACTGTACATAAACTGAGGCTCAGGAGGGAGAGGACATGAGCCACTGAGGCTGGCTACACTTTCCCCCACGTTCCCAGGACATATAGGGGGAAGGAAGTTCTGAAGGGGTCATCAGAACAACATCACAGGGTTCAATTGCTGGGGAATAGAACTTGCTGCCTAAGATAGTAACACAAATTTGTTATCCCTGAATATAATCACTATCAAAAATAATCTGGCAAATTTACACCAATGATATGTGTGGAATGAGGAGATAGGAATGAAGAATTATTTCATGGGAGAATAAATCAACATTTCAGCAGAATGTAGAGGTTGCTGACATGGAATTTGGTCCTATTGCGCATGGAGCCCCGTCTATAATGCATCTTGAGTTTTCCAGTGAATTACAGATACTTTCTCCCTAGACCAGGGGTGGGAATACTTTTTGACCCAAGGACCACATCGGGGTTGCGAAACTGTATGGAGGGCCAGGTAAGGAAGGCTGAACAGCCTGACCCCTGCCCCCTCCAACTTCCCACCCCCTGACTGCCCCCCTCTGAACCCCCGACCCATCCAACCCCCCCGCCGGTCCTTGTCCCCTGACTGCCCCTTCCTGGGACCCCATGCCACTAATCACCCCGCCTGGGACCCCACCCCCTATCCAACCCCCTCTGCTCCCTGTCCTGACTGCCCAGACTCCTATCCACACCTTCACCCCGACAGGCCCCCCGGGACTCCCACGCCTATCCAACCGCCCCTGTTCCCATCCCCTGACTGCCCCCCCCAACCTCCTCCCCATCCAACTACCTCCTGCTCTCTGTCCCCTGACTGCCCCTCTGGGACACCTTGCCCTTTATCCAACCCCCTTGCTCCCCACTCCCTTACCGTGCTGCTCAGAGCAGCAGGAGCTTGCAGCCATGCTGCTGTGCTGCCCAGCAGGAGCGGGGGCCAGAGTGCTGACGGCGTGGTGAGCTGAGGCTGCGGGGGAGGGGAGAAGCAGAGATGGGGCCAGAGGCTAGCCTCCCCCACTGGGAGCTCATGGGCCAGGCAGGGCAGTCCCACAGGTCAGATGTGGCCCACAGGCTGTAGGTTGCAAACCACTGCCCTAGACACTATAATCCGCTATTGACAGTTACTCCAGAACAGAATCAGGCACTCAGCTTGATCATGGCTCAAATTTTCAGTGGCTTGCTCATCTCTATGATAGGTATGCTTTCTACATCTATAGCTCAGCCTCGGGCCAAATGTGGAGTTCCATTCTGTAGCCCTGTTATTATAGTGGTGGCTGCTAGTGGCCTTTACAGTTGAGTTTGTAAAACAGCAACCGTTATAATACTTTGTTCTAACACTCAGAACTTTCCAAAACATTCACTCCTGAGACTGAAATTTTCCATGCTTGGTCTCTGCCTAAATGTGATTTTTTGTGGAAAGCCTGAAGAGAATGCATTCAGCTAGCTGTTTTTGAGTTATACAAATATGAGAAGAACCACATTATTTTTCCCATAGGAGGAAAACTGTTCCTGCTGTCTCCCTCCCCCTTGGGAATAACTTGAAGATGACTGAACTTTTAAACTTTTACTCATGCATAGTCTCAATGAGTAGTATGTACTTTGAAAGCTGTGTGTGGAGTTGAGGCTGCAAAATTGGAAAGCTATGAACATTTGAAAACATGCCATAGTGCAAAAGCATAGAAAAAAGCCTTAGCCTGTCAGCAGTGATCTTAAACATGGATGAAGCACATAGGCATGTGCAAGTGGTTAAGTGGATAAGTGTAGCCATCTGAAGTTATCTAAATATGCAAGAGCTTTAATAAAATCTGCCCCACTTCCTCAGAGTCTTTGTGTGTTAGAAGAACAAGCACAGGACTGGGAGCAGGGAACTCCTGGGTTCTACTGCCTCCTCTGAGTGGCTTTGACAACGCTTTGCACCAAGGTTTTGCACCTGGTCCCCAAAACACATCTGGTTGCACTGCTTACTATTCTGAGTAGTCTCACTGGAAACCTGGAATCCTGCATCCTGTGCATTAACCCTGGATGATTTGTGAGCTTCACTTTCCCCATCTGTAAAAAGGGGACAATGAAATTTAGGTACTTTCTACGGTGGTTGTTAGGCCCAGCTAAATAACTTTTGGAAAGAGCTATGTCATTGCCTGATCCCAAACCAGGGGAGGGTGGGGGGAGAGAAGGCACTGCCTACTAAGGAGAGCACTACAGCCAAAAGTACATATACTCACGTGCAGAATGGGAAAGAAACTAGCTTTCTATGGACACTTGTGCTAGTAAAACACAACCATACAAATGTGTGAGAAAAGCCTATACAAAAGGGGGGTGACAACAGCTGAACTAAACACATGTAATTTTTTAAGCTGCTACTCCTGAAATTTTAAAAAAATTATTCATGTCCGCCTAGGACAAAGTGCCCCCCATGCAAGACATTTAGTGTACATCACACAGTGAGCGGCAGCCCACAGCAGCAAGTCTCCTAGCCTGGAGTCAACAGTCAGAAGACTCAGTCTCATGCTACGGTGCTTGCAATGCAGATGTTACAGCTTCAGCTGGAGCTCTTGCTCTGCAACCCACCCTCCTCCCTAAGCGTCAGAGCCAGAACTCCTGCACAAGCCACAATGTCTACATAGCTATTTTTTAGTGCCGTAGCACAAGACGGAGTCTGTTGACCCAGGCTCTGAGAATCGTTGCATCTTGCTGTGTGGATGTACTCTCAAGTCCACAATGGCTCCTGTACTGGTGCTCTATGGTGCCAGAGGAAGAGTAAACTAGATGGAACTGGCCTCTGAAGAATGATACCAACATAATGGGCTTCTCTGGGCAGTGCAGGGCTTTCACAGTCACAGGAAGAGGTGTGCTGAGGGAGGAGTACACTGCACTCTGGCTATCCTGGGCTGCTGTAGCAACCTATGGGGGGTGTGGGAGAGTCATTACAAGCAACCATAAATTAAAAGTAGCCTCCAGAATCCAGGGGGGGCAGCAAGGTGGTGTAAAGCCTCCTTTGTCCCCATTCTGAGTGCAGTAAGTTTAGCTTAGCTCAGTGCAGCTCGGAATTGGGGCCTCACCTTTCTGAGCCTGTCTCCTCCTCTGTATGGGTAAAATGATAGTATGTGGTCTCCCAAGGCCTTCTGAAGTCATGAAAAACTGGCACTCAGCAAGTGGAATGCTTGTTTGGGGAGATGTGAAGGTACTGCACTGTAGCATGAAAACTGTGGATTGTAGCCTGGCTTACCTCAGTGAGGGAGGGAGGAAGGACATAAGCAGTCAGGTATCCATTCTATGTCTATCTATATAGAGGATAGTTATTTAAAGACCTCTAACATAATGTTTTGACTCTCCTTAAAAAATCCAGACCACACAAATTCAGATAGTCATTCCTTCCAAAGGCCCAGTTTGGTTTGAGAGCTGCCGTCTTGCCTGAACTACCTAGCTTAGGCCAGGGACCTGGTTCTCTGCAGCCTTATGGCTTGTGAAGTCAACTTTTTGCTAATCAGTCTTTTCCCCACTCTTCACCTTTTCATGCTGTATTTTTCCCCCTCCTCCATTTTTTCCATACATGACTTTGATTTGGTCACCTTCCCCTGCAACAAGAATGAAGGGGTCACCAATACTAGCCACCCATACAAAGCCACAAATGACACACAAGAGAACAAACCAATAAAGTATGATTCTGCAGGTCTCCATTCACCTAAATGGGAAGTTCCAATGTTACATTTGTCATTATGTGGGGCTATCTGAGCCAGTAACCCAGCAGTACTCCTGTGCCCAGTCACATGATTCAAAGATGACAACTACTAGCAAATACTGCTTGGCTTCTGTAGGAGCCAGATGAAACCTACGTTAATAAAATTCTAGTACCCCAAGTGCTCAGCTCTCTTTTTAATATAGCAGTGATGCAAGAACTCAGTAATGAGAATCTGCTTGGATTACAGACCTAAACAGCAGATTGCTCTGTTGCACCAGGAAAGAAAATTCCCCTCACCATATACAGGCAAACTCATTATCATGCCACGGATACTGTGTCCCTGTTTTCAGAGGTGCTGGGCATCCACATTTCCAGTGAAAGTTAACAGGAACTGCAAAGCAGACACTATAGGCCAGAATCTTTGTGGCTGTAAATTGGCTTAGCTTCATTGCCTTGTACAGAGCTCTGCTGGTTTACTCTTGCTGTGAATCTGGCCCTATAGGTGAACACATGTATTGGGTAAGCTGTGGTGGAGGAAACTTGGACAAGGTGAAGTGGGAAGGAGGGGGTCAGCAATAGCTGACAGGATATCAACATATGTAGATTCCAAAAATGGCAATACTCTGTGCAATCTGTTGTTGAAACTGAAGGAAATGAGTTTTCTCTCCTTGGATGTGTGGTTTCAGACAGTGGGGGTCTAATATGGTATATGCAGATCATAGATGTCACTGGAAAACTGAGGGAGAGGTGGGTAAGTAGCATCCCTGAGGGCACTGTGGTCTAGTGGATTACTCATGGGACAAACGGCCTAGCGGATCACTCATGGGACAAACGGCCTAGCTAGCCACTGAATGAGCTACTTTAACTTTCTGATGATCTGTTTGGTCATCTGTTAAATGGGGATACTAATTAATTATTCACAGGCTGTTCAGAAAATCGAGTTAGTTTGTACAGCGCGTTGAAAATATAAATCAGAACATACTAAGTATTATGAGGTCCAACCTGCAGCTTCATTCAATAGAGAGCAGCACTGCACAGGGAGAACAAACATCTCTCCCTGCATTCTCAGTGCTGCCTTCCACAGAGTCGGATGGCTTGGGAGATCCTCTGGGTGTTTGCTTGCCCAGATATGGGAGAGAGAGTGAAAGGGGGATAGTTCTGTATCTTCTGTGAGCAGAGGACTAAGCAAAAAATAAAAAGAAACAAGAGAAAGGACGACATGGTAGCCAGGGAACACTTTGGCTCAATTGTCTAGAAATCAGGCCTGACAAATGTCTTTGATGTCATTCATTCAACTCTGGCCAGGGTTCATTAAATCATTTACTTAGAAGGTAGATTGCATGACACTCAGTTTCATGCAGTTTGTGTAGATTTTTCAGACAAGCCTTTAAAAACTGAATTTGTCTGTTCTTTGTAGGGTTTTTTCCTAGGATTTCTTCTAAACATGGCTTGTTGGTATTTGGGTTTTGTTAGTTTTTGTTTGCTTGCTTTGGTTCTTACTGAGATTTAAAAATTCAAGGCTGATGACAGACAGATTTATTCCTCTGCAGGTGCCAGCCCACAGATAGAGGGGAAACAATTCTTGCCTCCATTTTCCTGGTGCTGAGGGTGCTAGTTCAGCACCAGGCACAGGCTGCAGCAGCCTTCAGGATTCCTCTAAATTGGACTCTTATTGCATTGGCCTCTGTGGGTATGTCTCAATGGCACTGTCGGTCTTTACAGAGCATGGTGTATGTATCAATGAGTTCTCTGATGGCTGCTGAGTCCGATGCATGAGTGACAGTTCTGTTCACAGGTAGAGAACCCCCACGCACTAGCAAAGCTCTGAATGCGAGCAGCAGATTCTTTCCTCCTCTAATGCTGGTCATCACAAAGCTTAATCCAGTCTGCCTTGCAATGTCTCGCTCCATCTACAAGCTGACTCTGCCAACCAGAGTGGCATTCTGCACTCATTTTCCAATCATCCACAGAGATTCCAAAGGATACTAAGTCATCTTTACAAGCACCCCAAAATCTGTGCAGCAGTCTGCCTCCCTTTCTAGACCCTTCGCGAGCTTCAGAGTACAGCACACTCTTTGGGATCCTGTAATATGGCATTTGCTTGACATGTCCAAGCTACCTGAGTCTTTTCTTACTAATCAACGTCCCCATGAATGACATACCAGCACGATTTAACACATCCACATTGGTCTTGCCATCTTATTCAAAGAATTTTATGCAAGCATCTGATACAAAAGCTATTTAGTCTTTTAGTATGTTTGACATAAGTCGTCCATGTTTCTGAGCCATATAAAACAGTGGATAAAACATCTCATAAATACAGTTTTTCACTTTAGTTGACAATTTGTTATTGTTCTAGGGTCTGTCTTGCAAAAGACCAGAGTTCCTGGATCCTTTGCTGATTCTACTAGCAAGCTCGGCATCCAGATCTACATTACTGGAAACAGTTAGAGCCAAGGTAGCAAAATTGGTTAACAACATCTAGAAGACCACCACCTAAGGTGATATCTAGAACTGGCTCTGAAGAGCCTTGGTGCACGATAACAGTCTTCTTCAAAGATTTTGCATGAAGCAGAGAACTTGGTAATAAGATATATATAAAATTATGAGTAGTGTGAAGAAAGTGAATAAGGAAAAGTTATTTACTTGTTCCCATAATATAAGAAGTAGGGGCCACTGGCAGCAGGTTTAAAACAAATAAAAGAAAGTTCTTCACACAGAGCACAGTCAACCTGTGGAACTCCTTGCCTGAGGAGATTGTGAAGACTAGGACTATAACAGGGTTTAAAAGAGAACTAGATACATTCATGGAGGTTAAATCCATTAATGGCTATTAGTCAGGATGGATAAGGAATTGTGTCTCTAGCCTCTGTTTGTCAGAGGGTGGAGATGGATGGCAGGAGAGAGATCACTTGATCATTACCTGTTATGTTCACTCCCTCTGGGACACCTGGCATTGGTCACTGTCAGTAGACAGGATACTGGATGGACCTTTAGTCTGACCCAGTATGGCCATTCTTATGTTCTAAGGGCATCAACACTGTGAACCACAGGTGCTGCATCATCTGCAAACAACAAGTCCCTTAGGATGATCTTCACCTTCATCTTAGCTCTGAACCTTGTAATGTCAAACAAACCTCCATCATGTGTAGTACTAAGATAAACACCCTCTCAGACATCACGGAACACATGTTGAAGCAAGAAGAGAAATAAATATTAAACAAAGTACAAAGTAGGAGCCAGTACACATTGTTGATGTTAAATGAGTCGGACTCTTGGTTTTCATACACTACAGTTGCTGTCATGCCATCATGTAAGGATTTCACAAGGTTTAGCAATACATGTGGACAGCCAAGCTTCTTCAGAATTGTTTAAAGCCCTGATCAACTAACCATGTCAAAGCATTTTTGATAAATCTATGAAAGCCATGTACAATACAATATGCTTCTCTATGCACTTCTCCTGAAGTTGTCTTATAGAGAAGACCATGTCTATGGTGGACCTTCCTGAGTTGAAGCCACACTGGCTCTCAGGATAGATTCTTTCAGCTAAAGTTTGAAGTCTATGTAAAAGAATATGTCTTAAAATTTTCCCCACGATATTAAGAAGAGATATACAGAGTGATTGTAATAATGGCAGATATCTCCTTTGTTTTTATAGAGTTAGATGAAACGAGCATCCTTAAACTCTTTTGGAACAGTTTCTTCCATCCAAAAGAGTAGCAATACCTTGTGCAATCTTTGCAGCAAGTCTTTGTTTGCACATTTGTAGATTTAAGCAGGTGAACAGTTAGATCCTGAGGCTTTGTTGTTGGGAATCTTTTTGATGCTTTATGTAAGGTCCTGTAGTGTAGGTTTGGCATCCAGAGAAGTCATAACTCCAAACCCAGGCAATTCATCTAACACAGGGTTCAGCAACTCTCCATTTATTCACTCTAATTTAAAGGTTTCATGTGCGAGTAATACATTTTAACATTTTTAGAAGGTCTCTTTCTATAAGTCTATGATATATAACTAAACTATTGTTGTAAGTAAAACAAATAAGGTTTTTAAAATGTTTAAGAAGCTTTATTTAAAATTAAATTAAAATGCAGAGCCCCCCAGACCGGTGGCCAGGACCTGGGCAGTGTGAGTGCCGCTGAAAATCAGCTTGTGTGCCGCCTTCGACACACGTGCCATAGGTTGCCTACCCCGATCTAACACAAGGTCTTCTACAGGCTCACTTGAGTATATCATTCCATAGATCTCAATCCACCTTTTCAGTTGCTTCCCTTTATCAGTTACCATATTGCCAGCCAGATCTTTCAGCTGAGCTGTCTTATCCTTTATCAGCCCAATGGCCTTTCTAATGCCCTCATACAACCATCTACTGTCACCTATATCTATTTAGGTTGCTGTCTTGGAGAAGCTACAACCTCTGTCACTCAATGTCCAGACTCTCTCTGGCCTTTGGATTCTGGCTCAGTGGTCTAAGGGGGGAGAGGGGACAAGAGGTCTATGGCAGCCTTCACTCCTCCATAACTTTACCTAGGAGTATGCGCTGAAGGTCTTGGAAAGATGATCACAGGGGTCTGAAAGATGCATAAGGGAACTCAGGCAGCTACCAAGATTTCCAAACAGCCTGCTTACCTCGTGTGAGGGTGGCCCTAGAAAAGGTGGGTCAAACAAGCCCTGCCTCATTGTTTACATCTGGCTCAACAATTTTTACAAACAGAATTGCTTGCTGGAATATTTGGACTTTGACCTGAATTCAGATTTGAGGAAAAACAGCTGCTGAGTAATGAACTTGCATGTTTCAGAACTGCTATTGCAGCTCTTTCAGAAACTCGATTCTCAGACATAGGTTTCATAAGGGAGAAGTATTACACCATTTATTGGCATGACAAACCCAAAGGAATAAGGAAAGAGTTTGATGTAGGTTTTGTTATCAGAAATGAACTTATGTCATTGTGTGATGCTCCAGTTGCAGTGTCTATACGTATCATGACACTTTGAGTTAGCCTACAGAAGGGACTCAATCTCCTCAGTGTCTATGCTCCAACTCTGCAGGCTAGTGAGGAGGAGAAAGGCAGCTTTTACCAATAGCTGGAAAAACTGATTGGCAGGATTCCATGGAAGGAACAAGCCTAGTGCTTGGAAACTTCAGTAGAGTTGGATCCAATGCTGAGAACTGGCCTGGAATTCTGGGTAGATATGGCATTGGCTGTATGAATGACAGCTACCAGAGAGCTCTCAATCTCTGTGCCAGTCAAGGCTTATTGGTGACTAACACCTTCTTTGCTGGGTAACATCAGAAGATGATCGTGGAAACACCAAAGGTCCAAGCATTGGCATCAGCTGGATTTGGGTATAGCTATACTGCAATTAAACCACTCCTTAGCCTGAGCCCTGTGAGTTGCCAGCCATGGGTTTTTAATTGCAGTGTAGATATACCCTTTGGGGCTTTGCAGGGGCACAGAATTGCTGGGGCAGAGGTCTATACAGCCCAGTCACCGCCTCATACTCCTTCTATCCTCTGGTTTCCTCCACCTTAGAAGTGCCCTGTGTCCAGTGCTGCCCTGGAAGAAGTGGAGAACTAGTGGATCCAGCTGTGCACCTGGTATAGGAGCCTTTTGTTTAGGGAGATTCTCATGTCTACCCTATGGCTCCTTTGCACCAGCTAGCTGGGAGAAAGGGGCTGCAGCACAATGATAATATAGGCCCCTGGTAAACTGTCTTTCTCCTTATTTTGAATAAGGTTGTAAAGGAAATGCCTGTTTATCTCATGATTTGAGAATTTATTATGTAGGCCCATACTTTAATACATAAGCACAAGAAAGCAGAGTAAGGTTTGAGCTTTCAGCCTTAACTCTGCCTTACTTGTTCTGACTAATTGCTTTCTCAACCTTAAAATTGTGGAATAGCTTTCTGTTCAGGATATACAACACTCCAAGGCTACATCTTCACTGTACAGTTAATGTAAGTGATTAGCACCCCAGTTGGAGCAACCACATTAGCCTAGTTCAGGTGAGAATGTCCCCACTACAAAACCCTACCCACAATACTGAGTCCTCACTGTTTCTGCACTCATCCATGTGTGTCTGGGGCATGTCCTATGATCTTATGTGCTAATAGTCTCTGGGATTCTTTCCCAGGCAGCTGTGTCAATTGAGTAGAATTGTGGGAAGGATATTGGAGGACTATTACCACTTGAATTATTTTATTTTTTTTGCCTGTATTCTCATTGCAAACTGGGTGGGTTCCATCTCAAGTTAAAGCAGAACTGGGCTCTAACATCTACCCATAACTGAGTAAGATTGCTTAAAGCACCTCCAAACCCTGCTCACAGGTTGCTTGGGAGGGTTGGATTAAAACCTGGGTAAGAGCTTGGGTTAACCAGTGGTGGCTCCAGGCACCAGCACTCCAAGCACGTGCCTGGGGTGGCAAGCCACAGGGGGCACCCTGCCAGTTCCTGCGAGGGCAGCTATCAAGCCACCTTTGGTGGCTTGCCTGCAGACGGTTCACTGGTCCCGCAGATTTGGCAGCAGGTATGCCAAAACCATGGGACCAGCAGACCTCCCGTAGGCAAGCTGCCGAAGGCTGCCTGATTGCCCTGCTTGGGGCAGCAAAAAAGCTAGAGCTGCCTCTGGGGTTAATTATGCAATAAAGACATATCCCAAGAGCTGAGTGGTTGCAGCACAGAATAATGAAAATAATTTCCCCTTTTACAGTCCACATCACATAAAAATTGCCTTCTTTCTTCTGAGGGGGTTGGAATCACGTATGCACTTTATTTAATAAAATTCACCTTGCTATTCTCTGCCACCCCCGCTCCCTTGAAACACACAGGAAAATTGTAACAATACTTTGCCCGCAGAGGAGAGGAAGGTAAGTTTTTCCATGTAGCAAATATTAGGCATTTCACCTGCAATAACTCCTTGCGAGTACTATGGTACAGTTTTATTTAGAGTGCATTGCCTCCATTTCAGTACGTGACCTACACCAAGCAGACACCCATAATCTTTGCGGCATAATGGAAGGAGATAGGGAAGTTGGTCATGCAGCAGCAGCTGCTTGTTTTCAGCAGCATCACTGGAGAGTTTCTCACATTCTCCTTCTCCGCCTCTTCCCAAATGTTCAGCCTGCTGTGTGCAAGCTGGGTGTTTACAGTTCAGGGCTATGGAGGAGGAGGAAATATTTTGCCTATTGTTCAGTGACGTCAATGGCTTAGCGCCCAGTCACTTGAGGGACTGGGGTGCTTAGTAAATGTCAGCACAGTGCTGCTAGTGCATGTGCCTTAGTAATCTGCTTTCAATGTGTTAAGGTCTCCCTTGCATGTTAGAGCCAGTTGGCATGGCAGGCTGGTTCAAAGGGCATGCATAGCTGAAGAACAATAGCAGTGAGGGCGATTATGCCTGTTTGCATGGGGAATGGGTTACATAGGGATTTTTATTAGGTATTAAAGCCATCACTTCCCCTGCACCAAGCTCTTCTTCTCTCTCATTTTTATTATGATACAAATAAAGCTCTGAAAAGGAATTGACAGAGTCTGGGAATTTCACAATAAATCAACAGCAATGAGTCATCATGAGATACTACTGGTACATAAATGTTTCCCAGCTCTGCTGTTACTAGGTATTGCTCACGGACCTGAAAACTAACTTGTCTCTATAGTTTGTCAGACTCAAAGTTGGTTCTTGAAAGGGAGGGTGGAGGTAGATTTGTGAGGGCACAAAAGAAATTGTTACTGTGGTTGGTGTTTCTGAGTGGGGTATCAAGAGGCTAAGTTTTGGAAGCCAAGCTCCAACCATTTGTTTTGTATCAAAGACAGACATTTGTTGCAAAACTGGCTACCTGAATTGTGAAAGAAGAACTTGTATCTACACTTTTTGTGCACACAAACAGGAAACTTCATTTGCAGATGAGCAGTTAGGAGCAGAGTTACACCCACAGAGAACAGGTATGTCCATTTGCTTAACAAAAAAACCAAAATATAAAACAACTGGGTGCACACAGGTTATGATGTGAAATTCAGGTACTCAGTTTTGTGAAGCATTTTGAGATCCACAGATGAAAAGCACCATATAGGACATAGGCATTATTATATTCTCCTGATGTGCCAAACAATGTCCCATTCCACACACGCACACGCACAAATACACAGTTTCAGTTACACAAAGTGGTGTGTGCAAAGTTTAAAATTTGGCTTTCTAGGGGAGTACCCCCTATTTGCTTGCTTGAATTATCAACATCAATGATTTACCATCATCATAGCCACTTTGGCCTTCTGTGATTGCCAGTCAGAATACAAACAGTCCATTTCATGTTTGTTTTCCCCCTAAGCATACTGTGTATGCAAGCAATGGGCAGCTAAAAAAATATGGCCAAACCGTTCCAGAACGCAGATCAGAATCTGACAAGTGATCAAATACATTTTTTTTTAATTTCCTTTGAAAGTGCAGTCAAAATGTTAAGACCTGGCAAGATTTCCAAGTATTCCAGAGCATCTATTTAAAATTAGGATTGGTTCCATCTTTCTGGAATATTCAGCAAGGAGAGACTGTTGTAGTTTCATTATTAACATCCTAGTTGCTGTGTATGATGTCTTTAAGGGAATATGTTGTAAGAGGCAGATTTGTCACCATTTGTAGCCCTTTTAAGGTGAAATCTGTAATACTGGGTGGGTGGATTAACCCTGGTTGGGAGAGTCCAGTACATCTGCAAAAAACTGCCAGTTTACATATAAATGTTTTATCAATTTCTGTACCAAATGCAACAGGCTAGGTACTACTTTTGTCTGTTAACTTCTAGAACTCAGTTCCTCAGATAAAGAGTCCTTTTTTGTAATACGGACTTTATCCAAATCATCCTTTCAAAACTGAAGTGTCTGCTTGGAATTTCTTCATACAGTGGTCCCAATTCATAGCTAGTTTTCAGTTATGGAAAGAATTAGTACATTACATGGCTTTTCCAGTTGCCATTTGCCTCACTAGCCTTCGTGATTTTAGAGCACTGGAGTTTATAATTTGGAAAGAAAAAAGTAGAAAAGTCTTAATATAAAGACAGCAAGGAGGTTGGGAGACTGCAGAAAGAAGAGGCGGGTGTGACGATAAGCAAAAAGTTTTGTTTGGTGTGTGAATGCACTGGGAAATTTAAGTCAACTTCTTCCACATGGGGAGATGATAAAGAGGGACAGAGATGGAGCTCTGGGGAGAAGATAGAGAAGGATGCTGCAAGGGAGCACATGAGAGAAACAGTGGGATGGGACAGGATAGGGGAGTGGAAGATAACCCAATGGATGTGAGGAAACAAAAGAACAGAACATTTTAGATGAGACACTAGAGGCATGTGATTAATTGTAGTAGGGTTGGCATAGAGAGCACTTCAGAAATATTCCTTGCTTTTGTCTGAATGTAATGGGGTCACTCACCTCTCATGAGCACCCCCTGTCCACATGCACTCTCTCTCTGTTTGTGGTGGGTCTTCAGTGACTCAGCCCTCCAGCCAAGTCATACACAACCTGTCTGAAATAACAGCAACAGAAACCTCTTTGGGATGGAAGTACAACAGGGGCCTCTCAGTGCCCTCTGTGATGTCTCTCTCAGTTTTTGCCTGCTCCAGAATAGAGCAGGGCCCCAGGGCTCCTTTCTTGGAGGCAGTGTCTTCACCCTCTCAGGGCCTTTCTGGCCCCAGCTCTTCAGCTGGGCCACTACAGTTTAGTCCCCATTCTGAGGTGTCCAAAGTCCAAACCACTTTCCTAGTGGTGGGGAAGGGGACAGGACCCAGGCCCACTCTCTACTCTGGGTCCCTGCCCAGGGATCCTATAGATATCAGCCATCCACAATGTCCCTTTAAATAAACTGTATTGCTGCTATAATTCCCTGGGCCACTTCCCCATGGCTCCCACACATTCTTCACCCTTACCTCAGGGCCTTGTCCTTGTGGAGGCCTAGCAACCAACCTAGAGCATTATGCACTCTCCTCCAGCTCTAGTAAGAAACTGAACTTGCCCTGGCCCTGCAGCTTCTCTTATACTGACCTGCTCAGCCCTGATTGGCTGCTTCCCACACAGCTGCTCTAGACAGTTTGGAGGACTTCTCTACTGCCCTTTTCTGGGGTGGGGTGTGGCATGACCACAAGTCCTCCAGCAGGGGGCCTCAGGGCCTAGTCCACAGCGTCACACTGAAGTAGTGTAGTTATTCATTTTGTATGTGAACAGAAAGTGGTGACACAAGTTATTTGCTGTTAATCAGAGGTAATATTCCGATTCAAGTTACTAACTTTCCTGCTCCTCATGTGTAGATTGATCTCTGGGCTAGTGGCATGTGGTGTGAGAAACTGACTAGTGTTTATATGGCCAAAATATTTAAAAATCAGGCTTCATAATAGAACAAAAATGTGTTAAGAAATCTGGAGGTCTTGGATGTATGGATCACAATGCCCACTGTCTGGGAAGATAGGGTGGAATTTCCTGGAAAGTTACAGGTGTGGGAACCTTTTTATTGCCAGTAATTCTGCCTGATCGTCTAGACTTAGAAATAAGGTGAACAGGAACTGAGGCTTTACTCTGAATTCAGGGACTAACAGAGAGTCCTGGCTAATCTTTTCAAAACACTTCCAAATAGCATTGCCTAGGTCTTGCCTAGGTCCAATTTCAGGCAGCTGTTCTTCATCTAGAGGTGGATCATAGGCATGTTATTGTAACCAGGAACCACAATTTGAGAATCTCTTATCTACAGTGTCTAGGGTAAAATTATACCACCCTGGGCTGCCTTGTTAGCTTTTCAGGCAAAAGAATTTCTCAGTCCTCACAAACATTTATTTTAACCCTGAGAGACTAACTTCCCAGATAGATTTCAGAGACAGTTCCCCAGCTGGTGTGAAGCAGTGTAGTTCCATTGACTTCAGTGGAGCAACATCAGTTCACACCGGCTTAGGATCTAGACCTTGTTTTTTATATCATAAGTGTATGAAACATAACAATACTGTGCCTAACACTTTGCATACTTCTAGTACCTTGAATATGTTACTGTCAAAGTCTTTACAAACATAAAATTAATCTCTTGATAAGTAGTACTTTCCCCACTTCTAAAATGGGGATAAGGCACAGAAAAATTAAGACCATTAGGCATCAGCTTTTGAAAAGTTTCACCTTAAGAGACTTTCAGAAAGTCTAAAACAGTAGTAGAGCCAGCTTAGGTGCTGGCTTTTATTTTTCTCCAAGTATGCTCCACCCCTTCTCTGCCCTGAGGCCCTGTCCCCACTCAGCCTCTTCCCCTGAGGCCCTGCTGTTGCTCTGCCTCTTCCCACCTCCACTCTGCCTCCTCCCCCGAGGCCCCTGCCCACACACCCACTACTTGCTGCTCTCTGCCCCCCCGCGAGCCGCCTCCTGCCCAATAGCTGATCAGTGGCACCACCAAACAGCTGTGGCTGATGGGTGCTGAACACCCAATATATTTTTCCATGGGTGCTTGAGCCCCAGAGCACCCATGGAGTCAGTGCCTAAGCCTATGTGTCGAAATACCCTGCTCTTACCAGTGCTCCACTCTGTCTACTAACCCACAGACAGATATCTTCCTGCTTTTCACTTTCTAAGGGGACTTTGAATAAAGCCTTTATTTCCTCTACTTGGCTATCCGATGCGATCCAGAAAAAAAATGTAAGACAATAGCCTGACATGAAATGTAAGAGAGAAAGGAAACCTATCACCACCCATAGGAAACAATGAATTTTTGTCTAGCCAAGAGATAAGGTGAGTCCTTTCTTCACATAATATAACCAGGCCCTTGGCAGAGCCAGTTTCCCCAATAGATGATACAGATACAGGGATGTGTTGTGAAGTCTGTCATGATGATCATGACACACTCCACAGAATGCTCAATGCATACATTTTCTGACAAAAATTCTGCTACAGTTCTTTGGGAAAAAAAATTGTATCATGTCACTTGCTGCCTGAACAGAGGGGAGGATGTAGGACAAAGGTAGAGAATTAAGATAAGGAAGAGAGAGAACCAACTTTTTCTCTTTTCTCATAGACTCATAGACTCATAGGTCAGAAGGGACCAATCTGATCATCTAGTCTGACCTCCTGCAGAAGGCAGGCCACAGAACCCCACCCATCCAATTTTATAACAACCCCTATCCCAGGACCGAGTTATTGAAATCCTCAAAATTGGTTTGAAGACCTCAAGCTGCAGAGAAATCACCAGCAAGCGACCCGTGCCCCACGCTGCAGGGGAAGGCGAAAAACCTCCAGGGTCCCTGCCAATCCGCCCTGGAGGAAAATTCCTTCCCAACCCCAAATATGGCGATCAGCTAAACCCTGAGCATGTGGGCAAGAGTCACCAGCCAGCACCCAAGAAGGAATTCTCTGCAGTAACTCAGTTCCCATTCCATCCAACATCTCCCCACAGACCATTGAGCAGACCTATCTGGTGGTAATCCAAGATCAATTGCCCAAATTAACGATCCTATCATAACATCCCCTCCATATACTTATCAAGCTTTGTCTTAAAGCCAGAAAAGTCTTTTGCCCCCACTACTTCCCTCGGAAGGCTGTTCCAGAACTTCACTCCCCTAATGGTTAGAAACCTTCGTCTAATTTCAAGTCTAAACTTCCTAATATCCAGTTTATACCCATTCGTCCTCGTGCCTACATTAGTACTAAACTTAAATAATTCCTCTCCCTCCCTAACGTTAACCCCCCTGATATATTTATATAGAGCAAGCATATCCCCCCGCAGCCTTCTTTTGGCCAGGCTAAACAAGCCAAGCTCTTTGAGTCTCCTTTCATAAGGCAGTTTTTCCATTCCTCGGATCATCCTTGTAGCCCATCTCTGAACCTGTTCCAGTTTGAATTCATCCTTCTTGAACATGGGACACCAGAACTGCACACAGTATTCCAGATGGGGTCTCATCAACGCCTTGTATAACAGTACTAACACCTCCTTATCCTTGCAGGAAATACCCCGCCTGATGCATCCCAAAATCGCATTTGCTTTTTTAACAGCCGTATCACATTGGCGACTCATAGTCTTCTTTCCTCTTTCTTTTCCTTCTCTGTATTCACTGTTGCTTCTCTTGCCTTCGCTTCTTGTCTTTTTCTCTTCCCTACTATTTTTATTTTTAGCAACTTTCTTTGGTTTGTTCCACTCTTCCTGTCTCTTGGGATCTCCCTTCTCCACAGTCGGCTGCTCCTGTATCTATTCTGCCTCCCCAACTTCAAGCTGCTGAGTCAGCATCCCTGGAGGAAGTTCTTCCTTGTACTGACAGACGAGAGACTCTGCTGCCCTTGGTACCAAGCTGAGCAGTACATCAAGGTACAGACTGGCTGGGAAATAACAGAAGAGCCAAATTCTATTTTTTTTTTAACTTGAAGAACACCAATTAAATATGCAGTTGCTGGCAAATACAGACCCTACTGCCAGAACACATACTATTCAGAAACAGTTAAGTCAAGATATTTTAAGATACCATATGCTGGAGTGATCAATCAGTTTCCAGTAGCTAATTAGAGAACTTATGATACATGATAATGAGAAATGTGCAAATTTGGATGGCAAAGAATGTCTGTATTGACCATTTTAGCAGATTCCTCTGGGGAAAAGACTGACAGCATGACATCTTTAAGAATAATGTTTTCTCTGAGCTCCATCACACCAACTGCAATGACAGACCCCAGGGTGAAATTTCCAAAGGGGAAAAGCAGAAGTGCATTCTCAGTGAAAATCCCTTGGCTGTGGATATTTCTGTCACCTGAGATCAGACTGTGCTCTAGCCATGCCATTTTTACAGTGCAATGCAAGACCCATATTTCTGCAAAAGCCTTCACTTGGGAGCCGGGCCGGATCCAGCACCAGCATTTCAAGCAGGTGCTTGGGGTTGCAATCTGCAAGGGGTGGCAGTCCGTGTGTTTTTGCCTCCAAGCAGTGCACTGAATTGCCACCCTGGACAGCAGGGGCAGTCCGTGTGCCGTTAAGGCGGCACACGCGTTTCCGTGGCAGTGGCAATTTGGCGGCAGCTTCTATGTTCAGCTGTCTGCAGCGACGCAGCTTCTGTGTTCCGGCTGAAGACAGAAGCTGCCACCGAATTGCCGCCGCAGAAATGCACATGCTGCCCTAATGGCACACGGACTGCCCCCGCCGTCAGCAGCACCAATTCGGCGTGCTACTTGGGGTGGCAAAAAACAGTAGAGCTGGCCCTGCTTGGGAGAATTGTGTTAGAACAACCAGGCAACCTGTCTCATGAAAATGGTAAATAAAACTAAAATACCATTAAGCATCTAGAATGAAGGAGGAGATTACAATCTCTGTAGGTGAAAAAAAGCCATGTTTCATTCCATATATGGTACCTAAATAACTACTGTGGAGGGCACATTACAATGTAGAGATAAGTTTGTAGTAGCAACTCTGATCTTTAGGAAATCTCAAAGTACTCAAGAGATTATTTCACAACCACCACTGATGAGAGGAAACACTGCAGCCATTCTGGATCAAAAACAGTGCACAGGTGCTTTAAGAAGGGAAGTGAAGAGTGACTTGCATAGAGATGTTAGGTAGCCAAGTTAATGTAATTACCCAAATTAGAATTTGTCTAGGAAAATATGCTGGGAGGAAATGTATTGTTAGATTTTTGTTAATGATCAACAGTGATCAAGACTTCAGTGTTACATCTCACCTGAAAGTCAACACCACCGCTGCACGGTGTCCCTAATTACATACCGGCCTGTTCCAGTCCTCTCACCTCACCTTTTTTCCATGTTTCTGAAAAATATCCAGCCCAGTCTGCATGTTGGTTGGATCAAATTTCTGCATCAACTTCTCTGTATCAGGGCCTAAGCTCCATTTAGAAACAGCCTTAAGGATAGAGAGATGTCGTAAAGTGACAATTACTGCAATAGTTATTGTTTACGAAATCCCAAACCGTTCCATATAACATACATACTCTTCTGTAAAAATAAAGAAGATTAAAATGTGGATCTTCTCCAGTGTTCTGTATATTTAGATGTTTGTGTTGCTCTTATTGTTAGTAGTAAAGATTTATATTATGGTCATGTTTGAATGCTACAATTGGGATTGGGATCTCATTGTGCTAGACACTTCATAAATAGAGAGAAGACACGATGTCTGCCCTGAGGAATTTACAGACTAAAGAATTCTAAGTGCTGCAGGATTCTGTGGCATGTGCCTCCTCTGTTCTACTGAATCTAATTGTTTTAACAGTGAGTGGAGGAGGTATACTTTAATTGCAACAGGATTCACATGCTACCGTTATATAGATCGGCAACTTCTCATGTACACACATTGCGTATTCTCAAACTGCATTGTGTTTTCACTCAATCATAGGGACAGGTGGGGATATCTTGCCACTCGTAATCAAGTCAGCCCACAATCAGTAGTTTTTGTTGGCTGCAGGTGCTCCTCTTTGAGAGGTGATTGTGATAATTTGTGATGCACAACCATTTAAATGCCATTTCAGATTCCTCTCTTACATATACAGTGCACTATTGTAATGTGATAGCCAAAAGCTCTGGGAATTAGTGAAGAGATATTTGGTTCTCTTTAAAGCCTTCTCTTTACACAGCCTTTAGCAAGTCATTCAAATGTCCCGCACCTTCCTGTGTGATCTCATTCTCGTAATCTAAGAAGGGCTGGCCCTTACGGTCCCACTCACATGACCTATTACTGTGTATGTAGCCATATTGCAACATAGCTGTCTTCCCACATGGTTCCTATGCATGTTCACTATGTTACAATATTTCTGGAAAATCGGGCTGTAGTGTATGATTATCAGGCTGTAACAGAAGCTAAGCATGGTTTTGCTGTATTGAAAGGGCTGACTAACTGTGTCCATGTGACCAGGATACCAGGCCTCTTGCCTCCTACACTGTCGCATGATCACATTTTCCTAGCACTCTCTTCCTTGTCCAGTTTTCCCACAAGGCAGCACTGCCTACATAACCAGAAAAGGACAAGCTGGAGTAAGTTGCCTGTTGCTTCCTTTTGGTAGCGATAGCAAGCACTCAGTGTTCACTTTGGCTAGAGGAATGAACTCTTGTGCTATGGTAGCTACCAGCTGATGCCACTTGTCCAGAATAGAGAAGCTGTGAATAAGCAGTTGGCCAAGGTTTCCCCTGCTGCTCTTGGCTGGAGAGCCAGCAGAAGCAGGACAAAGCAGGGAAGAGATGATGCTGCAGAGACCTTCAGTGAGCAGAGGAGCATCAGTGAATCGAGAGAGACTAAAAAATCCCTGCCCTCTCAACTCACTCCTGTTGCCGCTCTGAAGGTGAGCAGGGAGGATAACGCTGGTGGCAAGGCACCCAACACAATTCCTCCATCTGTGAGTGGTGCTGTCACCTAGAGACATGTTAAATGAGAGACCAGAATAGTGAGCAAAGAAGAACTGAAGGAAGGAAAGGGAGCAGCAAGCATAGGGAGGGGAAGCCATCCAAGAGGAAGGATGGCCTGATGTGGCTGCTCTGTAATAATTTATGAATACTGTATGTTGACCTGGTTATTGGAATGTTTACTGTGTGACTATATTAGCTTGGTTTAATAGCAGGCTGTAAAGAAAACAAATAGGAAGGAAGAATAGCTCAAGATAAGCCACCCCTTGGCAAACACTTCTGGGTTATGACAGGACAGGGGCAAAGATGCAGGGATCATTTCTGGGTCAAGTTCTGTTCAATATCTTCATCAAGGATTTAGATAATGGCATGGAAAGTACACTTACAAAGTTTTCAGATGATATCAACAGGGGCAGCTCTAGGGATTTTGCCACCCCAAGCATGGCAGGTCCGGCGGTTTGCCTGCAGAGGGTGCGCTGGCCCTGCGGCACACCTGTGGGAGGTCCTCCAAAGCCACAGGACCAGCGCACCCTCCACAGGCATGTCTGCGAGAGGTCCATCGAAGCCGCAGGACCAGCGGACTCTCCACAGGCAAGCCGCAGAAGGCAGCCTGCCTGCCGCTCTCGTGGTGCCAGCAGAGCGCCCCCCACGGCTTGCCACAGCAAGCACCTGCTTGGCTTGCTGGGGCCTGGAGCCATCCCTGGATATCAAGCTGGGAGGGATTACAAGTGCTTTGGAGGATAGGATTAAAATTCAAAATGATCTGGACAAACTGGAGAAATGGTCTGAAGTAAATAAGATGAAATTCAATAAGGACAAATGAAAAGTCCAGAGAAGAGCAACAAAAATTATTAAAGATCTAGAAAACATGACCTATGGGAGAAGATTGAAAGAGTTGCTTTAGTTTAGAAAGGGGACATGATAGCAGTTTTCAAGTAGATAAAAGGTTGTTATAAGGAGGCGGAGGGGGTGGAAATTGTTCTCGTTAACCCCTGAGGCTAGGACAAGCAATGGGCTTAAATTGCAGCAAGGGCAGTTTAGGTTGAACATTAAAGAAAACTTCTTAACTGTCAGGGTAGTTAAGCACTGGAATAAACTGCCCAGGGAGGTTGCGGAATCTCCATCATTGGAGATTTTTAAGAGCAGGTTAGACAAACACCTGTCAGGAATGGTCTAGATAATACTTGATCCTACCATTAGTGCAGGAGACTGGACTAGATGACCTCTCGAGGTTCCTCCCAGCTCTATGATTGGCTCTGAGAAGTCTGTCTTGACCTCCAGCTGAGTCTACTGAACTGGTTTTGACAAACAGGGTCAAAGCCTAGGAACTGATAAGAACAGAGGAACTCTGGCTATATAAAGAGGCTTATTTCCAAAGAGGAAGTAGTTGTTGGGGAGCTGTTCAGGGTGAGCAGATTGATGCTCAGGACATGCCAAGTGTCTGAAGAAGTTAGGCTTGGCTTACCATCATCTGATGTAGCATAGGCATTAGGTAAGACAGATGTGTGTAGGCTTTGTTTCTGTAAAAATTAAATAATACTTGGTGTGAGGGTTTATGCCCCTCCTTACAGGGCAGCACAGCCTAGTGGCCAGAGTCCATAGAATGAGCCCTTGTTACAGGGCAGTAGGACCTTACTACTGGCTCAGCAGGGGGGTCCTACCAAAACATGCTGAGGCTCACCAAAGGCAAGGTTACTTCCTACCAGCTTGGGAGTTGGGGTCTCCTACAAATCCCAAGGTTCTCCACAGGTCTCCAGGGCCATTGCCTCCTCTGATTCCTCCCACAGTAGGGGTTCACACCAGCCTGTAGAAGCCTCCATTCCCAGCATCTTCAAGAGGTTGGCTGGTCCTCCACAGGAGCTCCCCAGTTAGGTCCTTCCCCTGAGGCTTCCAGCCCAGACTGAGCTGAATTCCCTCCTTTTATAGTCCCAGAGCACTTGGAGCATGCCCAGTACGAATGGTGCAGGACGTCCCCCGTCAGAGCTACTGGTCTAACACTGCTGGGGCTAGTGCGGGGCAGGGCTGCCCCGTCACACTTGGTTTTTTGAAGGATGTCTGATTACTTTATTCACCACTGATCATAGACCCCTGAAAGGAAGAACTGCAGATGCTCAATGCATTCAGAATTGCTGGGTTAGCACAGTTGATATTCAGGGTATTGTAGCACAGGGCGCAACCTAGGAGTGTGAGAATCAAGTGATTCCATCACAGGAGAGGCAAAGGTACGAGGCCTGACACCTGAGGGGGTACATACATTCAGAGCAACCAGAGAGGTGCAATTAGCCAGGTAAGCGGGCATTCTGTGTGAGCATGTTATAAAGGGACATTTTCGCAGCCGACATATTTCAAAAGTTAACTTTTACTTAGAGGATCATCCAAATATCACTGTGTCCCTGAGCAGCATCCTGAAGCACCTAAAAGATCTCCATGTCTGAGAATATCCATAATACCCAGTGCAGCTGATTAATTTTGAGTTTGATGTGAACAGTCCTAGCAGCCTGAGGAAAGCTTCAGGTATTAAGCATTTCCTTAACTAAAATTTTCCACATAGTTTCAACTGGATAAGTTATTCTTCTCTTCGAGTCCTTCTGTCCTATAGCTGTTGGGCAGACTTGCTGGCACCACTAACTGATGTCTGGCTCTAATCCTGCAGGTGGCTACATTTCCAGAGGAAGTGAAGTATTCATTGCGTGTAGGCCATAAAGTGATTATAGATCTTTCTCTTTGACAGCTGGCATATTACTGGTATATAACATCAGTGTCCTCTCATGAACCTCTTAACAGACCTCAAAGGAAGAGTCTGAAGAAAGCATGGCTGGGGCTATACATAAACAGGCTTGCTTTGTTGCTATGACCAGCAAGGCCAGTGGTGATGATGGGCTTTTGGTGATGGGGGTGGGGGAATAAAATGGAGGTGTTTACAGCTGTGCAGTGGCTTTCCAAACCATCCTAACCTGGCCTGTTTATTCCATCTTCTAAGATTTCTTCATCTGATCACTGTTGAACGAACTGGAAAATGTTTAGCACTCCATATAGTATGAGCCAATATAAATTAGTTAGTGCATAAAACCAGGAAGGCTGTCCTCTCCCTCCCTACAAGCCAGCACTACTACTTCATTTTTTCAATAGTTCTGGCACCAGAATACTTTCTGTGGTCGTAAGACTGGTTTTGGTTCAGTCCCTTTTTAAGGTACTAAGTTTATCCTTTCTAATAATGAACTGAACTACCTTGTACAGATCCTTAACCTTTTTTCTAATGATCCAGGAGTTTAAAAAAGAAACAGAAGACCAACTTGCTTAGATCCACACACTCAATATGCATATGGTTGCTGTGTTACTAGTGGGAGGGGGGAATACTCAACTCGTAAGAGGCAATTGGCTAGCATTAAATTAAAACAAGGCAAGGAAAATTGGCTTCCTAAGAGGTGAGCAAAGTTATATATGCAGTAGAAATCCTTTAGAGTGAGCCGGGGTCTATGAATGATATGTACTCTAAAAAGCATAGTACTAAAAAACAAGCATAAAAAAACCCTACTGGGTCATCGCATCTTCTAGAGTTCAAATGTTCCAAAGCTTGCACACTGTGTTGTCCCTCTCTCCTCGAGAGGTATCCCAAGAGTGTATTATCAGGTGTTAACAATAAGGACCAAGGTGTGTTAGTTGCACTGTTTGTTTGTGTTCTGAAAAATTTCAGCCAACCTGTGGATCTTATTGAAGGCAGTAAGTTAGCACACTTTGTTTGTAGAAAAAGGATTTGCTATATTCTACTTTCTTACTGAAAAAGCCCAGCCAGAGTTGAACGATATCCCTTTTTTATTTGAAAAGAAAAAAGTAAAACCGTTTCAGAAGTTCAAAAAAAAATTTCTGGATGGAGGCAGAAGTTTTTAAATGATGATAACAGCTGAACAAACCTACCTCAGTGGAAAAGGTATATTTTCCAACTGTGTTTGTGTTGTGGTTTGGTTTCATTTTATTACATTTATATAAAATATATATATGGTAGCTAATTGCAATTTAAGAAAGCAAACAAAAATTCATGGAAACATTTTCTAATAGTTTAAAGTTTTGTAAGAGTTTGTTTTTGCAAAACCTGTAATCTGAACCTCACAGCATCCCTTTTAAAATGAGAGAGAGCACATGTTTAGGTATAAAAAAATACCGTTTTAGACCTTTGTGAAAACAAAGAATGTCTGAACAAATTGTTTTAATTAAGGTACTCTTTCACTTTAAACTGTAGAGGCAACAGAAGCCACTGCTGGCTTGAGACATGCTTAGTTAGGCCTCTAAGGGTATGTCTACAACAAAGCTAGGAGCATGCCTCCCAGCCCAGGTAGACAGATGTGAGCTAGCACACTAAAGACAGCAGTGTGGACATGGTGATACGGGCTAGTTGTTTGAGTACAAGTACAAGTACACTTGACCCTTGCCTACACTTGACCCCTATCACCCTTTCTATTTTTGGCATGAGTTTACAAGCACTTTGGAGGATAAGATAAGAATTCAAAACAACCTTGACAAATTGGAGAATTAGTCTGAATTCAACAAGATGAAATTCAGTAAAGACAAGTGCCAAATACTTCACTTAGGACAGAAAAATCAAATGCACAGCTACAAAATGGGAGATAATGACTAGATGGCAGTACTGCTGAAAAGAATCTGGGGCTTATAGCCATCACAAATGGAATGAGTCAACAGTGTGGTGCAGCTGTGAAAAAGGCTAATATTTTGGGATGTATTAACAGGAGTGACATATGTAAGACATGGGAGGTATTTCTCCCACTACCTGGTTCTGGTGAGATCTCAGCTGGAGGACTGTGTCCAGTTCTGGGTACCACACTTGAGGAAAGCTGTGTACAATTTGGAGAGAGTCCAGAGGAGAGCAACAAAAATGATAAAAAGTTTAGAAAACCTGACCTAGGAGAAAAGTTTAAAAAAACTGGGCATGTTCAGTCTTGAGAATAGAAGACTGAGGTGGGGGATCTGATAAGTCTTCAAATATGTTAAGAGCTGTTATAAAGATGATGGTGATCAATTGTTCTCTATGTCCACTGAAGGCAGGACAAGAAATAATGGTCCAAATCTGCAGTAAAGGAGATGTAGATTAGATATTAGATATAACCAAAGGCTTTCAAGGGTGGTTGTGGAATCCCCATCATTGGAGATTTTTAAGAACAGATTGGATAGACACCTGTGAGGAATGGTCTACATTTATTAGGTCCTGCCACAGCCCAAAGAGCTGAACTTGACATCTTGAGGTCCCTTCTAGCCCTTCATTTCTATGATTCTGTGATAAGGTAAGGTGTCACTAGAAAGAGAGGTTAATAGGTTAGTATCTGGTCTTTAAGATACCATGTAAGAAAATGTAGCTTGTGGAATTTTAGCTCTCTCTCCTTACAATATTTCTGGACATTTTTCTTCATTGCACAAGGCAAGTGCTCTCTTTCTCCATGCATTTTTCCCCTCTAGATGAAGTTTGGTCAGAAACAGCATAGTTTCTTTCTGAAAATTTGGGACAGATCTGAATATTTAATCTGTATTTCATAGAATCATAGATTGGTGGGGTTGGAAGGGACCTCTGGAGATCATCTAGTCCAACCCCCTGCTCAAAGCAGGGCTAATCCCCAAATGGCCTCTGCAAGGATTGCACTCACAACCCTGGGTTTAGCAGGCCAATGTGCAAACCACTGAGCTATCCCTCCTCCCCCAAATTTGGATTTGTTAAGTTTGTTTTCTATTACTAGAGTAGTCATTCCATGTGGAAATCCCAGCAGGAGACAACATTACTGAGAATTTTGGTACTTCCCTCTGATTCCACTTGCTACCATGAGGGGACCTCACCAGAATAAGAAATGGATAACATAGCATCATATATTGGCGAAAAAAATCAAACTGAAAATGCACTTTCTTGCTTTGCATATTTTCAAATAAGGGTGTCATAGAAGACAATTACTCAGATATTATTCTACTGTTGGTTTGTTGTAAATATTTTTATTTATATTGTAGTGTGGTTAAATGTTGTAATTTTTTTTAAAAGTAAAATGCAAAGTAATAGAGAGGGTAGGGAATGAAAGCATAAATATAACTGGATTCAGGTTGGGTCCAACATTGAATTGATACATCCTGGCACTGAGGGAGATGGCTGAATTATTGACTACAGACAAAAAGAACAGGAGTACTTGTGGCACCTTAGAGACTAACAAATTTATTTGGGCATAAGCTTTTGTGGTCTAAAACCCACTTCATCTGATGCATGCAGTGGAAAATACAGTAGGAAGATATATATACACAGAGAACATGAAAAAATGGGTGTTGCCATACCAACTGTAACAAGACTAATCAATTAAGGTGGGCTATCATCAGCAGGAGAGAAAAAACTTTTATAGAGATAATCTGGATGGCCCATTTCAAACAGTTGTGAGTAACAGTAGGGGAAAAATTAGCATGGGGAAATAGTTTTTACTTTCACAGGGGGAGCCGTGTTAGTCTGGATCTGTAAAAAGCAACCAAGAGTCCTGCTGCACCTTATAGACTAACAGATGTATTGGAGCATAAGTTTTTATGGGTGAATATCCACTTCATCAGACACATCTTAAGCTTATGCTCCAATACATTTGTTAGTCTATTAGGTGCCACAGGACTCTTGGTTGCTTTTTATAGATACAGACTAACACAGCTTGCCCTCTGATACTTGACACCATGCAAGGCACTGCATTTAGCCATATAGAATGGAAATCTATCAGCCTCATGAAGAAACTTGCACAAGTTGTGTCTGACAAAGTGGGCATTCACCCATGAAAGCTTATGCTCCAATACATCTGTTAGTCTATAAGGTGCCACAGGACTCTTTGTTAGTTTTTACTTTGTGTAATGACCCATCCACTCCCAGTCTTTATTCAAGTCTAATTTAATAGTGTCCAATTTGCAGATTAATTCCAGTTCTGCAGTTTCTCATTTGAGTCTGTTTTTGAAGGTTTTTTTGTTGGAGAATTGTGACTTTTAGGTCTGTAATTGAGTGACCAGGAAGGCTGAAGTGTTCTCTGACAGGTTTTTGAATGTTATAATTCTTGACATCTGATTTGTGTCCATTTATTCTTTTGCGTAGAGACTGTCCGATTTGGCCACGGTACATAGCAGAGCGGCATTGCTGGCACATGATGGCATATATTACATTGGTAGATGTGCAGGTGAATGAGCACTAGAAACAGATTAACTAGTAAATTTAACTTTCTCTTCTTGTTTGCTGGTCATTTGCAAACTAATCCTGATTTTTTTTCCCCATGTATTTGTTACTCATAAGTATTCACAAAATAAGTTTATGCAAGTGTCAGCCTGTGGATTGCTTGCTGCCTGCTCATTTATTTGAGGTGTGTGACTGAATACTAAGTCACATGTATTGTTATTGTTCCATGAGTAAATGACTGAAGCTTTTAAAATGAGGAATGATGAATAGCAAATAATCTCCTCTCTCCACCCCCAATCAATAATGAATTTGTGGCATAATGTTTTAGAATCATTGGGATTCCCAAACAGGTTCATGAATAAAGCAGTGATTATCTGAATAATACAGCCCCACAAATAACTTCATACAGAATTTGCTGGGTGAAATATGTCTGCAGTGAAGTCAATGGTGAAACACCCATTGCCTTCAGTGGGGTCAGAATTTCACCCACAGGGTCTAATCAAAAAATATTCACTAATCACTTTTGATATTAAGCCAGATATATTGACATGATACCTAAAACTGACAAGGGATTTTATGGCCTCACTGTATGGTGCTATGATGGTGCACACCATAATGATCTTGAGAATAGTCGAGTAAAACCCCAAATCCTTACTCTACCAAAAATTCTCAGTGTAGTCAAAGGGAGTCTTGACTGAGCAATGATTTGTAGGATTTGACCTTCTCTAAAAGGTAGCCTGAGACTCCCTGGACCTGTGGCTTTGCAGGCTTGCTTGACCTTTTTATTACAAAGTAAAAACCTTGAGGAAAAGGAATTTCCTACCTGTGATTATTTCTTTAAAATCCCAGCAAAGGCTCCTGAGGAATGTTCAGCTGTTTTGTGGCATGCTACTGGACATAAAGGATTAACAAAACTAAAGAGCATTAGTTATCAGAGCCAGAAAAGCTCCCATCTCTTACACATTTTAAAAGCTTCCCAGTAGAGCTATAAACCCATAAGCCGAAGTGAAAACCTGTCTTTTATATTAACACAAGACAACTAGCAAGGAACTGCCTACCCCTAAAGTGAAATCAAACTGAAAGGGATTTCCTATCAGGAGCCCAGACCAACCTCTCCTGCAAGGGGGAAAAAGGTGGAGGAGCTGAATAGGGAGAGGGGAAAGGTCAGCAGGGCTTTGAGGGGCTATGGTCGTGTCCCTCCTACCCATGCTGGTTGTTGTGTGTGTGTATGTATGTAGGGGGGGGAGTATTACCTCTCTTTCTGTGCAGAGACAGGAACCTTTACACAGAGACAGGTGTGGTCTGCTAGTGCCCCTTCTTCATGGCAGTGTGACTAAATCAAGAGCCGCATTGTCATTGGCTGTGTCCCCTATTTCCTCAGTATTAGAGACAGAGAGGACCCAGAGATTTGATCTGTAATACCTCCTGTGACAGGATCTCCCAAGGGTGCAGCCTGGGACCATGGGACCGCTGTGCCCCCTGAACTCTCTCCAGCCTGGGCTGTCTCTCGCAATGCCTTGCTAGTGACCAGCACCAAACCCCTCCAGGTGCAGTTAGCACTCAGCACAACTACATGTGGAGCCCCACACTCAGCTAGATTGCACGAATGCTCCCAGAGCCACTCATGAATCACACAGAGAAGGGCACCAGTCAGCTCCCCTGAGATCCCAGCACTGAACCTCAGGAATATACCTTCTTGCATGGCTCAAGACGAGCAATGCAGATTTATTAACTGGTTCATCACTTCATCAATGGAAAGTGAATATACACCAGCCTTTGCAAAACCTGGGCAGATTTGCCACACACTTCAGGCAAACTCACTGGTAAAGATAAACAGTAAAACAAGTTTATTGACTACAAAAGATAGATTTTAAGTGATATTAAATGATAGGCAAAAAGTCAGTGTTAGTTACCAAAATAAAATAAAATAAAATATAAGCATGCAGTCTAAACTCTCAACCCTATTAGACTGGGCAACATCTAGATTAAGCAGTTTTTCTTACCCGACTGGATATTGCAGTTCATAGTACACAGATTTCACCCTTGAAACCTGGGCCAGTCCCCTCAGTTGGAGTCTTCAGAATGTCTTTGTTGCTTGCAGAATAGGTGGGTGAAGGAGAAAAGCCCAGCATATGGCCACTCTGTTCTGTTTTATGACCTGAGTCCCATGTGCTTGGGGAGCAGACATGTCTGGGGGCATTGCTGAGTCTCCAGGCAATGTTGAGCAATTCTTCTGGTGGGGCAGATGAGTCATTGAATTGTAGCTTCCTTGCTGGACAATGGTTGTTGATGGTTTGTTTAACATCCCACCCGGATGTTGGTTACTTTCCTTTCTGTTGCCTCTGGGAAGCTAATATCTGGCTGATTCCCCAACCTACAGCATGTTTTAGTGACAGCCATACAACACAATTCTCACAACTTCATATGCATTAATGAGATATATACATGGATAGAGAAATGACTTTCAGCAGATCATAACCTTTCTCCCGATACCTTACAAGGCATGCTTTGTATGTAAGATCATGATTATATAAAAATGAGGAATATGGGGGTTCCAGTATGCTCCCCCAAGCTATAGAATGTCACACCTCCAAGACAGATTTAAATGGAAAAATCCTGGAGTTGGGATTGCTTCTGTACAGTCCCTCTCTATCTCCAGCCCTACCCCATGAAGCCTCTGGACTTCCATTCATCATTCCTCATTTTAAAAGCTTCAGTCATCTACTCAGGGAGCAAAAGCAATGCCATGTGACTTAGTGATCAGTCACACCTCTCAACTAAATGAGCAGGCAGCAAGCAAGGAACTTGAGGGGATGGCAAGCTGAGCTAGACTAGAGAGTAGTGGATACTGTTGTGGAGAAGGTTCTGCCCACCCATCCCATAGTAAAAGGGATGCCCACAATGGAGGGGAGCTTTGACCAAAATTGAACATGTGCTGATAGGTCTAGAGTCACGACTCAGTCCTCTTAGTGATCCTTATTTAGATGGGTAGTCTCATTAACTTTGTGTGAGGGCTGAGATGTGACAGAGCTTGTCATACCATAGTGTAGAGCAAAACATCATCCCAGGGAAGTTCAGGAATTGTGATTTTTGAACTGAGAACTGATAAACCAATTTTGGGAAACCACTCATAAATGTCCAGCTCTAAGTACCAGTCTTCAATTTTACTAGGTAAAATTGCCAGGTGTATGGTAAATCTTTAAATTGTGGGTGATAAGCACAAAATTATGGTGCAGAGAAAATCGTTTAGAAGTCTGTCAGTAGCTAAATGGAGGGCAGATTTTCTGCAGGCAGCAGATATGGAATGCAGACTCCATGCCATTAAAGAAAAATATGTGGCAGAAAACACTGTATGAACAAATATCCAAACCACCTTTAAGAACTTCACTGACTTTCCTGTCTGGTTATTGGAACAACTGACACAAACCTGATTCTAAGAGACTCATTTCTAGTATTGTTTCCAGTGCCTTTGCTCATTACATGGTGGTACACTTGCCATGTGTGGACCATAGTCTGTTTTTTAGTTAGGTGAGTGGAAACCCAGAGTACTTTTAGAGTTACTTTGGATTGACATTGGCCTGAGATCAGAATCAGATCTGGGATCACTAGTGTGTTTGCACCTAGCACGACTGGTGGGGTGGGAAGGAGGGAGCCTAATATTACTTAGAATCATAAGCCTGTGACTTGCAATAATAAATGCTTTGGGGTGTTTGCCAAGTGAGTAACACCAAGTTTAAAAATAATCCCAAATTTACTTATCGCTGGTGAAAAAGTTTATAAACATCTTTAACTCTTTGGGCCTTTGCGATCAATAGCCATACAACAGCACTTCCCTGTGCCTGGGGGTTAATAGGCATAAACTGGCAGTGTGTCACAGTGCTCACTTTCTATGGGACAGAGGAAAAATACTGTTGTTACATAGTCTTAATGTTTATTTTGATGGAGAAAAAGCAACAGTAGCTTTCAACCTCTAAGATTGCAATATATTTCAATATGTTGATTTTTGGAATAGATCAGCAAGACATTACATTTGTTGGGGAGAAAAAAATAATTTAAAAGATCCGTTTGAGGCTGTATAGTTTCAAGCTAAACTGTGGGTTATAGCTGGAAAGGTAAGAGACATTAACAGATAAATAAGAAAGTTTTTTAATATTCTGCCCATGAATGTTCTTAAACAGAAAGCAAACTTGGAATAAATGTTAGAGACTTTCCTTAAATCTCCTAATCTCATGAGTCAACATATTAGTAATTATGGATCTTCTTGCTGAGGTAAATCAAAATAGATGGAAATACTTAAATTTTTAAAAGTAAATTTTTAAAAGAAGTTAGGAACAGAAAATAAGGCTGGAGATCACATTTCACCGTAAGGCTTCATTCAGTGGATGGGAAAAATACAGGAGAACTTAGTCACTGGCTAAAAGTCAGTGTGACATGAGTAAACTGAGAATTAACTGAAATTAAAACCCATTTAGCTAACTTCAGGCAGCTATATCTCTGTTCTGCATTCTGTCTGTCTGAGACTGCCAGTGACAGTAACACTGCTGGTGAACCTTCTTCATTTTGGGAAAAATGTGTCAGTGGCAAATCATTTTAAGGAGAGGATGTAGACAAAAATATGAGTTTTGCGGGCTTTAGCCCACTTCCCCTCATTCAGTCACCCATGCATGTAACACAGGTTAAAACTGTTGAGTCATTTTTGTGAACAAATGTGGCAAGGAACCGTTTGTGAAGTCACATTACTTGAATGATCATTGGATTGTTAGGTCCTCCAGTCCATCCCTCTGCTACTACAGAATAGTCTCTTATCTAATGCTTTGTCCAATCTGCTTCTGAATCTCTCCGGTGATATCATACAACAATGGTGCGGAGACTATTCCAAAATAAAACAGGTTTTACCACAAAGAAATTTCTCATGATATTTAACCTACATTTACCACATCTTAAAATTTAATTGTAATTCTTTCATATGTCTAAACAATTCCTCTCCCTTCTGGTGTTTATCCTTCAACTGCTTGTATCCAGTTATACTGCCAAATAATTGGTACTTTGCCAAATTATTTATACTGTGTCAAATTCTATTATCTCTTCGATTTTTGTATGGCACCTATCCACATAATATATTAAGTAAGTTAGACCTGCAAAGCACTGTCCATAATGGGCTTCACAGTACATTGTGCTCTTTGCCTTTCCTAAATTCTAGGAAGCTCTTCACAAATTCTAGGAAGGTCACAGCAGCATAAAGCCACAGTAACTCCATTGACTTCATGTGGAATCTTGTTAATCTGCTGTTGTGCCAGAATTTAACTTGAAGTGTGGAGCTGATTGGAAGGGATACAGAAAATGAAGGAAAACATCAGATTCTGCACAGCTGTCTCTTTCATCCTGTTGTACATGCTGTGAGATTTCCATTCTCTTTGGCATCTGAGTTCTTCCCTTTTGTGTAAAATCTGGATAATTTTTTTCCCCGAAGGGTGGAGAAGGGATATACACATATGTTGTTGTGTTTGAAAATTCACTGGGTGACTATAGTAGGATGTTCATACTGGAGCAAGTTGAAAGAAGAGAATTTTGCTACTAAAACAAAAACATTCAATAATTTTGGACAGTAATCTGTGTTCCCAAGCATCCAGCATCTCAAAGCCAGAGGCAAGAAACTCCCTGGTATCTACCAATGAGTTTCAGCTGGCCTGACTAGTGTACCCCAACATGTTGGTGTCATGATGTGTTTCTAAAAGGTATCATGTAATATATCACTGGAAAACTAATGATACAGTGATGACTAATATCATAATGAAAAGTATGTATCAATACTACAAGTGGCATTATGGATGTTCTCTGCTATTATGTTTAAAGTCTGTATTTGAACAAAGTAGAAAACATGTCTGCCCAGGTCTTGAATACAAATAAAGCAGAATCGACCAGTGACAATGGGATTGCAATTTACAAATGTGGTAAACAGAAGCATTAAAGCTCACACAGTAGTTGGGGAATGTCCAAAGCACCAAGGACTGTATTTTCTTGTCTGACTAGCCTCAGTGTCAGGCAGAGAGAATTGCAAGGTAAACAAAGGTTTCAGAGTAGCAGCCATGTTAGTCTGTATCCACAAAAAGAACAGGAGTACTTGTGTCACCTTGGAGACTAACAAATTTATTTGAGCATAAGCTTTTGTGGGCTACAGCCCACTTCATCGGATGCATATAGTGGAAAATACAGTAGGAAGATATATATATATACACAGAGAACATGAAACAATGGGTGTTACCATACACACTATAAGGAGAGTGATCAGTTAAGGTGAGCTATTATCAGCAGGAGAGAAAAAGAACTGTTTGTAGTGGTAATGAAAATTGCCCATGTCCAACAATTGACAAGGAGATGTAAGGAACTGTGTGGGGGTGTGTGTGGGGGGGAATAATCATGGGGAAATAGTTTTACTTTGTGTAATGACCCATCCACTATGCCATCATGTGCCAGCAATGCCCCTCTGCCATGTACGTTGGCCATACCAGACAGCCTCTACGTAAAAGAATAAATGGACATAAATCCAGACATCAAGAATTATAACATTCAAAAACCAGTTGGAGAACACTTCAATCTCCTTGGCCACTCGGTTACAGACCTAAAAGTCGCAATATTACAACAAAAAAACTTCAAAAACAGACTCCAATGAGAGACTGTTGAATTGGAATTAATTTGCAAATTGGACACCATCAAACTAGGCTTGAGTAAAGACTGGGAGTCTTTGGGCCATAGGAGTGGATGGGCCATTACCAGGGCTGGCGCTTCCATTACGCAACCTTAGGTGGTCACTAGGGCACCAGGATTTGGGGGGCGGCATTTTGTGCGCTACCCACGGGGCGCGTGCGAGCTTCCGGTTCTGCTCCCATCACGCCACCGAAGAGGGACCTTCTGCCGACGTGCCGTGGAAAACAGCGGCAAGCAATTGAGCAGCTCAATGACTGCTGCTGTTGCCTGCGGCATTTCAGCGATTGGTCCTTCTTCGGCTGCGCAAAAGGAACGGAACCGGAAGCTCCCACGTGCCCCGTGAGGAGCGCACAAAATGGTGCCCCCCGAATTCTGCCTAGGGCTCCAGAAACTCTGGCGCCGCTCCTGGCCATTACACAAAGTAAAACTATTTCCCCATGCTTATTTCCCCCTCCCTCGCTATGGTTTCTTACATCTCCTTATTAATTGTTGAATATGGGCAATTTTCATTACCACTACAAACAGTTCTTTTTCTCTCCTGCTGATAATAGCTCACCTTAACTGATCACTCTCCTTATAGTGTGTATGGTAACACCCACTGTTTCATGTTCTCTGTGTATATATATATCTTCCTACTGTATTTTCCACTACATGCATCCGATGAAGTGGGCTGTAGCCCACGAAAGCTTATGCTCAAATAAATATGTTAGTCTCTAAGGTGACACAAGTACTCCTGTTCTTTTTGAAGGTGAACAACGCCATCCTGACAGCAACTGGGGAAAGGTGACCATTTAACAATTGCCATAGGGAATGGAGATGGTCCCCCCAGGAAGCCTGCCTGACTCTTGGAGCAAGGTCCGTGAACTTGGAAAGATCTGCTTTTCAAAGGCTTACTGGGCTATAAAGGATGGGCAGAGAACCACTTACCTTAGCCATCACTTGAGGGGTCTAAAGAGCCCGGGCTGTTCAGATTGCAGAAAGAAGGATCCTTCAACCCAGGGGTACTGGAATGGGGATGGCCAGAGCACTATGGCCCCAATACTTTTTACCAGCTGTAAGGGCAAGCAACTGGGAATGGGAGTGGAGAGGAGCAAGCGGGGGGTGTGTCTTTGGGGGGAAGAGGTGGTGCAGGGGTGGGGCCTCATGGGAAGGGGAATCACAGGGGTGTGGGGCCATGGTTTAGGCGCCAGTGGCTCCCACACTTCTAGGGACATTCCACTGCTCCTGCTTCAACCAAGTGGATTGAAATCTCTGGAAATTGATTATAGGTGTGAAACCTGCTTAGGCAAAGACTGTAACGGGCAGTCTGCTGGGGTCAGACTGTTGAACCAGGGCTGCACAGCACAGATACTCAGCGGACTGCATGCTTGTCTGTTGGCTGGGCTATAAGCCGCAGCAGTAGAGCATTTAAGGCACCTAGGACTGTAGGGCAGACAGACACACAACCCTTTACTTGTCTGGATTGCACCCCAAAATGCACTAAGATGCTTTTCTCTCTCTCTCTCTTGCATCCCAAAGCTAACTGATATTGGTGGAATTATTCTGGATTTGCACTAGAGTAACCGAGAGCCTAGTTTGCCCCATTAAAAGAACTCAATGCAATCTTTCTTCACAATGCATCCGGCGAAGTGGGTATTCATGCTCCAATACATCTGTTAGTCTATAAGGTGCCACAGGACTCTTTGCTGCTTTTACAGATCCAGACTAACACGGCTACCCCTCTGATACTTTCTTCACAATATAATCCCTGTAGCTCATTCATACTTTTTGTTATTCTTTAAATCCTCTTTCATTTATCTATGCTGTTCTGGTATTGAAGTGCCCAGAACTGAACACAAGCTAAAGTTAGTGGGATCACACATTCCTAACTCTAAATACTTGTGTAATCCAATCAATCAGTTAGGCATGTGTTTAAGTAGGTTGCTGAATCTGGATCTTAACTGGATCACTTGATTTTTCAGAGGTGTTGAGCATCTGCATATCTCACTGAAATTAATAGAAGCTGTGGGTGCTCAGAACCTCTAAAAATTGGGCTACTTACTTAGGAACCTAAATGTAGATTTAGGTTCAGTCATTAGTAGTCAGGAATGTGACCCCGCTGTTTTAGGTGTGGTCAGACCACATAAAATCTAGCCAATACATTTGTAATGTGCCCATCTTCAAGTTATCTAGGTGCTAATCTAGATAATCCACTTCATCACTGAGAACAACATAGAAGCCCAAAATCACATTGGCTTTTTTCACTGCCATACTGCATTTCTAATTTGCTGTTCACTTTCACTCTTAAAATCTCTTGACATTAGTGCCTTTCAGGCTTCTCCCTTCCTATCTGTGCATCAAGTTGTTTTCCCTTCTCCCGCTCCTCCCACAAATGATGAGCTCACTTAATTTTATGCCCGTATTTCTAATCTTCCGTGTTCCTTTATATTATTTCTCTGTTTTGATGATGTTCGCAACACCTCTCTGTTTAGTACCATCTGAAAATTTCACTAGTAGCTTTTTTGCCTCTCCCCTACCAATCAGAATTGCTTTTCACTTTTTAAAGTGCTCTGTGCCTTATTAGTTAAATATTAAAGCTACTTGTGTTCAACCAATTATCTATCATTAAATAAATCTTCTCTTCCAACTTAATCCTGTAGGATCACCTTGCTAATAGGCGAAGACCCTTTGCTTTCAGAGGGACCCCAATGAGTAACACTAGCTGGATTTCGTCCATTCAGATGAAGTTGACCCTGACGTGAATCATTACCATGACAACAAACAGTGATATCACACACGCCAAGTATGATTTCACTGTAGAATAAACAGAAAGACAAGCTGAACTGTGAGATGGAAGAGTGCTTATTTGAACACACAGTTCTGAAATAATACCATAGGGAACACAGAAAGTGACCAGCCAAAATATATAGTTAATAGCACTCTTCTCTTCTTTCAAGTTTGCTCTAGTACAAAAGTGTCAGTCAATCAGATGGTCACCCAGTGAATTTTTTAAATAATCCAACGTGTGTCCTTTCTCCACCCTTAAAAAAAATGATCCACCTCTTACACTTGTGGAGAATTCAAGGGCAAAGAGAATTGAAACCTCACAGCTTGTTGAATAGGATGGTGACAGCTGCGTAATTTCTGATGTTTCACTTCATTTCTGTATGCAGCTCCCAGTCCAGCCCCGAGGATCAGGCTTTCATTTAATCCAGTGTTGGGCCAGAGTTTACCAAGATTCCACATTTGGCAACAGAACTCTATATAAACCTTTCACCTCTGGACATTTCACTAATGGGACTTTATTCATAAGACCAGTATTTATAGTATATAAACCAGTTTTGTAGTCATCTCTGCTATTCCATGTTGTCATGGTATAATCCCCACTCTGAACCTTAGCATCCAAAAGATGGGGTACCAGCATGAATTCCTCTAAGCTTAATTACCAGCTTGGAACCTGTAGCGCTGCCACCAACCAGGAATTCCAGTGCCTAGTACACTCTGGTCCCCCCATGACCTTGCCCGGGGAACCCCAAGACCTAGACCCTCTGGATCTTACCACAAGGAAAGTAAACCCTTTCCCCCACCGTTGCCTCTCCCAGGCTTGGGTTACCCTGGAATATCACTGTGATTCAAACTCCTCGAATCTTAAACAGAGAGGAAAATGCACCTTCCCCCCCTCCTTCTCTCTCCCCCTCCCAGACTCTCCCTGAGAGAGACAGTAATCCTAACACAGAGAGAAATTAGCCTTTCTCTCCCCCTTCCCTCCTTTCTCCCTACCAATTCCCTGGTGGATCCAGACCCAATCCCCTGGCGTCTCACCAGAATAAAAAAACAATCAGGTTCTTAAACAAGAAAAGCTTATAATTAAAGAGAGAAAAAACAGTTAAAAGTATCTTTGTAAATTTAAAAAAAAATGGAATAAGTACAGGGTCTTTCAGCTATAGACACTGGGAATACCCTCCCAGCCTAAGTATACAAGTACCAAATTAAAATCCTTTCAGCAAAATACAAACTTGAACTCCTCCCAGCCAAATACACATTTGAACTCCTTCCAACCAAATACACATTTGCAAACAAAGAAAACAAACATAAGCTTAGCTCGCCTTATCTACCTAGTACTCACTATTCTGAACTTATAAGAGCCTGTATCAGAGAGATTGGAGAGAAACCTGGTTGCACATCTGATCCCTCTGAGCCCCCAGAGTGAACAACAACCAAAATCTAACAACACAAAAACTTCCCTCCCTCAAGATTTGAAAGTATCCTGTCCCCTGATTGTCCTCTGGTCAGGTGACAGCCTGGCTCACTGATCTTGTTAATCCTTTACAGGCAAAAGAGATATGAAGTACTTCTGTTCCATTAACTCTTAACTATCCATTTATGACGTGTGCATTGCTAATTAATAATGTTACACTTTGTATGTTGTGTTAGTTGTTTGTTTTTCTCTCTTTTACAAAAAGTAGCCCAGCAGCATCACAGTACATGTGTAGCCTCTTGCCATTTCCATCGCAAAATGATATTTGTCTTGGTTTTTCATCCTGTCCTTTTAACAATTGTTTGTGAAGTTTTGTAAAATGTGTCATGGTAGTTTGCAAATACAATGAAGATATAAGTTTAGGATGTTTGGCCACCCAATTCAAAAAGGCCAAAGTGATACACTAGATAATAAGTCAAACTCAGGATATGGAGCTGCAGATCAGCAAGGTTCAGGAACCATGTGGGATTCAAAGGTGTGTACAGGATGAAAAGAGGTCAGTGGTTTCAAGCATAGGGTGTGGCATGAACTCAAATGTAAAATTGAATGTGGAAAATTCTATACTTTACCACATGAGTTTGCTCTTCTCCAGCCGTGATAAATTGCTGCTGCAAACATGATGAGCTTCAGTTCCTTTCTCAAATACTTCATTTCATGTCGTCCCTTCATTCCTATTTCTTAGGGCTTGTCTACATCACAAAGTTGCAGCGCTGGTGAGGGGGTTACAGCGCTGCAATTTAGGAGGTGTACACATCTGCAGGGCATCACCAGCGCTGCAACTCCCTGTTTGCAGCGCTGGCCGTACTCCCATTTTGTCTCGGGTGTAGAGGATCCAGCGCTGGTAATCAAGTGTAGACACTTACCAGCGCTTTTCTTGACCTCCGTGGAATAAGCAGGTATCGCAGCATACCTGAGGAAGCCTCTCTGGTAATCAAGCAGGTCTCCTTCCCCGGTTTGCTCTCGCGTTCCCCGAACCCCTGTGCAAGCAGGTCTCCTTCCCTGCGGTTTGCAGGGGGGTTCGGGGAACACGAGAGCAAACCGCGGGGAAGCAGGTCTCCTTCCCCGGTTTGCACTCACGTTCCCCGAACCCCCGTGCAAGCAGGTCTCCTTCCCCGGTTTGCTCTCGCATTCCTCGAACCCCCGTGCAAGCAGGTCTCCTTCCCCGGTTTGCTCTCGCGTTCCCCGAACCCCCGTGCAAGCAGGTCTCCTTCCCTGCGGTTTGCTGTCGCGTTCCCCGAACCCCCCTTGAAGCCGCCCAACAGCGCTGCAGTGTGGCCACATCTAACACCACTTGCAGCGCTGGTTGCTGTAAGTGTGGCCACTCTGCAGCGCTGGCCCTATACAGCTGTACTAATACAGCTGTAACAACCAGCACTGCAAAATTGTAGATGTAGACATACCCTTATAGTCTTCCCTTCATTGTGTGTTCTTCTTCCAGCTAGTGCTTATGATCTGTCCTCAAAGCAAGCAGGAGCTTCCAGGTGTGAGTGCCAGAAATATTTCCAAAAGAGCTCTTGGGTGTTTAGCACCAACAAAATTGTCAGTCAGCATAGTGTAACTTCAACAAAAGAATAAAGAAGCCAGAGTTTGACCAGGGTTTTCCATAGATCTAGTTAAACTCTGGAGATAATAGACAACAGGCAATGAACACTGTGTAAAGTGTCACTGGATTATAAAGAAAATGGTATTTTAAAATGAATCACAACTAGTCAAAAGTTTTTTTATGTTCTCAGAACTCAATAACTCTGGCTTGCCTAGCACTCAACTTTGCTTGCTCCTAATCTATCTATAGGGATGCTGCAAAGCTATGCGATCTTGCCCACTTCTTTTTATGTCCAGTTCCATTTTATAGCTTTTCCTGGCTTCCATCCACATTCCACATCAAATTCAATTTCCTGTCTTTGCTTTCAAGACCCTGCATGATTTAGCTGAGCCACTATCTGTGCTCAGCTGGTTTTCATTCCATGTCCTGCCCCAGTTCATCCAACCCAGGCTACTAACTGCCTCCTTCATCTTCTTTCTCCACTCTTTTATCTCCTGGCGGCCTACTCTTTCGTTCCATACACCTGGGATCCCTTTCCTGACCCTTGTCTATTATGCTTCTACCTTCTCCTTCTTTGTGTCCCTTTTTAAAACATACTTCTCCCAGGACACCAATAAGCTTAATCTCTTCCTCAAAGTAACTGTGTGCAAAGGTAGAAGAGTGTAAACCTCACACCTCTTTCCCCACATGTAACTCTCCAAATGTAAGTACCTCTAGCCTAAACAACTCTTCCCCTTCCATCCCCTTTATCATGTATTAATTTATAATTGTTCATGTCTAGAAGTGTTGTGGGCTCTGTAAAGAAACATGTGAAAAGCCTAGATCCCTGTCTTGAAGAGTTTGCAGTCTGCTTTTAGATGTGATGCACTAAGAGGGAGACAGTGGTGAGGGAGAAGAGGTGGGAGGGACATAAATTGCAGTAATAAGATCAAGCACAGACTTAGTCTGAAATAATCACTTAGCATTTTTTTTAACTTAGCTGCCCCCTCATTTGTCACCACCCCTAATTACCAGCTGTCTGAGGAACACAAAATGTTGCAGATTTTTTTTATTGAAAAATCTTCTAGATTTCATAAAGCTTTTTATCCTGTCCAACTTTCCTTGTTGCATTATCTTAGATCAGTGGTTTTCTGCTGAGGTCTGCTGATTATGTCTAAGATTCCCAAAGGGGTCCTTACCTCCATTTGAAATTTTTTAGGGGTCTATGAATGGAAAAAGGTTGAAAACCACTGGCTTCGATTCCACTCTGTGAGCTGCTTCATTCGGGCAGACCACTCTGCCTGTGCAGAGCCCCTTTGAATTCCTGAGCTGAGCTGATTGTGTGATTGGGGCTTTGACTGTAATCTTTTTTTCTTTGTAAAGTGCCATATCCATAATGGCACTGTAACAGTAACCAATAATCTGAAGACACATACAATAAAGAGCAACCCTCTCCTCTCCATATTCTTGTGCTCTATCCAATTTGAACTGAAGTAAAAAAAAAGTGTATAAGTATATATACCAAGAAAATTGATAAACTAGCACCGGTGATCCCTAAGAGTAGCACTGTCCATTTGTTCCTCTCTCTTAAGTTCCTCTCACTTGTTCCTCTCCTCTGTGACCTGCCTTACATAAGAACATAAGAACGGCCCTACTGGATCAGACCAAAAGTCCATCTAGCCCAGTATCCTGTCTACCAGCAGTGGCCAATGCCAGGTGCCCCAGAGGGAGTGAACCCAACAGGCAATGATCAAGTGATCTCTCTCCTCTCATCCATCTCCGCCCTCTGACAAACAGAGGCTAGGGACACCCTTCCTACCCATCCTGGCTAATAGCCATTAACAGACTTAATCTCCATGAATGTATCCAGTTCTCTTTTAAACGCTGTTATAGTCTTAGCCTTCACAACTTCCTCAGACAAGGAATTCCACAAGTTGACTGTGTGCTGTGTGAAGAAGAACTTCCTTTTATTTGTTTTAAATCTGCAGCCCATTAATTTCATTTGGCGGCCCCTTGTTCTTGTATTATGGGAACAAGTAAATAACTTTTCCTTATTTACTTTTTCCACATCACTCATGATTTTATATACCTCTATCATATCCCCCCTTAGTTTCCTCTTTTCCAAGCTGAAAAGTCCTAGCCTCTTTAATCTCTCCTCATATGGGACCCGTTCCAAACCCCTGATCATTTTAGTTGTCCTTCTCTGAACCTTTTCTAATGCCAGTATAGCTTTTTTGAGATGAGAAGACCACATCTGTCGGCGGTATTCAAGATGTGGGCATACCATGGATTTATATAAGGGCAATAAGATACTCTCCATCTTATTTTCTATCTCCCTTTTAATGATTCCTAACATCCTGTTTGCTTTTTTGACTCCTGCTGCACTCTGCATGGACGTCATCAGAGAACTATCCGCGATGACTCCAAGATCTCTTTCCCAATTTGTTGTAGCTAAATTAGCCCCCATCATATTGTGTGTATAGTTGGGGTTATTTCTTCCAATGTGCATTATTTTACATTTATCCACGTTAAATTTCATTTGCCATTTTGTTGCCCAATCACTTAGTGTTGTGAGATCTTTTTGAAGTTCTTCACAATCTGCTTTGGTCTTAACTATCTTGAGCAGTTTAGTATCATCTGCAAACTTTACCACTTCACTTTTTAGTCCTTTCTCCAGATAATTTACGAATAAGTTGAATAGGATTGGTCCTAGGACTGACCCTTGAGGGACACCCCTTGTTACCCTTCTCCATTCTGAGAATTTACCATTTAGTCCTACCCTTTGTTCCCTATCTTTTAACCAGTTCTCAATCCATGAAAGGACCTTCTCTTTTAACCCATGACAACTTAATTTACATAAGAGCCCTTGGTGAGGGACCTTGTCAAAGACTTTCTGGAAATCTAAGTTCACTATGTCCACTGGATCCCCCTTGTCCATATGTTTGTTGACCCCTTCAAAGAACTCAGATAGATTAGTAAGACACGATTTTCCTTTATAGAAACCATGTTGACTTTTGCCCAACAATTTATGTTCTTCTATGTGTCTGACAATTTTATTCTTTACTATTGTTTCAACTAATTTGCCCGGTACTGACATTAGACCTACCATTCTGTAATTGCTGGGATCACCTCTAAAGCCCTTTTTAAATATTGGCATTACATTAGCTATCTTCCTGTCATTGGGTCCAGAAGCTGATTTAAAGGACAGGTTACAAACCATAGTTAATAGTTGCCTTCAGGCCAGTGAGTCCTCAGTTCATTGTGCTCAATTTCTTTGTCCTTAGCTTACTGGTTTTCCTGAAAAGTTACAGGGTTCTCGATACAGACCACTTCTGAGTAGCTGGGTGAATAAATTAATATGCAGCCCCTATGAGATCCAGAAGCATTTCAGTTCTTACAGTCAGAATTGATGGAGGAGAGGGTAGTGAGGTAACAATTAGCAGGCTTTTAGAGTTACTTTTCTGGAGAGGATGATGATGAGAGACTAGAGAAAGAAGAGAGAAGGGTAGGGAGGGAAAGAGTACCCTCATCCTGGCCTGACAGAGAGGAACTTGGGCCTCCTACATCATCCACTATTTATATGAATCAGAACCAGCATACTTGGCGATGGGATGGAGACTTCTAACTCCCTCCCCCTTAATCTGGTGCTGGGTCCAGATGGAATGGGGAGTAGTGGGAGAGGAACTCACATGTGCTTCCCACAACAGCGGGATTCTACCAACACAAGGGAAAGCTGTTTTCATGAAGGAAATCTCAGCAAGTTTGACGTTATCCTTTCAGCCTGATTTTGGCCTTGAGCTACTTTTGTCAGAATCCAGATAATTCCTGACTCTGGACCCCTGAGAACTTGATCCTTCATATACAAGGACTGCACTTAGTTTTATAAGATACGTTGGGCTAAGTGTCCATGTAGCTGAAGGTAGGATTAAAGCATAAAATCATACTGTGCTGTAGAAACTAGAGCTAAGAAAGATATAGTAAAGCAATTCTGTCTCTTCTCTTGTCACAGCAGGATTGTGTTTTACAGTATAGTCAAGTGCTTTGTCTGGTCTCATTTTAAATCATTACAGTTACTAAATTCCAGCATTAATAAATAAAGTTAACCAGGATTAATACAGGAAGAGGAAGAAGAAATTTCTGATTGCTTATGGGAAGTGATAGAGGTAACCAGACAAGACCAGATATTATCTTGTGCTTAAATAACTTTGCAAGGTGCTCAGACATTACAATGGTGAGCTCAGTATGAAACAAACAGTTCCATCACTGAGTATTCTCTCTTCCAACATTAATCTCCACTGCTTTGAAATATTCGTTTTCACCTCTTTTATATGTTTATGAGGTATAGATGATCACTGATCAATAGATCACACAATACACCTTGTGAATGTAGACACTCTGATTCACAACTAGTATAAATAGGCAGATCACTATTGCTTAGTGGAGCTGCACCATTTCTATCAGCTGAGGATTGGGCTGAAGTTATATTTCATAATATGCCCAGGAGAGCAATAGAAATTCTTAAATCATATGGCTGCCAGGAGCTTCTGAAAAAGTATAGTATACAGAAAAGTTATCTAGCTTGATAGAATACTAGGTTTAAAACATTTCAGGCAGTAGGGTTTTGTTTTGTTTTTTAAATACCACAGTACAAACAACATAAAACAACCTCCCCCCACTATAAACTTAAGTAGGGCTGTAACTATCTTTATGAAAATCAACTCAGTTCTTTTCTACTAAATTTCTGTACGTCAAAAGCTGTGACTGATCTCAAAAAGAAAAAGAGACTTCACGTTACCATCCTCATAGATATGTGGGCCAGGGTTCCCACTGCTGATTATATGTCTGTAACAGCACATTAGGCAGGCTTCCAATCAGATGTCTCTGTCATATCCAAAACACACATCATCTAAAAACATGCAGCTCTGTATTAAAGGATGTAAAAAATGACCGTATTGTAGTTAATGCTCTCCAGGAGTTGCTGCAAAATAGCTTGGACCAGCCCTTAAGCTGCTTATCCCAGATTTTTACTGCATCAGAAAATAGAGCCAACATATTATGTGCTGTGAAAGATGGTAGCAAAATACATGTTTCATCTGAAATGTGCTGCGCCCCGTAGTCATTATGAGCTTCCCTTCAAGATTACTACAGTATGCTGAAAATAGAAGAGTGCTTTCAAGGACTTAGTGGATCGGTTAAAGGGGTGGAGTGAAGTAGGAAACCCTCATCAAAATGGTCCTCTAATGCAAGGCTTTCAGCTCATTGAAATGCTTTTCCTTGCTCAAACCACAACATGAAAAGCAGAAACTCCCCAGGACAATTGAGAGAGAAACCAGTTAGACAGGCTAGATTGTGTACTGTATTGGAAAGTGGGCTTCCAGTTCACTTATCATCCTTTACCCAGAGGAGAACAGAGGGCTAAAGCTGCCTCTTTTAATAGCACCATAGGTTAAAACAGTGGCAAACACAAATGTAAAATAAATGTTAAGACTTGTGTGGGATAGTGTATCACTGATGTGGACAGCTAATCTGTCTGTACATTCCAAAATAAGGTTTCATACCCTACATTGCCTTATACCGTGTGGTATTCAAAGCGACATGCACACCCAGTATACAGCCACAGGATGTAGCAGACATTGATCAGTAGCCAATGGTGATGGTGCAGCCAAAGGAGGCTTATGCCAGGCTTGAGCTGAGTGCCTGGTTCTCGTTCGGCTCTGTGTCTATGAAGCAGGCAGAGCCAAGCCAGTGAGACTATTCTTTCTGGCATTACGTCCTGGCAGCTGGAGCGGCTCTATCTATCACGTTATGTATTTTCTGTTTCATCTGTGTGTGTTTGGTTCCAGTGGCTGGGTTTGTGTTTTGAGCCTATACAGCACAGCCAAGCCAGACCCTTCGCTTGGCTCTGACTTGGATTTATTTTGGCTTCCTCAGATCACCATTGCCCTGCTCAGGCAGCTGACTAGTATTATCTCAGGGAATGATGATTTCTAAAATAACAGTCTGTACCAATTCCTGGGAGAGGGGGAAAAATCATCCAACCCATTTCAGATTACCGTGAAAGGGAGCAGCTCTGATGACAGCAAGAGTAGCATGAAAAACCATCCTGTGAAACATTTTGAGAAGTGCTATTTTTTCCCTATAAAAGCAAGCGGACTTTCCACTGAGGGTCCTTCCCATCCAGCCTTGCAATAGATGTGTGTGCTAATAGGTTTACTGTTTTTTTTTAACCACACGTGACTTGTGGTTCCTAGTGCCTGTGAAATATAAGCCAATGGAAGAGAAACCCTCCATGTGATTTAACTGCACTGCCATTGCTTAGAAAACATGGAATACACAGAATGTAACAGTTTCTGCAAAAATGCAAACCCAGGCAGAAACAAGCAGGGAGTCTGAAGGCTTGTATGATTCTGTAATGTGTTATGGTCAACAGCGCCCTATTTGACTTTTAAGACCATAAAGGAATAAAATATTAACATTTATGTGGTTAGAATCATTTTCATCCTGTATATAGCCTAAATGGTGGGTTAGATTCTAAAATTCCTGGCTCAGTTTTTATTCAGTCCTTTCTCAAGCAAAATTCCCACAAAAGCCAGTAAAAAAATAATTATGCAGAAATGTACACACCCAAAAAAATATGTGTGGTGGATGAGTAGCCACCATGCACCACAAATAAGTTTTATCGGAATAATCACCTGTGGATGAGCAGGTGATGATGGGACCTCAGCTAGAGCAGTCCAACCAGAGTACATGTTCACCACTCAGGTTACCCAGGGTGAGAAACGTTGCCAGGTTATATTGCCATTGGATAGTGGTGTTTAAGTCAATGAAGTATGCACAAAAGCACTTGGATAGTTGCCAGTGCCCGGATATTGTTCCGTTGTGGAATTGAGCCACTGAATGGGCAAGGTATGTACAGTATAATCTGTAAAAACAATGGATACAAAGTGGTTATAGTTTTATGTTCTGAACATATGCACCACCAGTGCTTGGTCCCAGATTATGCCTGGGTCTTAACTGGACAAACTGGTAATGCCATTGTGAACCATCACCATTCCAGTGCCACTAACAACTGCTGTGCCATATTTCAGAAATCTACAGAGCAGGAGATTAACTTAAATCTGGACACATGCAGCATCATAGCAACTGAAGTAAAATATTGTGATCACATTCTTTCAGTTGAGGCTACTGAGCCTGATTCTGCAAAACAGACAGCAAACTCCAAGTTGAGGCCACTGTAGAATCATGTGGTGCTAGAAAAGATATTGGGGATGGTGATTTAACTGGCCAACTTTATACCATGCCTTACAGAAGACTTGGTATCACTTTTAAACCAAGACTTAATTTCAAGGAGAAGCTTGTAATAATTCTGCCTTCACCATAATGAAACAATCAATGATCACTGTGGCCATTGTGGTATACTATGATATCAAAGAAGGGGATAACAGTTCAAGGGGATGTGCCCAATAGAGTCGGGACTCTCAATCTGCGGATCATAACCAGTGTTATAGGGGGAGGAGGTAGGGTGGTCTTGTGACTAGATGAGAGGAGAGTTCTGAGGGATGTGGATGTCCTGGTATGGAAAAGGTTGAGAGAGACTCTAACAGTATGTCTACACTGAGTGTGGAAGGTGTAAATTCCCACTTGAGGTTACATACCTACATTAGTGCTGATCAAGCTATGGGAGTAGCAGGAAGGGCTAGCCGCGCAGAGTAGGTACTTAAGTCACAGCTGGCATCATACTCGGGCAGTGGTTCTCAAACTTTTGTACTGGTGACCCCTTTCACATAGCAAGCCTCTGAGTGTGACCCCCTCCCCTTATAAATTAAAAACACTTTTTTTATATATTTAACTCCATGTGTTTGCTGGAGGCAAAGTGGCATTTGGGGTGGAGGCCGACAGCTTGCAATCCCCCATATAATAACTTCCTGACCCCCTGAAGGGTCCCGACCCCCAGTTTGAGAACCCCTGTACTAGGGGTTGTTAGCCCCTCCTGCCATTCCCACTACCTTAGCTACCCTTTTCTATTTTAAGCACACTATCTCGACCAGAGCCCAGCGATGCCTCCTCAAGATGGAATTTACACCTTCCAGATCTAGTGTAGACATACCCTGAGAGGGGACTCAGCACTGTGCTATTGCAAGAAGGGAATTCAGTGCTCTAGGCATCCAAGTCTTTCTCTCACTTACAGAAAACAACTATGTATACAAAATAAGAGGTATGTGTTATTTGTGAATGCTCCATCAATATGTGCAGGGGAGGAAAGTTACTGTTGAGTCTGACCATGCTCCTTCTCAGGCACTCATAGGGCAGTGTGGGGAAATTTGCATTAACATCGTCACCAGCCCCAGCCTTAGAAAGGTTAATATAATTCCTGCAGAAGTACAATATTGGGCTGAATACCAGTGACACATACCATAAGTATATTGTTCCTTGCGAAGTGACAATATAGAGGGCTCACTTAAAATACGTTCATTTAGTTATAGCTATTGACTTGTGTTAGAGAAGAACAGAGGATTTCAGTAAAGTAAGATTATGAGTGTGAGTAGCCACTGGAGCAAACTGGCAAGGATAGCAGAAGAAGAAGTGGGTTTTTTACCCATGAAAGCTTATGACCAAATAAATCTGTCAGTGTTTAAGGTGCCACCGGACTCCTTGTTGTTTTTAAGGGTAGCAGAGGATTCTCCATACCTGATGTCTCAAATCAAGATGGGACTGGGCTCAATAGAGGGGTAACTGGGTGAAATTTTATGGCCTGACCCAGAGGATGTCAGACAGATGATCTAATGCTCCCTTCTAGCCTTGAAATCTGTGATCTATAATCAGTTACCCACATTGTGGTAAACTATTATTGTTGCTTAACTAAGAGAAAAATGTTTGTGTCAGGCACACATGAATGGGTTCTGGGTGTTCTGTGAGGAGCAGTCAAAGATGACCTGAATTTTTGAAAGTCATGTGGTTCCACAACCACTGAGATCTAAAATGATAAAGATCATTTGAGGTGCATGGGAGCAGAGAAGTACAAGCATAGGGCCAAAGATGTGCTGGTTTATCCTCTTATGAAATGCTCAAATTGAAGAAGCTGTGGAATGTCCAATTTGCCTTCAGCATTGCATGTCAGACTCTAAGAAACCCATATTTCTCCTTGACATGCCACCTAGCCCATGGCAAAAGGAGACATCAGACCTTTTCCCACCAGATTGCAAATACTGTGTGCTTGTAATAGACTTTTGGGGCTAGATTCTCTCCTGCACCAAAGAGTCACTTGGATCAGAAGAATATTATTGGGGGATAAAACAAAGATAGGATTTGGCAGGGACCCAATTATGACTCTTCAATTCTCTGGCCTAGCTGCACCAGCTCTACTCCTGGCATCAGTTAGAGCAACCTCATAGCTGCTCTAACTTACTTCAACAGCATATGGTTCCATATGATTACCCTGCAACATCCTGTTCATCCACCATCATGCCCCATGCAGTAGGATAAGGGGATTGGACAATCAGTGCAGGAATTCTTAGTTGGTCAGATATGGCAAAAATCTGGTTCCTTGTGCTGCCTGAATACAGCAAAGGAACTGGATTGGATCTGAGAGTGACTCAGAGCCCTTTTCATTTAAACTGAACACACACAGTTCCTCAGTGACTAGTAAGCCTCATTGCCTGGCTTTGAATTTGGTCCAATAAAAGATATTACTTGACCCATTTTGTCTCACTGAATTCCTGAGAAGGTGGTATTGGGCATGGTACTTAATCCACTTTCACAATAATTTCAATACCTTGTACATAGCTATGACGATCACACAATATCTGGCCTCAACTATTGCAGTCAAATGGACAAACAGAAGAAAAACGCTGCATTATTTCCTGAACTTTAGAAAGCTGAGTCCTGCCTCTTCAGAAAAATTAAACAAATCATGCCCCTTTTCAGCCCTACCACATGTTGCTAAAAGCCAGTGCAAAATAAGCAGTTTCTCAGCGCAAATTGTGTAAATCTTCATATTATACTTCCTCTCCTTTCTTACATGCTTTGATGAGCAGCAAAATAGTTAGCAGTGTAGATATTTAAAGTACCATTTGCATATGAGTTAATACATTGCAATGAATAGGGCAGTTCATGCCATAGAGCATTTTTCATGCTCTCAGTAAACTCAAGACATTGCTGCGTTGGTTATAGTTGGGTCACACTGTAAATATTTCCTTTCCAATCATAACAACTAAGGACTTACTTTTCTAAAAAATTAAACAAAACTGTAGAGAACAATTGAGAGCCTGGGCTGTGCCATTGCTCCATCTCCCCCACCAGGTAGTCCTTCATATACCTCACACTTTGGAAAACATAGGCTGGGAAAAGTCTGCCAGTGAAAAACAAAACAAACAAAAAGACAAGCAGAATGGAGGAGACCCATTCTTGTTATAGGAATATACCTACTAATGCATGGGAACATCAGCACACATGCTGACCAGTCATGATTTGCATTTGATTTTTGCCCGTCTCACTTAAAGCCAAAAGACCTTCAGTCCAGCTACAACGCAGGAAAAGCTGAAGAGTATCAGATCTGCCAGTTCTAGATATCACAACAGAAGCACTAAAGCTTTCCCTCTCTGTCAGGAAGCAGAGACAGGTGCATGCAGAATTCTGATGTTCCATCAAATGACACATAACAAAGTCCTATCTAATAGAGACAGACAATGGAGGAATGTTCAGATGTAATCAAAGACATTCTCTCTAATCACTGTAAATTAATCTTACTCCCACTAGTTCTGATTTTTACTTATGAAGTTCATTTTGCAAACCAAAAGATGGGTTTTACACCTCACAACGAGGACGTTACAACATCTTTGACTACATGTGAATCAACAGAGAAGCCAAAACATAGACAGTCCTTATGGTACTCATACTGGCTAGTTTGTAAAACTATCTAGAAAATTGATCTATACACATTTATTATGAAGTTCATATTTAAGGAATGTAGTCTGTAGTTAAATAGCAATATGCTGAAATATTTGGTTAAAATTAATCTCAAGTTTATGTTAATAAGTAAGATTGGTAGAGTCTTTCCCTTTTAGAATGTGATGTCTCCAAACAAAATGTCTCTAAACATTCTGTTTAACTATTTGCATAGGCAGTCAAATCTCAGAGAAATGCTGATTGTTCATTGTGCAGCAAATCTTTTTATATGATATGGATTTAGACAGCAAAGTCTATTTACAGCCTGGAATAAAAACATAACACAGTGTGACCCTAAGAGCACCCCAATGTCAATTGAAACAGTATTGTGATATTTATTCAAAGATGGCACATAATGTATCAAAGGAAAACTCATAACTCACTAATCGTTAATATTATTGTGTGATGTATGTATGGATAACATATATGGAAAATTACAAATGTGCTGAAATTATGGACTTAAAATGTGTGCTAGGCAGGACATAAGGTATGCCACCAAGACAAAGAAATGTGATTCTGCCTACTTGAAAGTGGAAATGTGTCCAGGGTAAATCAAGAGACATTAGAAGTGTATTTACATAAAAGATAAACAAAGCTAACGAGGGGAAAGGGTAACCACTCAGTTATCACCAGCATGGGAGAAAGCAGCAGGGAGGGCCATATCTGAGAATACATTTCAAAGGTATAGGATTCTATAAAGAGAGAGGGAATGAACCTCTAAGTTATCCTTCAACTGAAGGAACAAAGGAACTTAGCACTTTGAGATCTGTGAAGGGTCCTGGCCAGACAATCAGGTCAGCCATTGCTGGAAGAGAGACTTGGTGAGAAACACCTCTTTGAGCAAAGAAGAGTCTAGCTTGTTAAATCAGGTTTTAGTGTTAGAAGTTTATTTTTACTTTTGTTTGCTTGTAACCCTTTCTATTTTTATTCCTTATACTTAGTATCTCTTAATCTATGAACTTGTTTTACTTTTACTGTAAACCAATTCAGTGCACTGTGTTTCCTGATCTATCGATTATGTATCAGTTACATTGATTACTTAAGAATCCCCATGTACGTCAATTAGTTACCATGGCATTCTTGTGGTCACACATCTGGTGATGTTCCTAATTTAAAAATATCTAAAGCTGATATCAACTAGCATCTTATGGTTCCCAGTCAGCAGTTTAGTCATTACAGCATTCTATCCTGTGATATCATAGACTCAGACTCATAGACTCTAGGACTGGAAGGGACCTCGAGAGGTCATCGAGTCCAGTCCCCTGCCCTCATGGCAGGACCAAATACTGTCTAGACCATCCCTAATAGACATTTATCTAACCTACTCTTAAATATCTCCAGAGATGGAGATTCCACAACTTCCCTAGGCAATCTATTCCAGTGTTTAACTACCCTGACAGTTAGGAACTTTTTCCTAATGTCCAACCTAAATCTCCCTTGCTGCAGTTTAAGCCCATTGCTTCTTGTTCTATCATTGGAGGCTAAGGTGAACAAGTTTTCTCCCTCCTCCTGATGACACCCTTTTAGATACCTGAAAACTGATATCAGGTCCCCTCTCAGTCTTCTCTTTTCCAAACTAAATAAACCCAATTCCTTCAGCCTTCCTTCATAGGTCATGTTCTCAAGACCTTTAATCATTCTTGTTGCTCTTCTCTGGACCCTCTCCAATTTCTCCACATCTTTCTTGAAATGCGGTGCCCAGAACTGGACACAATACTCCAGTTGAGGCCTAACCAGTGCAGAGTAAAGCGGAAGAATGACTTCTCGTGTCTTGTTTACAACACACCTGTTAATGCATCCCAGAATCACGTTTGCTTTTTTTGCAACAGCATCACACTGTTCACTCATATTAAGCTTGTGGTCCACTATGACCCCTAGATCTCTTTCTGCCATACTCCTTCCTAGACAGTCTCTTCCCATTCTGTATGTGTGAAACTGATTGTTCCTTCCTAAGTGGAGCACTTTGCATTTATCTTTATTGAACTTCATCCTGTTTACCTCAGACCATTTCTCCAATTTGTCCAGATCATTTTGACCCTGTCCTCCAGAGCAGTTGCAATCCCTCCCAGTTTGGTATCGTCCGCAAACTTAATAAGCGTACTTTCTATGCCAACATCTAAATCGTTGATGAAGATATTGAACAGAACCGGTCCCAAAACAGACCCCTGCGGAACCCCACTTGTTATACCTTTCCAGCAGGATTGGGAGCCATTAACAACTACTCTGAGTACGGTTATCCAGCCAGTTATGCACCCACCTTATAGTAGCCCCATCTAAATTGTACTTTCCTAGCTTATCTATAAGAATATCATGCGAAACTGTATCAAATGCCTTACTAAAGTCTAGGTATATCACATCCACCGCTTCTCCCTTATCCACAAGTCTCGTTATCCTATCAAAGAACGTTATCAGATTAGTTTGACACGATTTGTTCTTTACAAATCCATGCTGGCTATTCCCTATCACCTTACCACCTTCCAAGTGTTTGCAGATGATTTCTTTGATTACCTGCTCCATTATCTTCCCTGGCACAGAAGTTAAACTAACTGGTCTGTAGTTTCCTGGGTTGTTTTTATTTCCCTTTTTATAGATGGGCACTATATTTGCCCCCTTCCAGTCTTCTGGAATCTCCCCCGTCTCCCATGATTTCCCAAAGATAATAGCTAGAGGCTCAGATACCTCCTCTATTAACTCCTTGAGTATTCTAGGATGCATTTCATCAGGCCCTGGTGACTTGCAGGCATCTAACTTTTCTAAGTGCTTTTTTACTTGCTCTTTCCTTATTTTCTCTTCTAAACCTACCCTCTTCCCGTAAGCATTCACTATACTAGACATTCCTTCAGACTTCTCAGTGAAGACCGAAACAAAGAAGTCATTAAGCACCTCTGCCATTTCCAAGTCTCCCGTTACTGTTACCCCCTCCTCATTGAGCAGTGGGCCTACCCTGTCCTTAGTCTTCCTCTTGCTTCTAATGTATTGATAAAAAGTCTTCTTGTTTCCCTTTATTCACATAGCTAGAGTTCATTTTGTGCCTTTGCTTTTCTAATCTTGCCTCTGCATTCCTGTGTTATTTGCCTATATTCATCCTTCGTGATCTGACCTAGTTTCCATTTTTTATATGCTGCCTTTTTATTTTGTAGGTCACGCAAGATCTCAAGGGTAAGCCAAGGTGGTCTTTTGCCACATTTTCTATCTTTCCTAACCATCGGAATAGCTTGCTTCTGGGCCCTTAATAGCGTCCCTTTGAAAAACTGCCAACTTTCCTCAGTTGTTTTTCCCCTCGGTCTTAATTCCCATGGGACCTTGCCTATCAGCTCTCTGAGCTTACCAAAATCCGCCTTCCTGAAATCCATTGTCTCTATTCTGCTGTACTCCTTTCTACCCTTCCTTAGGATTGCAAATTCTATGATTTCATGATCACTTTCACCCAAGCTTCCTTCTACTTTTAAATTCTCAACAAGTTCCTCCCTGTTGGTTAAAATCAAGTCTAGAACAGCTTCCCCCCTAGTAGCTTTTTCAATTTTCTGAAATAAAAAGTTGTCTGCAATACAGTCCAGGAACTTATTGGATAGTCTGTGCCCCGTGGTGTTATTTTCCCAACATATATCTGGATAGTTGAAGTCCCCCATCACCACCAAATCTTGGGCTTTGGATGATTTTGTTAGTTGTTTGAAAAAAGCCTCATCCACCTCTTCCGCCTGATTAGGTGGCCTGTAGTAGACTCCCAGCACGACATCACCCGTGTTTTTTACCCCTTTTAGCCTAACCCAGAGACTCTCCACCCTTCCATCTCCTATGTCCATCTCCACCTCAGTCCAAGTGTGTACATTTTTAATATATAAGGCAACACCTCCTCCCTTTTTCCCCTGTCTATCCTTCCTGAGCAAACTATACCCATCCACACCAACATTCCAGTCGTGTGTATTATCCCACCAAGTTTCAGTAATGCCAATAATGTCATAGTTGTATTTATTTATTAGCACTTCCAGTTCTTCCTGCTTATTACCCATACTTCTTGCATTTGTATAAAGGCATCTAAGATACTGGTTTGATCTTGCCTCCCAGCTTCGCCCTGACCCTCCTTCCTCTCTGCCATTATAGCCCGTGCTCCCTCCTGTTTCCAACCCATCTCCCAGGTCTTGTTCCCCACTTACCTGTGGGCTTTGCTCACCTGTCCCCGTCGAACCTAGTTTAAAGCCCTCCTTACTAGGTTAGCCAGTCTGTGCGCAAATAAGGCCTTTCCCCGCTTCGAAAGGTGAACGCCATCTGTTCCTAGCAGTCCTTCCTCAGATAGCATCCCGTGGTCGAGGAAGCCAAAGCCCTCCTGGCGACACCATCTTCGCAGCCAGGCATTCACCTCCACGATGCATCTGTTTCTGCCCGGACCCCTCCCTTCAACAGGAAGAATCGAAGAGAATACCACCTGCGCTCCAAACTCCTTAACCCGTACTCCCAGAGCCCTGTAGTCACTCTTGATCTGCTCAGCGTCTCACCTCGCAGTATCATTTGTGCCCACATGGATGAGTAGCATGGGATAGTAGTCAGAAGGCCGGATAATTCTTGACAAAGCCTCTGTAACATCTCGGATACGGGCCCCTGGCAGGCAGCATACCTCCCGGGATGAACGGTCAGGGCGACAGATGGGTGTCTCCGTCCCCCTCAGCAGAGAGTCTCCAACCACCACTACCCTACGTTTCTTATCAGTGGTGGCAGCAGACCTCCCAGCCTTAGGGGTACGAGGCTTCACCCCCTTCACTGTTGGGGGTGATTTCTTCTCTCCTGTATCAAGAAGAGCATAATGGTTATCTTTTACCACAACAGGAGGGTTCGCAGCAGCGGTGGAGCACTGCCTGCTGCTAGAAGTAACCAGCTGGCTGTGTCCACCCTGAGCCTCCTCCTCCACTGGTGTGTCAGATACACCCTGAGGCATCTCCTCATCCACTGGTGTGTCGGTAGTCCTGTCAACTGGAACAGCACCATCAGCTGTCTCCACATGGATACTGTCCAGGAATTGCTCATGGACATAGATGTTCCTCAGCCTGGCCACCTCCTCCTGTAGCTCTCCCACCTGCTGCCTGAGAGATTCCACCAGCAGGCACCTTTCACATTGGATGCCACCCCCAGCCCGGATATCAGTAAGTGGAAATTGCAAATTACAGTCTTTGCAAGCCCACACCAGAATCTGGGTAAAAGCATCCATGCTTTGGTGCTCTGTCTGGCTACAGGCGCAGGTGGAGGAGACAGAAGCAGTGCTGGCACAGGTGTTGCGGGTCCTCCTCACCATTGTAAGACTCCCTCTGTCAAACTCTCGCAAATTCCCGTCTACAGTTCCCTGTCCGCTCCTCTCTGCTGTAAACAGAAAGGTTTTTGATGTGGCTCAGGTTATGGGTTCAGGGGACCAATGGGTCACAAATGAGACCGACAAGGGACCCCCCCCTTCCCTTCCTACTCCCCTTCCAAACTCCCTTGCAAAACTCCCTGTTAGCAGCTCCTGTTCGCTAAGCCTATCTTATGATCTAGAGTTACTCCTGGTTAACTGCTTTGGCCTGGTTTACTTTAGCTAGGCTATTATCTTACAGGCCTGGAGGTTGATAGGCTCATTGCATTACTGCTTTAATGTATGCCTGTGCCTTACCTAGAAAATACCTGTACCTATAGACTACAACTGATTGAACCAGCATGCTACAGTGTATATATTGTCTTTTTAAAAGTGCAATGAACTTAACTCTGTGAGTTTTCTGGGAGAGAGCTGGACACTACAGGGCAGACATTTGCAGGGAAATTTGGGCCTGGGGCCACCTAGCAAGGAGTGACCAAGGCTGAGGGAAGCCAGGGTGAGGTCTGTATGCTGTAAGCTGGCTGATGGTATCAGGGCTCTGAACAAGGCTGCATAGCACAGAGACACTCAGGGTTACAGAGCAGGTGGTAACAACCCCTTACTTGTCTAGGCAGTTTGACCAGACAGCAAATGTGAAAAATCGGGACGGGGGTGGGAGATAATAGGAGCCTATAGAAGAAAAAGACTCCAAAATCGGGACTGTCCCTATAAAATCAGGACATCTGGTCACCCTAGGTCTAGGTTAAACCTGAAGCATCACACACCACTTGTTACATTTTATATTCAAATGACAAATTTAAGTGAAAATAACGGTTTTCTATAAATTAAACATACAATGCCTAACCCATGAAATATATACATCTTTATGTGATCTTTGAGACAGCGAAGTTACTTCACCTAGAGCTATTTTAGGCATTTGTGGAATTATTATATAGGCATTGTACTTAAATAAATTCTGTGGGTTTAGTTGCACTCACTCCAGCATGCACACACATGTGATTACTATTGGCTACGTGTTGGAGTTAAAATGGAAATAAACTCCATTTATTCATGTCTTAATATTGGTGACAGCATAGCAGAATTTTCAGAAGCCTTCTGAATCCATTGCTAACTTTGATCACTCAGCGGCTGACCTCCCACTGATCTGCCGCACACCATCTATCCATCTCCTCAATGGCTGTCCTCTACTATGATGACCCACTATCATTCCTTCCATGATAACTTTCTTAGTGTTATTTCTGTCTCTACACATTATATGACTGAAATACATTTGTTGATTTCAGACAACATTAAGACAGGGTCTGCTTCTCTCCAACAATACAACTAACATAAGCATTCATCTTATTTTCTGTTCAGAAGATACACAAGAGTCTTTGAAATCACCACATCTCAAATGCTTCAATTCTGTTCTTGTCAGCATCATTAATTTCCCACTATTCACACTCATAAGTTGCTACGGAAAAAAATTAAGCTTTTTCATCGGTTGAACCCTTAAGTTGGAGTTAAAAACAAGTGAAAAAAAATGCTAGGGTGGAGGCATCCTTCTACTAATAAAAATTGGAAAAGGAAACAAAACCAAAAAAGGTTCATATGTACATGACACTGGTGGTTTCTTTCAGCTTCCGGAAGCTAACACTTAGCTGAAAATATTATCTGGTGGTTTTCTTGGCTCCAACATTTTAATGTTGATGGAGTTGCTAGCTGGCTAGAGGTTACCTGCTTGTAGATTCTTGAGTCTTGCATGTTGTCTGTTGGTGGACTCCTACCCCTCCATGGCCAGCCAGAAGGGTGGAATAAGCATTCGCCTCCTTGTCAGGCCTGGTGGCATAGCATGGTCAGAGGCTGGTAACCAACAGTTGCAGCAGCAGCTGCCATTACAAACAAGCAAGCCAAACAAACCAGTACAGAGAAAAGGCTTCTCCCTTTCCTTCAGTTTTGAAGATGGCAGTCTGGCTGTTCCCTTCCTCTTGGAAAAGGGCTTCTTGGCTAATTAGAATAAGGCATTCCCCCTCTGATATCACTTGAATCACCCAGTTGAGTATCATCTGGTCATCTTCATGAAAACAAAGTCTCCCTATTCCAGTAATTTCAGGCTCAGAAAGTCCATAGATCCAAAAATATATCCAGCCAGTCAGCAGGTACATGGGTATTTGAGACATTTGAAGTGATAGGTCAGTCGACAGGCATTATCTCAACCATCATAAAGTCCCAACTCAAAAATAATTTAAAAAATGCAAGACTAGAAAATGTTGGACCTGGAATCATAGGCAAACACCAGTCATACATTCACTCAACCAGGCACAGAAGGACCCTTCCTTATTCTTCATGTCTTCCTATTCCACAGACATATGTTTATACCTTCCCCTTTATATTTGTGGCTCCCCTTTGAACAACATTTTTAAGGTTCAGTTTTTAGATGCAGGCAGATATGTCTCACACACATAATCAAATGTCAGCTTGACTGTCAAAGAGAGCCTATTCCAGTGAGATCAGTAAAGGAGAGACTCCTCCTGGCCAACTTTTTGTGACTTTTTTTTTTTTTAAATTCTGGAACATGCTCAGACACCATAGTTAATTACCCTCATTGCTAATAATTTGTACCTTATTTCTAGTCTGAATTTGTCGATTTTGAACTTCCAATAATTAAATCTTGCAATGCTTTTTTTTGGCTTTTTCAAGCATTACTATCAGAAATCTCTTCCTTGTGATCAAGTTACTTTGTAACTTTTTCTTGGATAAACTAGATTGAGCTTCTTAAATCTCTGACTACAAGGCAGATTTTCCAGACCTCAAATGATTCTCTTAGCTCTCTTCTGAACCCTTTCCAATTTTGCAACAATTTGCTTCAGGTAAGTAGCGCATAAAAACAAAACAGCCGCACCGCATTTCAGACATATAATGAGTCCAAATACCTGAATACTGTAGACTAGTTGAGTGATAATGATGAAAAGTTAATGTTCCGTTTAAATAATGACAAATAATTCACTAAGTTATGGGCTCAATTTCTGGTCTCATTGCTAAAAATAGGAGTTTTGCCTTTCACATCAACAAGACCGGCTTTTGTCCCCTAGGCTACAATTCAGCAAAGTACTTAGGGCAATGTTTAAGTATGTGTTAAAATGTTGGATTTTTTCTGCAACTGGACTTTAATCAGTTTCTTGAATGATTAGTATGTTTTCTTTGGTTCCTCACTGCTTGCATATATTTGCTCTGTTTGTTGTTCTGTCTTTTAAATATATACTGTTTGGTTTCTGTTTTCTTGCCTAGTAGCATGGCCTACTGGATAGAACATTGGACTTGGACTCAGGAACCTGGATTCCATCATCGGCTCTGCTCCTGGCATGCTGGGTGAGCTTGTGCAAGTCACTTCACTTCTCTGTGCCTCACTTTCCCTCTCTGTAAAATGGGATAATGATACCCAGTTCCTTTGTAAAGTGCTTTGAGATCTACTGATGAAAAGAGCTGTGTAAATAAAGGACCACTGAATTCAGCAAGCCATAGATGGCTTCAAAGCCAACGATAAGTTCCTAGCTAGGTAATTGCAGGCAGCATAAAGAGTCCTTTTTTTCTTGTAACTATTTTTTTTTCATATGCTATTTGTGGTTCATTAGGAGTCTTGCAGATTCAATAGAAATGGATTAACTAGTTACTTTTCACTGTATAGCTCAGTCCAGTTCAACCTCTAATAATGCTAATATGCATGTGAGGGTGTACAACCTGAGAGTGTTGCAGACTGACCAAATTACATGGGCCTTTAGAGGACGAGGAATTTCCCTCAGTAGCTGGGCATGATGGGAAAAGAGACAGGAGGAAGGACAGGGGTTGCAGCTGCATGAAAGGAGCCGTGTTTAGAGCAGCTAATTCAAAGGAAGGACTCCTCTGGTCCTGTGGGGATATATCCATAAAGGCAGCTCTAAATAAAAGACACTTTCTTGTAGCAAGCATATCAAACTGGGCTGTGGAGATCCAGGAGCAATTGCTGTGTTGGGGCAGCCAGCTCATTATTAGCTATAAATGGAGGGATCTGTTGGCTTTGTACAGAGTTAAGTTTCATTTGAGGTTTACTGAACTTTCGGCTCAGTCATGCCTGTTAGGCACTGGCCAGCATGGACATGCCACACCCCTGTGAATACTGTGTGAGGAGCAACTAAGAATGCACAGGGAGCGAGAGCGCTGCTACACCCACCGTTTGAGAGTGTATGTTGTGTGCTCCCTGCCATGGCCCCCCTTCCTGCCTACCCGTTCTTGCCAACTTTGATATGGCTAGCACCCTTTCAGATGCCCACAGAAAGCAGTCCTTATGCTCCGTTATACTGTTATGGCTGACTCCTGCATATGGTTTGCTGGAGGCATGGGAGAGGCTCCTTGTGCTGTTTATTGCTTGTGCACGTGTGCAGAAGAGGGACCCAGTCTGGCCATATGTGATTATCAGAGATATCTAACCAAGTGCCTGAGTGGAGAGCAAACAAAAAGAAAGGCTCATGACTATCCCAAACTGTGGTATGACTTGACCACTCAGAGTTTTCATTTGCATTCCTGATGTGTGGCATGTGCTTGTGTTGAGAAAGGAACCTCAAAGTGGGTCTGGGTGCAAAATGCAGAAATTATATTGAAAATGGGTCAGTTTTTAGTTACTTTGAAATATATGGAATCCAAGGTCATGGTGTAGATAATACATACACGTCAAAGGTTAGACGGTGTTTCTTTGAGAAAAAAAGTTGGGTCTAATCAGATTGTGTTGGAGAATCGAGACAGGAACAAAGGTTGGTTGGCTGTATTCTTCCTCCTGGTCTTTCTGGAGACTCTTAGCTATGGAGTCACACTGCAAATGCAAAAGTAAATAAATTGACAAGTGAAAAGTAAGCTGCTCAGAGGCAGCTTGATCCACAAACTTACTACCACATAACTACTCACACAGCTGATTCAAAACCAGTCTCTCAACACGTTACAATAAATAAGAGGCACAACAGCCCCTGCCAGGAGTTCTAAAAACAAACTGCATTTCCACATGAAAGAAAGATAGAGTGCCATCCCGACATCAGTTTTTCTTGCCTTATAAAACATGCTTGCAATCTACATCTTGCAGTTTCCCCTGGCAACCCTCTAATATCACAGAATAGAATGCGATACACTCCTTTACATTGCACCATTTTTCTCTTGCTTGGCAGACTTTAATGAGGCCCATCAAATTTTCACAAGTGTCCTATTTACTGTACAGAGATTACGTCAAAAGGAACGATGTTGGCTAGCTTTTAAAGCCAGATGATTGGCAAATGATAGTGAAAGTCAATTGCTGTTCAAATTGCAAAGTGGTGGCATGCGTTGCAGCCTTGCCTAATTAGCCTTGCTAATCAAATGTTTCCTGTTGTGGAAAACAAATACAAACAGATTACTGCCTCTTTGTGTTTGAAAAGAACCAGTATATAGTGGAACCATTTGGACGAGAGCATCAGAGGTATACTCTTAGAGAGGAGAATTTCTGCAGGCATGTTATAGTATCAAATTGTTTTCACTGCATAAACCTGTAAAGGAAGAACACAGGTAGGATGTGCAAAATATTTGAACAGAAGTCTGTAAAACTACAAAGGCACTACAAAGTTTTCAGTGTTTTGAATATTCAGCATTAATCCACTCCACAGCACTAAATATTTTTCAATTGAAGTGAATGTCAAGCAATTTGAGAGCTGAATTTGGACATTGCTTGTCTGGTAAGGCTTTTTTCCAGGAATGGTCAATCGGTGAGTTATAGGAGGTAAGAATATGTAATAAGAACTGCAATAAGCACTCATATGCAGTACAGCAGAGTACAATTTACAAGTAATTTGTGGGAGGAGAGAGAGAAGGGATCGACTCTGCCACAGAAAAACCCACAGGAATGTACCCTTGTGGGAGGACAGCTCCATAGGCCAAATCCTGGTCCTACTGAAGTCAGTAGGATTTTAGTCATTTATTTCAGTAGGGCCAGCATTTGGTTCTGTGAATTTTCTCTTTTGGTCCGAGAACCAATAATTTTCACATGATCCATGCATATGCCAGGGGATCTACAGCAGGCCAGGACCATCCAGGCCTCCTTATGCCTCACTTCAGTGCTGAGAGGCCTGTTGACTCTACCTCTGCCTCCTAGGAAAGATATGACGTCTTTTTCCACTGGCAACTGCCCAAGCTGACTCCAAATGGGGGAATGTATTTGGCAGCATAGAGCAAGGGGCCATGGAAAGGCAATGCAGGAGAAAACTGGGTGAGGTGAAAGACAAAGGATTGGGATGGGAGATGGCTGGGACTACACACACACACACAATTTCTTTGATGATTTGTGTGTGTGGTTTCACTGAAAAATCAAAATATGTTGGTTTTGAAATACATAAAATTTCACAAAGGTTCACATTTTGGTGAGAAGCCACTTTCCACTGAAAAAACCTTTCAGTGGAAAATTTCTGATGAGGTCTGGGAAGGAGGTAAGGTAGCTCAAATAAAATGTATACTTCCTTAAGAAATTCTATGGAGTTTGTTGACTACTATTATGATTGTTGTACACAGCTAGACAAATTGCCATTTATAAAGAACTGAACATCTTCTAAAATCAGGAGGCCAAATTCTGCTCTCCATTACATCATCACTTTGAACCTACTGCAGACTGAAAAACCAAGGAAAAAATATAAGCAAAGCTGGAGAAATGAAATAAATAATACTAAATACCATGTGTTGCAATCCTTTAGCACTTTCCATCACAAGCCATGCAGACACCTCACAACTTTTAATGAATTAAGCATTCCAACACCCTTGTGAGGTAGGTAAATAGATGAGGAAGCTGAATCATGGGGAGGTTAAATGACTTGGCCAAATCCTTGCATCCAGCTAACAGCTGAGCCAGGAATAGAACCCAGAATTTTCCAACCTCCATTCCCCTGCTCTGGCCATTCAGCCACGCTTCTTCCAGCTTTAAAGAGAATTTAGCCACATGTTTATAGATTAGTTTAGCTGTTTATTTTTGAAGTGTTATGTCTCGTGTGGGAAGATATATTTGATTAAAATTGTTTTGGTAGTTCCTGTTTGCTGCTCCTGCCAGCCAGTTTCAAAGAAAACTATAAGCTGAAAGGAACTGGGAACAAATGCAAGAAGACATGGCCATTTAACTTTCTGTTTGACTGCTAGTGATTTAAAATATACTCTTTAGGTTTTTTTCTTTGCTTTTTGTGGTTTTTGAACCAGTCTCCCAGGTCATTCCTGCCACCAAACAAGCACAAACGTCTTTCACTAAAATTATTCTGCTGCCCTTCTGAGGAGAGCAAAAGGCAAGAGAGCTCCCTTTATTCTGCCACTAAGATGGTACAATCATAAACAGAACCTATTTCTGGAGCTATTTGTGAATAGCCATTTCTCTTAAGGTGACCAGACAGCAAATATGAACAATCGGGATGGGAGTGGGGGGGTAATAGGAGCCAATATAAGAAAAAGACCCCAAAATCGGGACTGTCCCTATAAAATGGGGACATCTGGTAACCCTAATTTCTCTGCTTGTCTATCACTTGTGCTCACGTGTTGTCTGTTGGGGATTTGGGGACAAATAGTAATAACCAGGATAGATTTTTGTCTCTTTTGGATTAATTGATTTTCTCTTCTCTCTTCCTCCTCTTTCTGCTTTTCTAGAGTCTTTAATATAGTTCCATCCTTAATATGATATTGGTCTATGTGTCTGATGTAATTTCTCCATGCCCAATTCTCTATGCAATACATAAAGTATTTATTTGTTATGAAAATACAACAGAATTTTACTAGGCAAATGAATCTTTCTGAATTGTATTGTGTATTAGAATTATGCTCATTCAGCCAGATCCTAGCCCTACTGAAGTGAGGAAGTTCTACTGGGAACTTGCCTAATGGCAGCAGGATTTGGTCATTTGTTTCTCCCTTCCCCTATCGCCTGCTTTCTGTTCCTTCTTGATTTCAGCCTCCTTTTCTTCCCCTTGCTCTCCTTCACTTTGTCTCTCCTGCCCATTTCTTTCCATCTTTCACTCCCTTCACCTGAAAGGAGAATGACAGTCTCCTATTCTCTCCTGCGGGTGGCATTCATTTATAGAACCTTTAACTCTTGATTTCTACAATGAATGAGTGCCACCAGTGATTATCATCAATCTGTTTTTTTTCCAGAGCAATACCCACTTATATGATTGCCAGGCTTCTACAACACAATAGACTAGCAAAAATGTAAGTACTTCCTCTGTCCACAGCAGTACTTTCTATGAGTCTCTCTAATAAACAAATCACTTTTTTTTTCTTTTTTTCCCAAGGGTTTTGAATGAAGTTACAATTGACCTGATCGAAATGACTCAGCCGAAGCACTCAGATTCAAGAAATGAGGTGTGCCTCTCAATGTGAAAGTGATATGTAAAGTGCAAACTAGGTCGATGCATGGGGATTGCTTTTTACATTAGTGTCATTTTACTGCTTGAATGCTGCCTAATGCATTAAATATGTGCAGCAAAAAGGTTAATCAAGTACTTAATCACTATTTCATTTTCATGACGAGTAAGCTATGAATGATAGCTTATTCTTTTAATAAAGACCTGACAAGAGAAATGTAATAGTGGTTTGTTGTTGTTATTTATTTGTATTGTGATAGCACCTAGGAGCCCAAGTCATGAACTGGAGTCTGGACTCCATTGTGCTAAGTGTCAAACGCACATGGAATGAGATGATGAGTTTCCCAAAAGAGTTTTGTGATGGGGTGTATAAAACCCACACTGGTTAGCCACAGGTGAATAGGAGCCTCTGCCCAGTTAGGCCACTGGGTGGCACCTGAAGGGGTGTTAGGCATAAATGGTGATCAAACCCTGCTGGAGATGAGCTGGGTCTTCATAGAGGAAGGAGAATAAGGCATTGGGAAAAAGCAGGTAGGAGATAAAGGTGATCGATAAGTGGGAGTTTCCTCTCTTGAGTTAACGGCTGCGAGAAGCCTGGAAGGCTTTAATTTAAGCTTGAAGCCAGAACTAGAGAGGTCTGAATCATGAGGAAGCCTGGGCTTTGAAATAAGAGTGAGAAAGAACTTTGCAGGCATGAGGCTGAGCTGAGCCCCCAGCAAGAAGCCCAGAAGGAGAGCATGGGACCTAGAAAGGAAGCCTGGGAAGCTGAGGGTGTCAAGGAAGGCCATTGGAGGCAGGGAAATCCTTGGATATGGACAGTTAAAAGGCCAAGGCTACAGGAGATGGTGATTTTCACTGCAGTGGGTTTAATATGGAGCTGAGACTTAGGAAGTACCAGGCTAGTGGGAGATGAGAGGTTCTCACTGTGGAGAGCCCGAGACAGGGTTCTGTAAACTACTGAGAGTCGAGTGGGACTAGAAGTACTTGAAATTTCATTGAGTGGTCCACACTGAAGAGCCGGGGTGAGGACCACCTGTAGGTCTTAGTAACCCCCTGGAGGAGGGGTAAAGAGATGAACTTTGGGTATTGTTTTATGTGAAGTTGTGGAATACCTTGAAAAGGATGTGATTCTAAAACATGACCTATCCGAGTCACTAGAAAAGAGACCACCACAAGGCCAGAGTAGCTGTGAGCAGGGAGCACTAGACAGTGAAAGAACTGCTATGCCATATCTAGTCATGGCTAGCAGGTGACCAACAGTGAGTCCACTCTTCTGCAAGCTTATCAGCTAAGTTTGTTGACAGGGCAATGACTGTTGTTGTTTCCTAAGCCTCTGGTATGTATTTTGGGGGTTAAAACTTACCAAATGTTTGCAGTAGTTTGTAGGCAGAGGTAAATAAAGAATAGTGGTTCAATGCTTTTACAATGGTAGCAATCACAGGTGGCATAAGTATGTGCCTATTAAATGCTTGGCATAAATCATGATTCCCAGAGGGCTGAAAGGTATTGTGGAGACTCATGGAAGCAACTGAGAGAACTAGAAATATTACCCCTTGAGTGAGGTATTCAGTCTTTGAAAGGACCAGTAGTCGTAAGTGTGAAATTTGACATTTTGAACACAGGTCACTGTTTTGGCAGGGAGTTCTTTTCTTGGATAGGTCAGACACTTTTCTCTGTTGGGACAGAAAAGTAGGATAACAATATGGATAGGAGAGCTGAACAATAGCTAGCATAATATGTGATTTTGGGAATACCAGGGACAGCATTTGGGCCACCGGGAATGTAACATTTTTGGAGAGTGATGAAGATAGAATAGCAGTAACAGAATCAGCAGGGCCCCAGGCTTCTGCTTATCTAAATTGAGGTTAGTTCATTGATTGCACAACAATGCTGGTTTCCTTCCAAATGTGTAATTGGAATGCGGGTTTGGATTTGATTCTGGACCATTGTTTGGTTCATAAAGCCTAGCATCTGTGGGGGCTTTAATGTCAGTGAGAAAACTAGAATCATTAAATTATTAGCAATGAACATTGATGTTCTGAGCTAGAAAGTCCCACACTGGTATTTGGTCTTGTCACTACAACAGACACATTCCACATTCTATTTGGAAGAAGGATGATCTTGTTAAGGCACTGGACTGGGACTCAGGAGAGCTGGGCTTATTTTCCAACTTTATTATGCATTTTTTGTGTGCCATTGGCTAAGTCACTTTCTTCTGTCCTTTGTTACTTAGATTCTGCCCTGGAAAAATTATAATCTATTTCCTATTATGTCTATGTTCAGTATCTAGCACAATAAGGGTTTGATATTGGTTGAGACTTCTAGATGCCATTAGAACGGGGTAGGCAACCTATGGCATGCGTGCCGAAGGTGGCACGCAAGCTAATTTTCAGTGGCACTCACCCTGCCTGGGTCCTGGCCACTGGTCCGGGGGGCTCTGCATTTTAATTTAATTTTAAATGAAGCTTCTTAAACATTTTAAAAACCTTATTTACTTTACATACAGCAACAGTTTATTTATATATTATAGACTTATAGAAAGAGACCTTCTAAAAATGTTTAAATGTATTACTGGCACACAAAACCTTAAATTAGAGTGAATAAAGGAAGACTCGGCACACCATTTCTGAAAGATTGCTGACCCCTGCATTAGAATATAAATGATAATGAATGGGGAAGGTACTGTGCTCCTGAGAAGTGCTGTGCTTTAGATGAAACAAGAAGTTGGGATTCTCTTCCTGGTCTTTGTTGTCCATCTAGATGGAAGATGAAGATTTGAAAGTACATTTTTTGGGGTGTGGGGGACCCTTGGGTATAGGCCTTGTGTCTTGGCTACAATTACCTCATAATTCTGAACAGTATCTAATACCCTCATATCAATGTTCAGTCATTGCCATATCTGTCTGCACATAGTGTTACCAATATTTAACTGGGTGCTGGGTAAGATGTTTTGCAGAACCTTTGATAGGAAAGGACCAGTTCTCAAACAAATTCTATTAATAGAGTATTTTCTAATGAGCTCAATAGAAAAATTAATGCAGGTCTCTTAGTCCCTAAGATTTACAATCTTTTGCTCCTCCTCTTGGTTCTTTTTTTTTCCCTTCTAGTTTTAGAGGATCAGATGTAATAGGGTACAGCTAGCTCCACAGCAAAAAGGCCCACAGAAGCGAGTCTCAGAGCCAAGGTTAAGTGACTTGGGTTCACAGGGTTTGTACTGGGGATTAAAAATAGCAGTGTAGGCTTTTGGGCTTGGGCTCGAGACCCTCCCCACTCATCATTTCAGAGCCTGGGCTCCAGCTGAACCCAAATGTCTACATTGCTATTTTTAGCCCCACAGTGGGAACCCTGCAAGCCTGAGTCAGTTGACCTAGGCTCTGAGACTGTCTTCTGTGGGCTTTTTTTCTGGGTAGAAATACATGGTGACCCATGTTGTATTATCTAGATAAAAAGTTCAAGTGAGTTAAGCAAGAATTCTTTCTGGATTCAGGGGGGATTATAGAACTTGTAAAAAGTTCTCTTTCTAGAGATAAATAGCATTGAGCAGTCTCAGTTAGTTCAAAGTTATTATTCGGATAAATATTCAATAGCTACAACTGTTTCAAAGGTCATCAATACAAGCCCTTGAGTTTAAGTTTGAGTCAAAAATGTTTTGAGAAGGGTCTTTCTCATGAAATTTCCAGTACTATCTGCCTTTAGCTACCTTTCTTATGATATTTTAGTCCTATTTTACCTTTAGCCTCAGATCCAAAAGGCACAAATGACAAAATAATAAAAAGCTAACCAAATGTTTTTGAACTTTGATTTGAGTTTTGGGTAAAACTTCAGCATTGGGGGCTGATTTCCTATTTTGGCTTCAACATGATAAATTTATCCCTGACTGTCTTCTTTAATGCCAGTGATTCTCCCAGCTCTGCTTTTCCAGAACAATAGCTGAGTTATCACCCTATTTTACATCCCACAGAATATTTATCTGGTACTTACAAGTAAATCTAACCAAGTCAGGAGTAAACAGAGGGTGTGGGTATAAAGACGCATTCTTATGCAGAGTGCTTACAATATCAGGGCTTTAGTCATTCTTTAATTTTTTTAAAAAGAAAATTAGTTTTGAGCTAAATTTTGACTAGCTATATACTAAAAATGTTATTTTAAAAAGCTACCCCACCCTCCTTTGAACTTGAACTTCCAGAGATTATTTGGTTCAGGTAACTAGAAATGGGGTATGGGGCCTTCTACTTTTACATCACCAATTACAATCACTTTAAAAGTGTAAAACCATGTATTTTAACCTCTCATGAAGAGCAGGCTATAACTTTTGGTCACACCATTGTTCTGCAAGTGAGTTGACTACCCAGTGATCAAATAGCAGCAAGTTCAGAATTTCCACGTCTGGTCAACTCGTGTATACCTCAGAACTCTGATCGTGTTATCTCTCTCTCCATCAGACAGTAATGCTGACTGCCGCTTTCACAAGGGATGGTTTTCCCAATCTCTGTTGATTCTCATTGTGTAGCTGAGTTAATCTCTGAACATCATGGAGCTCATCCCCTTCTATCTGTCAACACCGGCCATGTGTTTGCTTTTGCCCTTAATCGGAATCAAATTTAGCCTGATTATGTATCTCAGTGGTGGAACAGTTAGCCTTTAGGATTATAGGTCAGAAACATCAGAAGAATTTAAGTGTGTGTGTGTGTGTATGTGTAACGAATGCACTGAATTTATGCTTGGTGGATCCCTACTCCCAATTGGCTTTCCATTTTGTCAGTTTTGCTATTATTTTAAGTTGGTTTGTTTCACTCTATAAAGTGATGTTAGTGTTAGAAACTTATTGGCTTCTTAGGTAAATACTAACTGCCTTCTAATTCTAGCTATTGGATTTTTATAAGTAATTTGACTTCAGTTCCTAGCATTAGGTACAGTGTAATTACTTTTATTTTATTTAATCAATCATTGCAGTGCTACAAATATGGACCACTCTGCCCGGTTAGGATATGAAGCCCTGACAATGATATGAGCTTGGAACTATTTTAAATTTCATTTTGTTGCCTCTTTTAATGTGTATTTGTCAACAGGTCGGAGAAGGACCCATTCTCCCCTACTGTGCCTTGTTCCCTATACACACACTTTGGACAATGCCCAGTGACAATGGGTCTGTGCTTGAGGAGCATAGGACAACTCCAGTCATGTGCCTTCTAGGGTGGAATTCAGCCCAAAGAGAGCAGGGAAGGGAGAAGGCAAGGAAAGATGCAGCATAAACTATGCACAAGGAATTGGTGGGGAGGAGAGACTGTGTCCTGAAAAGCTCTGCAGCTCAGTGCTGCCCCGGCTTTAATTTACTGTTGTTTTAGTTAAGAAATGCATCTAGTATTGGTCAGTTAAAATAAGGGGATTATTTATTTTCTTAACTATGATTTTTGTTGTTTAATTAATGTGTCCATTTGGGAGCCCATTTGTATCCTTGGGCCACATGCAAAACTCACTGACATCAAGTGGAACAGCATACATGGATCAAAAATGAACATCACAGACCTTAGACTATGAAGCTGAACACACTTGATAATGCTATCTGTTATAACATATTGGATAATACTGTAAGTAGGTTACTTAACTTGCTTTCCAAAAGTCCTGCTAGAATTATCCATTGACCATTTGTAACAACACTTCTATATTAAACATTCCAAAGGTCCAAGTCCTAAGATTTATAGTTTCCTATATGGAAAATCTGACTTTTTTCCTAGCACCTTTTAAACTTGTGCATGCAATCCTGACCCATATTTCTGCACAAATAAGATGCTTAGGCATGAAATGAACATTTTCAGTTACAGATTAGCTTATTTGTATATGAAAATGAACATTTTCTACACTCAATTTTGTGTGGTATGCACAATTTTAGAGCTAGTTTCAAAATTTGTTCTATACTTTTTTGAAGTAAGAGTTTTAAAGCTTGTTACACAAGTTATAACAATCATACATGGCTTCTGTAAACTGGCATGGCAGTCCCTCCATGTCCGCCTCTGAAGGAGGCCACACCTCCTTTCAGTTTGGTCTGCTAGAGTACTCTCAAAGAAAAGCAGGGATTAGTGGTAGTCAGTGGGCCCTGGCTATCAAGCAGGATGGGGCAGCAAACAGTCAGGGATCTGGCCTGCAGTCAGGCAGAGCTGTAGCAGTTTATTTGTCCAGCTATCAAGCAGGGTGGGGCACCAGCCCATTCTAGGTGCGAGCACCCAAACACGGTCTAGGGGGCTCCAGCAGGAGCGAGCACTCAAACACATTCTATCATCCTGGCTCTGGAGGGAGACAGACAAACACAGGCCTCTTGGTCTAACAAAGGGGAGTACTGCCACCCCAGGGGTGGATTGGCAGGAGTAGGGGGGCACTGTCACGCCCAACTCCACTGCATCCCAGCCAAGGGAATCCACTTGTAGCACCCTCACCATGTTTCCAGCGGCACTACAATCAGATGGTAGGGCAACCAGACAGCAAATGTGAAAAATCGGGAGGGGGGTAGGGGTTAATAGAGCCTATATAAGAAAAAGACCCAAAAATCGGGACTGTCTCTATAAAATCAGGGCATCTAGTCACCCTATAGTCTGGTTCCCCTGGGTTCCTTCCTATTCTCCCCCTTGGGTGTACATGCATCCAGGGGTCATTTTCAGTCTCTCCAGGACACACCACCAAGGGTAATGGTAGCAGCTCCTCAGCCCTGGTAATGGTAGGGCTCCCTGGAAGCTCAGGCAGGTCCTCCAGGTAGCTGCAGTTCTCGTCAGCATCCTGCTCCAGCAGCAGAGAAGAAGCATCTGTCTCCCTCAGCAGCTCCTCCTCATTTGACTTGCTGGACTGGCCTTTTATACTTCCTCTTCCTGTCCTGGCCCTCTGCTTCCAGCGTGAAGGGCATGGCCTCCTGGTTCCACCCACCAGGGGGATCGGTGTTCCTGCCATATCTGCCTCTGAGGGAGGCCATGCTCTTGGTCATGCTCAAACTTTGTGTGGTCATCAAAAAACTAAGTTAAAACTCCAAGGAAAATATTTTAGCTTATTTATGTTGAAACTGAAAAACATTTTCATAGAGGGTTTTCTTTTCAACCCAGTATTGGCATATGCTTCTTATACGATAATATCGTATACAACTTCTCAAGTATTTTTCAAAAACATTTACATGTGGGTTGGTTTGTGCAAAATAGTATTTTGAATCATACAACTCTATACCTCAGACATTAAAAAAGAAGGCTGTTGGATGGAGAATGTTGGTGTATTTATGCTTCCTGCCTTTCCTTATTGGATATGAGACTCTTGGCTGAACAGTCAAGTTAATACTTTTCCTACAGTGGCATCTGACTTGTTGTATGATTCTGCATGTGTTATGTTGACCTTTACAAAACTGCTTTGAAGTTTGTCATGCAGGATCATGTCTGTTTTGTTCTTCTGTTGTTACAACTTTCTTCTGGCACAGAGGAACTTTTTTTTTTTTTTTTTAACTGACCTAAACTCCAGGAGCCAGTTAAAAGAATCTGTTGATTTAAAACGAGCAGAAAAACAAAATATAATCAGTGAAAATTAGGGATGTATGAACTTGGAGACATATCAAAGGTTGTGAAACAAGTGGAAGTATTTAAAAAAATAAGCAAAGGAGATGGTCTTTGTCACGGAGTGTGGAGTAGTCAGGGCCCTGCACCCCCCACTTCCTGTAATTCACCATGACTCTCAACCAGCCAGTAAAACAGAAGGTTTATTAGACAACAGGAACACAGTCCCAAGCAGGGCTTGTAGGTACAGCCAGGACCCCTCAGCCAGGTCCCTCTGGGGGGCAAGGATCTTAGACCCCAGATGTGGGGTTCCCTGCCTCTTCCCAGCCAGCCCAAAACTGAAACCAAAAACCCCTCCAGCAGGCTCTCTCCCTTTGTCCAGTTTCCTGGGCAAAATTGTCAACTCACCCCACCCCCCTCCTGGCTCAGGTTATAGGTTCAGGTACCGTCCCTCACCTAAAGTCATCCCCTGCTCTCCCACAGGGCCGTCTTTAGGCCAATTCAACCAATTCCCCTGAATCGGGCCCCGCCGCTAAGAGGGCCCCATGCCCAAGCCCCAGTACGGCATACTGGCAAGAGCCAGTGCACTGTACCAAGATAGTCCAGCTTCCCCAGGGGCCAATTTAAAGGGCCCAAGGCTCCCATCAGGGGCTGGAGCCCCGGGCCCTTTAAATTTCCACCAGAGCCCCCACTGCTGGAGCCCTGGGGTAGGGCTGCGGGGCTCAGGGGGCTATTTAAAAAGTCCGGGGCTCCCATTGCTTCTACTGCCCCGCCCTTTAAATAGCCACCACTTCCCTGTTGCTTCCCCAGGGCTCCTGCAGCTATTTAAAGGGCTGGGGCAGTAGAAGGAGGGGAGACCTGGGCCCTTTAGCCCCCAGAGCCCTGGGGTAGCGAGGGGGGGCAGGCTCCAGCTGCCTCGGGCTCCCTCGGCTATTTACAGGGCCAGGGTGGTGGAAGCAGGGGAGCCCCAGGCCCTTTAAACACCCCTCGAGTCCTAGGCTACTGCTGCTGCTACCTCGGTAGGAGAGGTAGGAGGCGGGGGCACTCACCATACAGGGTGGGCTGTACCCCCTGTACCTGCAGCCAGCCCCTGCCCTGCCTGCAGCCAGCCCGTTTCCAGCCTGCCCTGCACCCCCTGCCCTGTCTCCAGCCCTGCACCCCTGCCTGCAGCCAGCCCCACAGCCAGTCCGTCTCCAGCCAGCCCCTGCTGCACCCCCTGCCCTGCCCACACCAGCCCCGCACTCCCTCCCTGCCCGCACCAGCCAACCCCTGCTGCACCCCCTGCCTGAAGCCAGCCAGTCCCGCACTCCTCTGTCTCCAGCCCTGCCAACCCATGCCACACCCCACTGCACCCCTGCCTGAAGCCAGCCAGCCCACCCCACACCCCCTGTCTCCAGCCATCCCCGCACCCCTTGCTCTGCCTGAAGCCAGACCCTACCTCCAGTCAAACCCTGAACTACCTCCGGCCAGCCCCATGTCCACTGGTCCCTGAAGTTCACAGGGTAGTAACCCTGCACACCTGCTTCAATGAAGGGGGCAGGGAGCAGTTGGGACCCACACATATGCACACCCTAGGGTGACCAGACAGCAAGTGTGAAAAATCGGGATGGGGGTGGGGGGTAATAGGATCCTATATAAGAAAATGACCCAAAAATCGGGACTGTCCCTATAATATCGGGACATCTGGTCACCCTAGCACACCCTCAGGGAGCGGTGGGGACCCACACATGTGAAACGGAGCTCATTTCTAATTCAGGCCCATCTTTTTAAAAAAGAACTTTAGGTAGGGTTAACATACATCCATATTTTCCTGGACATGTCAGTCTTTTTGGTTCTTAAATCGCCATCTGGGAGGAAAATACGGACGTACGGTAACCCTATTGGTACAAAAAATACATACTGTGGCACATCCCTTAAATCAGAACTTTTTGTAGGGAACCAGTTCTAAGAAATGAAAGGCTTTTTTTTTTACATTTTTTTTAAGTCATCCCTGCAGGGGCCCCGCCGAAAATGTTTGAATTGGGCCCGCATTTCCTAAAGCCAGCGCTGCTCTCCCATCCCCCATGCAGACAGCCCCAGTAAAACTAAACGACATTCCCAGATCAATCCACCCTGCTCCCTACTGTGTCACAGTCTTGAAATTCTGAAAAACAATATTTTTAACTTGAGAACTTTTCTTTGAAAATTGTCTTCTTTTTACAGGAAAGTTGCTTCCTCCAGTGACAATTCAAAGAAAGGAACAGATGACAGTTAAGCAGAAAAATTCTCACCACCAGCCAAATTTTTTCATTTTGCAGGTAGGCCAAACAGCAGACCTTTCACATTTTGCCTTGAATTTTCCTGGAGTGAAGCAAAAGGCCACCTTTGGTAGCATCTAAATGTTTTTGCGTGCACTACACTCAGGAAACAAAAATGATTCATTTCACAAAGCTCACTCTCTTAAAATAAAACCTTTCAGTTGTGTGCTGGCTTTTTGAGACTGTCCGCAACAGTGCAGACTACTCAACACTGCTTTGCCAATGTATCTCCATCCTGGCCATCGGAGATTTGCCCCTAACTGTAATAGGGGCAATCAGGCTCCATTCCCAGCAGATCTGGGAAGCCTGACATTAAGACTGCAGATTAGTGACAGTTGTGACTTTTTTGTGTGTTCCTCTTGAAATTGAACAGAGATCCCCTCCTATTCACCCCACAGAGGCCACAAAACAGCAATTGAACAAGGATTCCTTTTTTTAAAAAAAAGGCATATATATATACATACCAGTTTTTCTATGTACAAATCAAATTGCTTTACAGAGCTGGGCAATACCCTTATCCCTATTTCATAATGGGGAAAACTAAGAAAGAGAGATGTTAGATGACTTGCCGTTTCAGTTACTCATAATTTTCTCAAACTAATACCATATGATTTTAAATGTCCCAGTTCTGGTCTTTACTCAATCATTAATTTTGTTGGTAATTTTGGGCAACATCAGAGAAGTAGTTTTTGAGTTTGAGGTAATTCAACTTTTACCTCTGTGGTTTGACTCAAACTGCTGAATCTACAAGGTTCAAACTTGGTTTGTTTTGTAGATTATTGTTGAGATCTAAGGAATAAACCAAGTTTGAAGAAAACTGATTGAGTAGCCTTAAAATTTCTGAGCGTTTAAATTTGGAAGTTTCACATATGCTGCATATTATTACGATATACCATCTGTATTAAGATCGTGTCTAGCACTGGTCCCTGACTGGGGTCTCTATGCACTGTATGCACACATAGTGGAACGAAGGTCTCTGCCCCAAATAGTAAGGATTTAATGCCCTAATCCTGTAAGAAGATTCCACCCATGTGAAGTCCATTGCAGGATTGGGGACTAATTTAGAATTGTTTATCAATTATTTTTAAATGAGTCTAAATGTTGGGATGATCCAGAGTTTCAAATGTGACTGCAAAGATTAAATTTATTATTTACATAATGGAAGACAGGTCCCCTCCCAAAAGAGCTTGCATTCTAGATCCCTGACAAGTGTGTGGTGTGAAGGAAAGACTTTATTAAAAAAAAAACACTAAACAAACCCTTTCCCATTTTTCCTTTGTGCTTCAGTTCTTGCCTGTCTTCTTCTTTCATACATCTTTAATCCTTGCTTTTTATTTTTTATTTTTTTATAAACTATTTCCCTTAATCTGAATGAGAGAAACTCAGGTTTTCTTTCTGGTGTCTGTTGTGTTTTTTTTAAACTAAATCCAATGCTCTCTTTCAATCTAGGTGACAGGGGTGGCTAAGAGTGGGGCATTATTCTATTCTAGGTGTTTTTAATCTGGGGTGAAATTTACTGCTATTCTGTTATTTTTGGAAGAATTGTGGTTCTAATAACTGTTAGAGTACATAGAGCCTGGGATGGACACTTTTATGTATGTAAATGAATACAATCAACTTCAATAATGCTACACCTGTTTACACCAGCTGAGGATCTGGCTTTATACCTTGTGTATCCCCTTAGAGATAATGGTAATCACATGGTCCAACATTTAAATTATGTCACCTCTAGTAAATAAGAAGGTTTGCTGGTTCCTTTGGAGACCTCTTAAAAGAGATTTCACTCTGCTTGTGGGACACCTTTTAAATGGTGAGAAGCTTTTTTTTTTTTTCTTTTTTTTTTTTTTATTATCCCAAGTGCCAACGCTTCAGGGAGAAACCACCTTCATGTCTTCCTTCAGCATGGTCATAGCACTTCAGAAGGGACTTTAAAAGTTCATCTTTCCTTTAAAAAGTTGAATTGGGAGATGTTTCAATGCTCCCAAACTAGCTGAAGTAAAAATACATTGTGTTGGTAATTCCGTGGACAGAGAGCATAATTTTGTCCCTCTCTATGTGCTGTGAGTTTTCTGCCCCTCTCTACTGGCCCTACTTGAGGTGTGGATTTATCACCAACTCTCTAGTGCCTCTGGCAAGTCCTCCTCATGACAAAGGGGGTCATCAAATCAGTTCCCTGCCACTGCAGAGACCTGAGGCATTAGTGCATCTCGGACTCTCCTATTTGCCTATGGCACACAGCACTTTAGTCTCTGGAGGGCTGTAATACTTGAGTCTAACCCAGGTTATTGCGCTCAGTGCAAGGGTAATTGGGTGGAATTTAGTGGCTTGTGATGTGTCGGTCACACTGAATGACTTGCAAACAGTAGTGGGCATGTCCCCCTACCACCTTCTGCACCCCAGGCTGGCTATGATCAAAGGGAACCCCCTCCTCAATTTATTGTTGTTGTGGATAATTTGCTCTCACCTAGGTATAACAGAACAAGGAGTAATGGTCTCAAGTTGCAGTGGGGGAGGTTTAGGTTGGATATTAGGAAAAACTTTTTCACTAGGAGGGTGATGCAACACTGGAATGGGTTACCTGGGGAGGTGGTAGAATCTCCTTCCTTAGAGGTTTTTAAGGTCAGGCTTGACAAAGCCCTGGCTGGGATGATTTAGTTGGGGATTGGTCCTGATTTGAACAGCGGGTTGGACTAGGTGATCTCCTGAGGTCCCTTCCAATCCTGATATTCTAGGATTCTATGATAACTTCTTGATGTTCTGTGCAGTATTTCACTAACTTCCCTTGCCAGCCAACAGTTCTAGTTTTAGAGTGTTGTGGGCTGGGACAGGTACCTACACAAGCAACAAGATTTTTCCCCTTGGCCCTCAACTCCTCCCCTCCACAGCTGGCTCTGCACAAAAGATACATAGCACCTCTGTTCCCTAAAACAGCTCCCCTCCTCAACTTCTCTCTGCTCAGAAGAAAGATGCCCTCCAATCCTCCTAAATTGGCTGTGCTGAAGTAAGACAACACTCAGATCCTCCATATCAGTGCTCTGAAATCAGGGGAGGAAATTAAAACAAATTAAATTTTTATTGAATATGGGAATTAAACTCCAGAGTCGCTAAGAGAAGGCACCTCCTGGCTGCTAGTGTTGAAGACTGTGCCATCCTGAGGAGCTTGTTGCGGTAGTATTTTACACAGGCTATAGCATCTGTTGTTCCCCAAAATGAAAATCTATACAAGAAAAATCAAGCCTATTGTTCATGAAGAACTTCTGAAGCAAGACCTGTTTTACTAGTGAGAAGAGAAGAGCAGGAATGATTCCTATAAAATAAGCAATATAAAAGAATGCATGTTCTAGCCGCAGAAGGGCTCAAGGTGAAACACTTATCCAAAGGAATTATATGCTATAATCTCAGTCACCTAATGGGAGCAAGCCTTGCAAAGAATTCAAAATATTATGCAGGAAAGAGTAACATGTCCTGTGAAAAACTCCTGACTAGAAACAAACCCACAAAGCCTGTGTTCAATTGATATCTACAGCTTTGCACTTGACAGATTTGGTTAACTCCTGTGATGTTCTCCTTTCTAATGTAACAATATTGGTGAGAACATGCACACAGGAATATTGTTTCAATCATTCATTCAAAGAAAGGGTTTTTTAGCCTTAAATCCTGAATTGCAATGAACAATTTAAGCAATTGTGCCTTGTGAATGTAATGCCATAGGCTTTCAGTGGAGCCACTGCTGATTTAAATCAGTGTGAGAGTATAACAACCTGTTGTATGGAGGAGCTAAATCAGTGGTTCTCAAACTTTTGTACTGGTGACCCCTTTCACATAACAATCCTCTAAGTGTGACCCTCCTTATAAATTAAAAACACTTTTTATATATTTAACACCATTATAAATGCTGGAGGCAAAGCACGGTTTGGGGTGGAGGCTGACAGCTGACCCTCCATATAGTAACCTCGTGACCCCCTGAAGGGTCCCGGCCCCCAGTTTGAGAACCCTTGAGCTAGATAGTTCACAGGATTATTAGCGGGCTACAGAGGTTTCCATCTCTACCTACTGCACTGAATTCAGTCCACCTGTGGAGTGAGTAAGAACTGTAACCATCAGTAACGTGCTGTTGGGCATTAATCCCCTTCCACTTGAAATGTCTAGGTCACCAAAAAAATATCAAACCCTCACACACTCAAGGGACAATCTAATCAGCATTTTTAGCAGAGGGACAAAAATGTTTAGAGGTTGAACTATCTTCTCATTTCTTTAGGGCAGGGACTGCATGTCTTCCTTTGATTGTGTGTAATGCTTAATACAATGGGACTCCTGATTTAGACTAGGGACCTCTGAGTGCTACTGTAATATTAATAGCAAGTTTGAAGACCATCAGTGGGATGCTGTGAAGAAGCTTGTGCTACTGATGCCCCTGCTATGCCTGTTCTGTGGATCATTGGTTGATTTCTTTCTTCAAGGCTATCAGTCCAACATCTTTCACAAGAACTAGATTCACTTTAGAACTCAATGTAAAAACAAGCGTGTTTGGGGTGTGTGTGAGGGGGTGGCGGGTTGGGGGTGTCATAAACAGATAGCTAAGGGTTAATGTCTCTTTCACCTGAAGCACCTGACCAGAGGACCAATCAGGAAACAGGATTTTTTTTTCAACTCTGGGTGGAGGGAAGTTTGTGGCTGAGTCTTTGTCTGTCTGCCTGCTTTTCTCTCAGCTATGAGGAGTGATTTCTATTTCCTGCTCTCTAATCTTCTGTTTCCAAGTTGTGAGTACAGAGATCATGTATTTACATGTCTATAGTTGCTGGAGTGCTTTGATTTGTATTCTTTTTGAATAAGGCTGTTTATTCAATATTTCTTTTAAGCAATTGACCCTGTATTTGTCACCTTAATACAGAGAGACCATTTGTATGTATTTTCTTTCTTTTTATATAAAGCTTTCTTTTAAGACCTGTTGGAGTTTTTCGTTAGTGGGGAACTTCAGGGAATTGGGTCTGCAGCTCACCAGGGAATTGGTGGGAGGAAGAAGTCAGGGGGAAGTCTGATTTTGCATTCCCTCTGGGTGAAGAGGAAAGTGCTTTTGTTTCCAGGATTGGAATTACAGAGGGTGGACTCCTTCTGCTTAGATTCACGGAGGTTGCTTCTGTGTATCTCTCCAGGAGCACCTGGAGGGGGGAAGGGAAAAAGGATTATTTCCCTTTGTTGTGAGACTCAAGGGATTTGGGTCTTGGGGTCCCCAGGGAAGGTTTTTCAGGGGGACCAGAGTGCCCCAAAACACTCTAATTTTTTGGGTGGTGGCAGCAAGTACCAGGTCCAAGCTGGTAACTAAGCTTGGAGGTTTTCATGCTAACCCCCATATTTTGGACGCTAAGGTCCAAATCTGGGACTAAGGTTTGACAGGGGGGTTATTATGGCATAGCCATACACAGAAAAGCAAGCTTTCCTATTTGAAAAAATAAGCAAAAATAAAAAGATGAAAATGACTAAATGTTTGTTGTTAATGGGGTCTGTTTGTAATGTTGTGTTGCCCCTGTTAATTGATCCTGATGACTGTTATCTGCCCTTGCCTTCTGACTGAGTTGCACAATTCCCATTTTGATCTATTATCTGGTAACAGAGGCTGCAGTAATAGGGAGCAGGGCTTCAGCGCAGCCCTCTGCTTTATAGCACTGGCCTTTGATATGAAATAAAATAAGATGCCATGTAATTAATGTTCTGAAGCAGTGTTGTAATGTGGCTTAATATGGCTGTGAATAGATGTGTTGGTGTGCAGCCACCCTCATATGAGAGAGCTGGCTGGGCTCTAATTTACTGGTAGAGCAGACGGTTGCCTAGAGCAGCAATACTTTATGATTATGATTCTGCTCTCTCTCGCTCTCTCTCTCGCTCTCTCCAGTTTTACACTGGTCTAATGCCATTGATTTTACTGAAGCCACTCCTGATTTAAATCAGTGTGAGGGAAGAATTGGGCCCAGTGCTCCATCTGATACCCTGGTAAGGACCATCTTCCACTATGAAATGTCTTAAGTTCATTTAAGGGCACATAAATAGATACATACGTACGTTGCTCTTTCCCTGTTTTGCTTGGATATTTTGGCTCTTTCTGGTACATTTGACTGCAAATAATTTCCAAGTGAGATCCAGAACTGATAAAGTGTGACTCTGGTGACTTTTGAGTGGGGGAGCCTGCCTAAATCACTGCCACATTCTTCCCATAGTAGTCCTTTAAAATTAATAGCACATGCAGAGGAAAAACTAAACCCTTTGACGTCACTCTTGAAATGAGGAAACATAAACAGAAAAGGCTCCACTCCAGTGAGCTGACAGTGCTGAAGCCGATTGGTCTGCTTTTCCTTGCTTGTGGCAGTTGACAGCACCTCCCAGCCGTGCACGGCCTTCTGCTTGCTAACACAGTCAGTCAGACTGCAGCAAGCTCAGCTCTATCCCAGCACTTGCCTGGGAGAAAAGTGCACTCTCTAGTAGAGAGTCGCTGATCCTTTTGGCTTCTTGGGTTTGTTTGGGTTTTTTCCCCCACCTTTAGTTGCTGTCGTTACTTAATTATATCCCTAATCCTGGATGCAGTTGCTGGATTCTGCAGTACAAGTCTTCATGAACAAGCTGCACCGCTTAGAGATTTCACGGCATTCAAAGGTCACAGAACTGCCACTATGGTTAAATGTCTTGTTTAATGGTTGAGGTATGTACAGCAAATCTAAAAGAGGCAGCATGATCTTTTTTTCCTTTTTTTTTAAGGAGGAACTAAAATTGCAAAGTGGGGGAGGGAGATAATACTTTTGTTTAGAGAAAATGATTTTTTTTCATTAGTGATTGTTACTACAGCAACCGGCTTTTGAATTTCCTCCCTTTTTCTTCAAACCAGTGGGGCGTTTTAACTTGTGTTAATTTAACCCTTTGAGGGCAAAAGAAAATGAAAGAGAGGTTCTGTCATTGTGGCACTTTATGACCCCACTGAGGAAAGTGAGATTGCTTTTCCTGTATGCTGTCCTCAGTCCTACATTTCAATGGCATGAGCAAGACCTTGCAGTTGGTTCACTTTAGTTGGATGAGGGGGCTGAAAAGGAGGACTCAGTCCATCCCTTGAGGGTGTTTTTGAGTTGGCTTGAGAGGAGAGCAGAGAGAGAGGGCGGATTGGGGGCAAATAAATGGAGCAGTGAAGTATATATTCTTTGGGAGAACATGTTCCACTTCATTGTATTACTACATGCTTAAGATGCTTTACTTGCTCTGGGGTTTAAAAGTCACAAGTGGAAACGAAGCTCCTGCTTTAACTTATATGCAGAAATGGGGGCAGAGGAAATTGCTTGTGTTCTGTCATCGCCACTTTTCAGATTGCTGTTGCCAGCTAGCTAGAGAAGTGGAAATTTAATTAGATACTGAACTAATGCAACCTGATGGCTATTTAATGACTTATAGGTTCAATTAATCTTTGGGCAGCCTGTGGTCAAACATGAATGACTTTTGCAGCATTACAGTGAACGGTATGTGCTGCAGGAAATGAGAGCAACAGCTAACATAAAACTAACATTGTTTTCAGGAGTGTGATTCTAGCATGCAAGAGGAGGAGCCACTTAACCAAGGAGCTCTTGTGTGTTTAAAAAAAAAAAATCCTGTCCGAACAGCCAATCTCTGTTGCCAATTAAATTAAAATGCAGAGTAAATGTATATTCTTTTGTCAGGTCATTGGTAGTAATCTTCAGGTTTTCTCAAGTTATGGAGTGGAAGGAAGATCATATAAGCCCCTTTGACAATGTTACTGTGTATACAAAAGCTTTTTCTTAATTTCACAAAAAGTACATCTTTTACAGTCAGGTCATATAACCATAAATATCAGCTGAGGACTAGTAGCTCATATAGTGCACTTCAAAGGACTAAGAAAAAAATTTACTGTGCTAGTCTCAAATGCACCAGTTTAAAGACTGCAAAAATATTAGCTCTGAAATGCAGAGGATGTGCTATGTGCTGTGAATGGACAATTGCTATTCTGCAGTGCCTAGTGGGAAAACAAGGACTTTGTGTATTGCAAATGCATAACTGCAGCTCCTCCATTTCCTTTGCTGTATCTTCACTGATGGCTGCAGGAACAAAGAAGGCTGTCATTAATAAACTCTTCAATGCCACATCTCTTTTGAGATGCTGAAGCATCCTTTTTTCCATATCGACCAGCCACCAAAAGTCAAGTGTTACTAGATGAACTGTTACTCTTCCACCACCCCAAAGACTTTTACATGAAAATGTCAGCTAGTTTCAGAAAGCCAAAGCACTGTTTCTCCAGGCTAATATTGGGGGAGAGGGAGGCTAGCAAAATGTAAAATGTGTAGTATAGAATTAAACTGGTAGAGAGAGAGTGTGAGTGGAAGGGGAGAGTCTGAGAATTCTATAAAAAATAGAAAAGTCTCACCTTTCTAAACTACATAAAGAACGCTGGGTCTCCAGGAAGTCATAGGCAATGCATCAGTTTGTAATAATTTTATAAATATGGTAAATTACTTGCTGCTTTTTATACGACTTTTCTTAATTGTAGTTTATGAAGAAGTGTTAACAACCACAGCATTTTGTGGCACTGTACACGCAGTAGGGCTAATGACAAAGCAGGGAAAGTGCATTTCACACAGATGACAGTCTGTCACTGAACCTTGTCAATCAAGGCCTAGTTTGGTTAAAGTGCTTCCTCTGAGCATTCTGAATATAGCAGCAAAAACAAGATGAAGACTCAAAGCTAAACTTTTGCATGACCTATAAAGCTGACTGCCACGTGCAGGCATGTTGCCCCAGTGAACAAGTCCCAAGAAGGGAGTGAGCTCTAAAAAGTTTTAAGTCACAGGAAAGGCAATTAATTATTATGAGGGTGATTGAATAGGTTGGGCCAGATTAGCACTGCTGTGACTACAGTGATTTCAGTAGAGTTGGGGCTGAGTACACCAGGACTGAATTTGATCCAGTGTGTCAAAGATCAGTGCTACAATGTGAAATTTTGAATCCAGTAAACCTGGCATATAAAATATACTGCATGATGGCAGCTGCTTCCTCTGCTAACACCCCCCAAACTTAGATGCCTTTCCCTTGTGAAGCACAACCCTTGATTTGCCCTTACCATAGCTTGGCTAGGTTATTGAAGCAGACTGACTTTCCAGTATCTTCATCTCATTTATGAAATATAAAGGAGACATTTAACAGTGTGTGTGGTTCCCTTTCCCCACCCCAGATTCATCTACTAATGTTTAAAAAATACTGTAAGAATAAACAATCTGAAAATTGATCTTTCCTGATATTTGAGTACAGTTATACTGTCATTTTGACTCTAACTTGGAAAACTCTCCCTGGACTCATAATTTCCTGTACAGCTAGAATTGTAGAACAGATGTACCAGATATTAACCACGTCATTACTGTCAATGGGTCAAAACCTGAGATCTGCTTATAAGCCGAATAAGGTTGCCTTGTAAGCAGGCTATGCACCTGGCCAGTAGATCCTGAGCATGGTTGTGCTCATGGAAAAATGAGGGCTTGATGATGAGCCACTTGGGGTTGATAGGCAGGGACCTCATGTAAATGAGGCCTCTGAGTAACTCACAGTGTATCCTAGTTCCTCTTTCTTCCCTTCTTGTTTCCATGGAAGTTTCTGCAGCCCTCCATATGATTGCCATCTGAGATGAGGGAGTTGGGGTCCTTAATGTGTTTTAGATCAAAATGAGTTATTTTATGTGGGCATGATAAGATCTTTCTTTCCACTTTCCAATCCCTGGGAGGCGGGAGGGGGGAGGGAATCACAGTCCCCCACACCCCAAGGCCAAGAGGAGTCTACCATAGTAGACTATGGTCAGGCCAACCAGCTTCAGCCAACTCTCTGCTAGAGAACAGAATAGTAACCAAGCTGAGCCTAATTCTACCTGTCACACCAGGAGACATACCAGAAAGCTTTAGGTTCATAAAGGGCAGTGAAATGAAACAAGGCTCATCCATCTAGTGCTAAAGCTTTTGTTTTCCCTTTTTAATTCAGAGGTGACAAAGAATTTGATATGAAATATTTTAACCTCTCAAAGGAGTGGCAGTTCTCCTCCAAGCATGCAAAAAGTGGATTCCGAAATACTATGTGTGTAGTTTTACTCTGCAAACTGTGCTTATAGGCTATCACTGCATTCTCCAGATTGGTGTCATAGGATCATAGAACCGTGTGATTCTGAAGGGACCATAAGCATCATTTATTTTAATGCCCTGCCAAGATGCAGGATTCCTTGTGTCTAAATGCTATCCAGTCTCCTTTTGAAAACATCCAGTGAAGAAGCTTTCATGACCTCCCTAAGCAGTTTGTACTCCTATGAGGGGATAAATGTTGAGCGTTATGCTCAGGGAATTAGATGAATTTAGTTCAGGGGTTGAATTTGGTCCACTCTGTTGAAAATATGTCTGTTAGCATAATAAGACTTTGACTTTGTTTGATAATTAATAGTGTAGAATCATCATGAGGACAAGCAACATGTTACAGATTTATCAACCCTAAGTGAGCTTAAAGCTTCAGCATTTTGTAAAATTGCTTCTTAGCTTTGGTAATTTTATTCAGCTGTTTCAAAGAAAACTAAATTGGTAATTTAGATACTGAGCAGGGACATGATGCTTTTTATCCATAAATATTTCAAAGTGTTTCATGAAGTTGAGTAAGCATTTTACTCCCCCACTTTATACATGGTGGAACTGAGAAATTGAGGCTCAAATTTTCGAAAGTGGCCTCAAACTTTTAGTGCCTAGTTGTTTGTATGTTTTTTTCTGTGTCTAACTTGAGATATTTTGTATCTAAGCATCTAAGATTGGACAGCCAAAAACTGAGGCGCCAAAAACTAGAGGCCATTTTTATTAGTTTGGCACTGACTATTTTGCACCTTGTTCCACAGTGCATCAGTGGGAGATTAAAAAATAACTCAGGTCTCCTGACACAGTGCCCTAATTTATTATATGGTATTTGTGAACTTTTGATTCTATCTGAATCATAAACGAGACCAGTTTCCTTTGAACTGTTTTGTTCAGATGTCCTTTTTTTATGTCATGCTGTAAATTGTTTGGAACGTTGTTCAGTTTTATTTTGTCTTACGCTTTCCAGTAGCACCCAAAAGCCCAAATCAAAAACATATTAAACTCCCCAAACCTATATTTTATCCATCTCTTTCATGAAGTTGGGTTTCAGCAGGTGGATTGCTGGGATTCAGAGTTCAGGGCTCACAAGTGAGCAGCTGTTCTGTATCTTGAATGACTTATAGCTCATATACTGACATTGTGAAGTAAACACACAGAGCCAAATACAGACCTAGTATAAGGGAGTGAATTCCACTGTAGTCAGGCTCATGTTGCAAAATGGTAGCTTGAAAAAACAGTGACAGTCCTCAAAACCCAGTGACCAAAAGATCTGATGATGCTATTTCATGTGCTATGTAACATGAGAGATGCTGTCCTTAGACACTGGGGTTGAGAAATCCCCTTTGAACAGAATATTTTTTCTCAGGATATGAATAATCTCTTCACGTCATGTTTTATTACACAGTCTTGAACTGATTATAATAAACTCGTCAAAGGAGTCCGCACTCTGAGTCAGGTCTTATTCCATCCTTTCTCCCAGTGGGAGTTTTGCCTGAGTAAGGATTGATGAGGATGCAGGGCTTAGCTTGTTTATGTACAAAACAGGAGTGCATTTAGCACTACTGCAATATGGCATTCTGAGCAGATAGGCTTGCAGGTGGGTGACATTCACTCAGATTAGACAACCGAGTTGCCTGGGCAGATAAAGTGGATGGTCTCTCCTAATTAAGGGGATACTGGGGGCTCTGTTGCTTGCATAGAGGTAAGTAAATTCACATTTCATGTACAGAAGAGTCATCTATTTCTCATCTGGCAAAAACTAGCAGATTATTTTCCCTTTGTTCTTTGAGTAGGTTGTTACGTTAGGAATAGGAAACCAATATTTAAAAGGAGAGAGCTAAGGTGCTATTGTCTATTTATTAGTAGATTTATATTAGTCACAAAAATATTCCTGGACACATAATATCCAAAATAACTGTTGATTAATTACTGTTAACTCATGCAATTAACTCAAAAAATTAATCATCATTAATCACGATTAAACAATAGAATACCAATTGAAATTTATTAAGTATCGGGGTAGCCGTGTTAGTCTGGATCTGTAAAAAGCAACAGAGAGTCCTGTGGCATCTTATAGACTAACAGATGTATTGGCGCATAAGCTTGACGAAGTGGGTATTCACCCATGAAAGCTTATGCTCCAATACATCTGTTAGTCTATAAGGTGTCACAGGACCCTTTGCTGAAATTTATTAAATATTTTTGGATTTTTTTCTACATTTTCATATATATTATTCTGTGTTGTAATTGAAATAAAAGTGTATATTATTTTTATTACAAATATTTGCGCTGTAAAAATAATAAAAGAAATAGTATTTTTCAGTTTGCCTCATACAAGTACTATAGTGCAAGCTTTGTCATGAAAGTGTAATTTACCAATGTAAATTTCTTTTTTGTTACATAACTGCACTCAAAAACAAAATAGTGTAAAATTTCAGAGCCTACAAGTCCATTCAGTCCTACTTTTTGTTCAGCCAATCGCTAAGACAAATAAGTTTGTTTATATTTATGGGAGATAATGCTGCCCACTTCTTTTTTACAATGTCACCAGAAAATGAGAACAGGCGTTCACATGGGACTTTTGTAGCCAGCATTGCAAGGTATTTACATACCAGATCTGCTAAACATTCGTATGCCCCTTCATGCTTTGGCCACCATTCCAGAGGACATGCTTCCATGCTGATGACACTTATTAAAAAAATAACATGTTAATTAAATTTGTGACTGAACTCCTTGGGGGAGAATTGTATGCTGCCTGCTCTGTTTTACCTGCATTCTGCCATATATTTCATGTTATAGCAGTCTCAGATGATGACTCAGCACATCATTCATTTTAAAAACACTTTCACTGCAGATCTGACAAAACTCAAAGAAGGTGTCAATGTGAGATTTCTAAAGATAGCTACAGCACTTGTCCCAAAGTTTAAGAATTTGAAGTGCCTTTCAAAATCTGAGAAGGACAGGGTGTGGAGCATGCTTTCAGAATCTTAAAAGAACAATACTCAGATGCAGAAACTACATAACCTGAACCACCAAAAAAGAAAATCAACCATCTGCTGGTGGCATCTGACTCAGATTATGAAAATGAATATGCATTGGTCCACACTGCTTTGGATCGTTATTGAGCAGAACCTGTCATCATCACGGACGCATGTCCTCTGGAATGGTGGATGAAGCATGAAGGGACAGATGAATCTTGTGGCTTATAAATATCTTGCAATGTCGGCTGTAACAGTGCCATGCTAACACCTGTTCACACTTTCAGGTGACATTGTAAATGAGAAGCAGACAGCATTATCTCTTGCAAATGTAAACAAACTTGTTTGTCTGTCTGTGCAATTGGCTGAACAAGAAGTAGGACTGAGTGGACTTGCAGGGTCTAAAGTTTTACATTGTTTCATTTTTGAATGCAGTTATTTTTTGTACATAATTCTACATTTGTAGGCTCAACTTTCATGATAAGAGATTGCACTACAGTACCTGTGTTTGGTGAATTGAAAAATACTATTTCTGTTGTTTTTTACAGTGCAAATATTTGAAATAAAAAATAAAGTGAGCACTGTACACTTTGTATTCTGTGTTATAATTGAAATCAATATGTTTGAAAATGTAGAAAACATCTGAATATATTTAAATAAATGTTATTCTATTATTGATTAACAGTGTGATTAATTGCAATTAATTTTTAATCTCTTGACAGCCCTATTAATAACCAATTAATCAAACCTCACTCTGATGTCTGTTAACCATCTTAGGTGAGACCAAGCAGATAGTCTCCAGTAAAACACAATGGGTCAAAGCCAGTCCTTGAAGTCTCCATAGTGTTCCTCCTCTTGGAAGCATAAACACACTTTGAGGGAGGAGCCTCCAGTAGGGCATCTGTTAAGCATTTATACATCTGTTCAAGTTCTTGCCACTGCTCAGGGCTGAGTCCGTGATTCCACACCCCTTAGATTTCAGGGAAGAGGTATTGCTGATAACCATTGCCTTCCTAGGGGGGGAGTGTAAGGCAGATTCCCTCTGGCTGAATGGCCAGCATCCTGGAGTACCTCACAGGAATGTATTCCTTTAACAGTATAATAAAGATACCTTGGCTTTGGCTACAGGACAGTTTTTGGAGACAACGCTGGACTGCTGTATAATTACCATTGTTCCCTCTGCCCCATCCCCAGGAATCACTCCCTTTTCTAAAAGAGGGGAGCCCTACTCTAGTATTTGTTACTTTCTTCATTCCACACACCCTGCATGCAGCACCTGTACAGGGGTTATTGAAATTTTAGAGTTTTCCTTTTTTTAAAATTTCAAATAAGAGATGGCAAGGGCTTCATTAGTCTCTGAGGGCCCAACCCATTAAAGAGGGATGGGATCCCAGAAGGTTGTTTGTGTGATGCTGTTGGAAGCATATTTGCATAATAAATAATAATAATTGGAGATATACCTATCTCTTAGAACTGGAAGGGACCTCAAAAGGTCATCAAGTCCAGCCCTCTTGCCTTCACTAGCAAGACCAAGAACTGATTTTTGCCCCAGATCCCTAAGTGGGGCCCTCCAGGATTGAACTCACATTGCTGGGTTTAGCAGGCCAATGCTCAAACCACTGAGTTATCCCTCCCATACACTGTGCTCCTATGCAGAGGGTTTAGGTCTCCTGACTTTATTACAGAGCTAAATCCCAGGGAACAGGGTCCCTTCCCTATCTTCCACAGAGGAAGAGCGTCAGGATCTAGCAAAGAATCAGGAAGGAGCCACAGGTGACTCTGTATCTAGGAGCCTGCCCCCTGCCATTGAATCAGCACCATCTGATTGGCTGTTTTATGTTTTTCTTTTAATCTCCATAGTGCAAAGCCACTCTTGCACTCCATTATAAATCTATGAGGTGGCCTGGAATGAAAGCATATTAAGTATGGGAGCAGCTCTCAGAGATGGGGGACTCTAAGGCAGGAAAACGGGAAAGGGATGCATAACATCACCTTGGAGAGCAGAGACAGCACAAAGCACAAGTAGACTAAACAATTGTTGGGGTCCTGAGCAACGCAAGGGGGCTTATTATTTGCTTATTATTCTAAGAACTTGCCAGTTTTAGTGCTGAGGGGAACAAAAATATTCCTGCATAGGGCCCCCAATGAGCTAACACTGGCTCTCTTGCAGAGGGCCTATGTCTGCTCTGTGTTCCATGAGTCACCTGGCATGCTCTTGGGTTTGTGATAACTGGTAAATAGGTGTTGAAAAGAGACTCTCATGTCCCATCCTGCTTCCCATCCTGTACCATGGCTCAAGCCTTGACTCAGTATTATTCATTCATAGGCACTTCTGTTTCACTCATTGCTATAATATCTGAGCTTCTATTAATAACAGTGGTCACAGAACCTCTGCCATACATTTAAATAATTTGATAGCTTCTAGTTCTTGCTATATCAGATGTCTATATGAAAGCCAATAAAACTTCCCCTCAAACAGCGACTGGAGTTGATTGAATAAGATGAGAGAGCTGGCAAGGCTTCAGCCAAAGAGAAAAGGGGAGCTATGGTGAGGGAGCATTGTTTACCCAAGCCATGGAGGGGGAGCTGTGATTAAAATTTTTCTCATCCCTCATTATCTTCCTTTGAGTAATCACAATGCTTTTAAAATGGTCATTTAAAACTGGATTAGGCAAAGTAGATTAAAGTATACTGTAATTGTGTCCTGAATGAGGGAGGGATTCTATGACTTAATGTCTTTTTCCATTGCTGAATTCTAAGATGCCATGATTTAAAAAAAAAAATTCTAACTGTCCATAATAAATGCTTGGAAAGATGAAACTGATATGTATTTCTTTACCAAATATTTTCCTCGTGTGCACAGTTGGTTTGTTACTATAGAGCTGCTAACGTGTGTTGTAAAGAAGATAGTTGAAGCATTTAAAAGAATAATTAAACATTAAGAATCACATTGGTCCAGATTCTCCGAAGGTGTAAATGTGTATGGTTCTATGACACTTTTGGGTGCAACCCAGACCAGTAAGGGGTTGTGTCACAACCTGCCCTGCAAGTCTGGGTACCTTGAATGCTCTGCTGCTGTGACTCAGCCCTGACACAAACAGCCCGCTGACAAGCAGGCAGGTCACGTGCTGGCTTCTACTGTCCAGCTACTTTTTACAGGGTGACCCTAATACCCTCCAGTCTCAAATTTTCCTCAGACTGTCTCCCTGCAGTGCCCAGGCCTCTCAGTGAGCACTTACAGAAGTCATTAAGTTTGTTGCTCCTTTAAAAAGACATTACATTGCACTCATTAATAGAACTAGGGTTTGAAAAACACTCTTATTTCAATCCATGCACTGAACTGGTTTATAGTGAAAGTAAAAACAGTTTATTTAACAAAAGGACATATGAGTAAGTGATACCAAGTATAAGGAATAAAGATAGAAAAGGTTACAAGCAAACAAAAGTAAAAATAAACTTCTAAGACTAAAACTTCATTTCAGCCAGTTACAACCTTTTACTGAGCAGATTTCTCATCTAAACACAGTTTCCAGAGACTTCCTCCCCCTTGGTTGAAGGCTCCAGCGTTCTGTAATTTTTAAGAACTCTGGCCCCTTGAATCCTCCAAGTCATGGCAACCATCATGGCTTCCTGTTTCTGCTCCTGCTTATCTCCCCCAATGTTCCCTGACCCTGTTACAAGCGGCAGGCAGGCTTCCTGGCGGTGCATTCTCCATTCCCTGGGAAGATTGTTTCGTGGTCATCTTGACCCACTTGCTCTCCTGGTGGCTTTGTTTATGTTGCATGTAAATGTGCTTTTCTTTGTCTTTGGTCACAGCTTTTCTAATTTACATCAGAGACACGTTCAAGCAGATGGAACCTCATTCCTTTGACTGGCCCAGGCCAGCTTAGGCTCTGCTTGCCAAATACATTTTAGCAACACAATTCTAGCACATATCTATAACTCTTTGCACACAACCCGTACATTCACCATGAAATGATTTTTGGAACCAGTGTGTACAATACCTTACATGACACCTTTCAGGGTAGTGAGTCCTGACAAGAGTTACTGACTCAGAGTAGTGAACCACCAATGGACTTCTGTGCCACAGGCTCCACTGAGGTTAATAGAACTGTGCCAGTTTCCATAAGTGGAGGATTTGGCTCACTGACTTTACAAACCACTCCTCCTCCTTGCTAGCTAGATCAAATTTTGGGCTCACTAACCTTTAACAAGAAGAACGAGGAATACTTGTGGCACCTTAGAGACTAACAACTTTATTTGAGCATAAACTTTTGTGGGCTAAAACCCGCTTCATTGGATGCATGCAGTGGAAAATACAGTAGGAAGATATATATACACAGAGGACATGAAAAAATGGGTGTTGCCATACCAACTGCTGATAATAGCCCACCTTAACTAATTACCTTCATTATAGTCAGTATGGCTATGTCAGTTTCATACAGTATTTTCAACAACTTCATCAGTGTTGCTGTACCATCTGGCTTCTTGATGGTTCCACGGAATCTGTGACACACTCCTATCTCTTTCCCCACTCTTTAAACATCCCCTTCTCTCCCCCGCAAAGAAAGTGGTTGTCACCAGATTATGTTATTTCCTATGGTATTTATTGTGAAGCTGTGATTTTCAGTAATATAGCCCCAGATGTGCTAGCTTCTGCAAAAACGTTCTATGCACTCTGCTTTGAAAAGCTAATGAATGAAAGGAAAATGGTCACCTTGTTTAGGCCCTGTAATAAATGAAAGGGAGGGGGAGCCCCCGTTTATGAACACCTAGCCAGCCAGTTAGCTGAAAAATTCCCTTTGGTGTCTGTTCTCTGTTTGGCTATCCCCTTCCCCCACTTCATTTATTACAACCCAAAAATGTTCTGGACCCTAAAGGAGAATCCTGTTCATAGAATATGACTACAGCATTCTATCTCAGATATCTACCTTCTTTAATGGGAAGATACAGGAAATCCAGTGCATCAGACAATTACACATAAAGGTGTGACATAGTGTATACATATAGTACATTATGTGTCAATTGTATATTGCTCAGGATTTACCCTATAGTTTAGGCATTTCCTAACTTTTGACTGATTGACTTGGCAGCCTTCATGTTCTCTTAACATTTTCTTGGATGTAACATATAACATATATACACACAGAGACATGGTACATTATTGCATGTTGCACTTGCCTTACTGTACGTCTTTTTAAAGAAGGTCTATTTTGACATTTTCACAGGTTAACAGTTGTCAGTCTAAACCCTTAAAAGGCGTGATACTAATCTATTAACTGTGACGTTAAGACAATCGGCCAGATTTTGCTATCATTTATGCTAGTGTAGTCTAGAGTAAGTCCACTGAAGATTTTAAATCAAGTTATTCTGGATTTTTATTGATGTGATTCACAAGAGAATCTGGCCCATTGTATAGCTTAGCTCCATCTTTTTCTGTTTTTAAACTTTCAGGGACAGATTTTTTAAAAAGCTCAGCAGCACCTTACAGCTCCCTGGTAGGTACAATTTGTGGCCAGGCTTTCAAAAGAGATGAACTGTAGTGTGGGCACTTGTATGGAGAGACTGATTTTCAAAACGACTCAGCCTCCAACAGATCTCATTGTGCTCATGGGAGCTGCGGGATGCAGAACACTTTTGACAATCGGGCCACTTCATCTGTGTGCCTAAAGAGGGAGCTGAGCTCTGTTGAAAATCTGGCCCCAATTGTGAATGCTGAAAATCTGGCCTTGAAAGTTTTATCTGAGCATTTGAAAATTGAGTATAGATCTTTGCTTCTGCAGAGCCTGAACTGGAGGATTATGTAGGTTTCATTGGTTCCTTATGCCACTATATACTGTGGTTTAGAAGCAAGCTCACAACTCCTCTCTTATTGAACAGTACTTTGTAGTTACTTGAAAATAAATGAAAATGTAAATAAAGTTCAAAGTTTTATTTTTAAGAACTTACAGTTTTGCAATGGATTTCTTTTTTTACGCATACCTACTCCTTTTGAGAAATTCTGACTTTAGCTTGCTTTTACCAGCATGTTTCTTTGAGTTTAGATTTCTTTGCAGTGGTTGCAGTTTTGTCATCTCTGAGGGAAACCACTGTTTTAAAATAGGCTTTACCACCAACCAAAGGTGGACTCTTTCTCCTCCCACCCTTTCCCCCAAATTCTAGCCTTTACAGACTTGTTCACACCAGGAAATAGGTGGGATAGGGGAGCTCTTCCTTTTTTAAAGCATGATAGCATATTTTTAAATTCTAGCACAGATGGGGCAAATTGTAGTTTTAACACATCAGCTGGTCGAGGTGAGCTCTAGTGAGGAACCTATAATTAGCCGTGACCAGTTAGTGTGTTAAAACTACAACTTGCCTTATCTATACTGGGATTTTAAAATATACTATCATTTGTTAGCTAACATATATTTTTAAAGAAAATCTTGTCTCCTAATAATAATAGTAATATTAGTAATAGTTAGCAAAGCTATCCAATTTCCTAACACAGTGGAGCATAAATGATCAATTTAGTGTCACTCCTCCATGAGCATTTTGATTACTTTGTGATAAATGATGCAAATAATTCACAAGAAAACAAGCCTACCCAAAATAACAACTTTTTGTACTTTTAACATATGAGAAACAGCTAGAAGAGAAACCAGTGAAAAACCCCAAATTTCTACCTCACTATTCTGTAATTATCATCTCTTGATAGTGCTTTGACAATTGACTCTCTTCACCTCAGACTCTGTGGGAAACCTTCACAAGTGTTTGAGCTACTAAAATCTTACAGATATCTTTTAAACGATTGTATTTAAACATGAATTTCTCCTTTCTGACTCTACCTTCCCCCCCACCCACCTTTTTTTTCTGGCTAGAACACTTGTCTAAAAATTACCTTTTCACCACACTGATTTATAGCTTTTGGCATGGGAGCTAATGCTGTTTCTCATAGCAGTAGACAGAAAATTAGTTGCAATGTGATGTTAACAACTTTCTTCATTACCTAAATTGTTTTACACTTACTAAGTTCAACACAGGCAGGTCTAATGCCTTTGAACAAAACATGCAGCTCTTGTTTGTGTTGCAAACATACCAAGTGGCAGTTAATTTCAAAAACACCATTATGACCAAGGCTCTGTGGCAAACTGGACCTGACTTCTGTGGAAAAGTTTCTGATTCCATGTTACTCTGATAGAGCAGACTGAAAATTCTGTGACAGCTTCATTGACTTTTTTTTAATGGAAGCTCTTAATAAATCAAATGTGACTGTCGCAATTAGCACAGTCTCTCTTGTGGTGTTTGTTTTGACATTAAAATCAATATATTTTATGCTAACCCCCTGCCTCCAGTGGGCCCCAGATTTTTATACTGACAACAAGTCACTGGACTGTTGACATTGATGAAGGAAGCTGGCACTTTTGGTAGTTGGGTAGGAGATAGTTTGGGTTTTTGACAACAGGGGAGTTATGGGAAACAGTTTGGGAATGTGGCAGAATCCCATTCACTGGTCGTTTCTGCTAAAATCATCAGCAGTGATCTAGTTAACAATATTGCCATTTAAAATGTCTCCATTAGGTTTCAAAGTAAACAACTCAGTGAGTGTGCAAGTGGCTTGTTAGAGTGGAGCTCTTCCTCCTTTTTCTGCTTCTTCCTCATAAATTCCTCCCAATTACCCATTAGCCCCTCTGGATTAGAAACTGGAGTTTTATCCTATTAGAAAGTCAGTCATTTAAAAGGGGCACAACATTTATTTCTAGCCCAGATAGATATATGAAGTCATAGCTCTTTAATAGTGTGACTTTAATAAGTATAATTAAGGAATTATAGGAAATTTTTGGAGCTTTTTAAAATGTAAGCTATATTTCCTTTCTCTCAGAATCCTGGGCAGTGGAAATCATTATTCTAAGGGAGTCTGACTTCAAAGGTGGAGGGATATGAAAAAGATGTTTAGAATTTAAAAATAAGAACACTTTCCAAAACAGTCTTTCTGTAAAATATATGTCACATGAATAGACTTTAGGGTAGTGTAATATGGTTTTGTTGGTACTTGTGAAAGCTGGCCTGCATAATGCAGCCATTGTGACCTTTTAAAACCCTTACACACTTTTTACAAATCCAAGCCATCAGTTTTTATCCACTATAATGTGCTTTATGTGTATATACACACAATACAATATACAGTATGTATTTATATACAACAATTCTCTGCAGAGGAGCAGCCATCTCTGATGTGGAACAAAGCAGCTACTTAACAACATACACCACCACCACACAATTCAGATCAGGAAGTGACTACTGTGTCCAGAAGACTATTTTAAAAGGCTATAAAATATCTAGTTGGTCTGAAATTCAGGTCTCAGTCAATGGGGAGAAGGTTGATTTTAAAAAAGACCAAACTTGACAATCAGTATTTTTTGGTGATAGGTGTATAGAAATAGAAATGTCTGGCTCCCGGTGTGGAATTGTACTACTTCAGCTCTTACTTTTCTTCACATGATATTTTGAAGGCTTTTGGTTCTTTCAAGGTTGAAGACCAACATTTTCAAAAGGGTCCACTCATTTTGGGTTCCTCTGTGTTTTGGAGCTCAATCTGAGACAATTTAGGCTTGACTTTTCAGAGTACCAGCATCTCCCACTGTTTTCCGCTGGAGTTGTAGGATACTCACAATTTTTTGAAAATCAGATCTTGAATGTATAAAATTGGCCAACAAAGAAGAGAGGCACCCAAAATTCTTGACTTTTTTTTTAATTGCCTTAAATTTTTGTTGTTCTTTAATAGAAAAAGACAAATTGTTACATTTTATATGATGACAAAATCTAGTAGCTATTTCCCACTGCATTAGGAGATGCAGTCTTCTGCTCAGCTTTGGAAGGACTGGCAGAAACATGAAGAGGTAACCACTCTGTATGCACCATTATTATGTACCATAAAACCGTCTGCTAAAGGCCAGGACCCTATTAATTTTTCTCAGTTTATCAGGCTCATCTCAAAACCATGTTTTCTCTCCTTCTCTTCAGGCTGCCAGATTGTGTTCAGAGAAGCTGCTGGGCTTTTCTAACAGCTGCCAGTTTTTCATGTATTGGCTTTGTTTGTTTGTTTCCTCCGCCTCCAAATCAGAATGCCTACAGAAAATATAAGTTGGTATACTTCAAAGTTAAGCCTCAGACTTCCGAGCAGCTGTCGTAGACAGCACATGCATATATGACTCACTGCAAAAGCCAGTTGCTCTTTTGCCAGTCTGACACAGTACTAGCTGTACTGCAGGAGATTAATGATAGACACCAGTATCGATCAAAAATGTGATCAACTGACTTGCAAGGTATTTACCCTAGAAACTGACAATATGAATTCTAAAAGATGTGGGGAGAAAATGAAATTGAAGAAGAATGGACTGGAACAACATTAAGGGCCTATTTTAATGGCTAGCACATACATGAGACAATTAATTTCTGCATAATAATAATGAGCATTTTGCACTTGATGTACTCAGAGTACTTTACAAATGTATTGAATCACACTTTAGAGAAGGGGAAAGAAGTACAAAATGAGTAAGTAGCTTCCCCAAGGTATCAGTGCCAGGGCTGGGATCCAGAACCACGCTTCAGTCCATTGGACCAGTCTGTACCCTGAAGATGGTGAAAAATTGAATAAAGAGTGAGGAGCTATTAAGCTTCAGGTTTCTGGAGAGAGACAGAGGGGACAGAGCCAACTCTGATGCTTTCTTTGACAACGTATACCAGAACTATTGACACTAAATGGGAAAGATTAACACAGTTTATGTGGAGAGCACAATGGGAAGTAGAAACCATAATGAAAGGCATTTAAAGGGAACTATACTGTAAGAATTTATGTCATCAGAGATAAAGAAAGAATTGTACTGGTAACTAGTTAGGAAAAATGTAGATGTATTCTTCAGAGGAAAGAAAATATATAATCTTCCAAACCTGGGACACTTCAACTACAGCAGTCTTCCTAATTTTTTAAAAGAGCTTTACAGGAGGCAGCTTTATTATCCTCAGACACTGTATAGGTCAGACATGAGAAGAAAGTTTGTTTGCTCTGGCATCATAAATCAGCAAGAACGTTTTTGGATGTGTTTGACAACCCAATGGAAGAGTGAGAAGTGCAGACAGAAGTAGTCTCAGAGATTTTGGGAACGAAATCAGACTCAGACTCATACAAGTTAAACTATAAATGGGAGCAGGGGGAACTGTATTGAGTTAAGAGATCCTTTGAGGCTATTGCTCCATTGACTTCATAGCAGGGGTTGTAAGCAGGGCTGGCTCTAGGTTTTTTGCCGCCCCAAGCAAAACAAAAACCAAACCTTCAAGAGCGCAACTGCCAAAGCAAAAAAAACAAAAAACAAAAAAACCTCCGAAAGTGCCCGGAATGCTGACCCTGAAATTGTGCCGTAGGCTTGGTTTGCTGTGCCCAGGGCCGGTCCTAGTTGTGAGAGCTTTAAACTACTGTAACTTTCCTCAGGGAATTTTTTTCCACCACTCAAGACCTTGTGCTGTGGTATGTGTTGTCAGAAGCAAGGACTGAATCAAGCCCTGAACCAATATTACCTATAAAAATGATTTTACATAATATATGTATATGAGAGAGAGAGAGAGAGGTGATACAGAATTTGTGTCAAATTACTGAAGATCTAAACATGCTTAATTATCATGGCTCCCTCAGCAATTCAAACTATCAAAGGACATCAAACTTGTCGTCTGCTCTCTGTATTGTGCTCTCTATATTGTATCAGGTGCAATGTCTCAAGTAGCTCAATGGCCTGGGAGCAGCATATCTAAAAGACCATCTAAAACTTTCAGATTAAGACTGTGACTGATGACTTCTCTACTTATGCACAATGAAACTCTCTACAGTAAGGGTAAAGCTCATCTGTGCAGGAGACAGAGCTTAACCTGGGACCAGTCCCAGACTGTGGCATGAACTCCCTCAGGAACTAGGGATGTTTACACACCTCACTAGCTTCTGCTGTAGGTGCAGGATGCACTTCTTCAACTCTACTTTCTCTAATATAAACCCATAGGAGAGGATACATTTAAAATATCAAAAAAACAAAAATGCTTCACTGCACACTCAATTCTCCCCACCAGTGAATAAAAGAAAAAATGAACCCCACACAACAGAAGTTACAGCCATGTTGTTTCGTGCGCTGTTGGAAGCATCTCAGATATCATGGCAGTGAGAGTGGTGGAAGAATATGAATAGAAGAAATGGAGGCTGGTGGCAACTGAAACTGAACTGGTAAAACTGGGTCCTCAAAATGTGCCCAGAGCCAGTTTAGAGCAGTGAGTGAAGACCATATTATATCTGTCTCAAATCAATATAGGTGATGTCTACCCATAGAAGCCCCAACTACACTTCAGTGTCTGGATCATTGACATATATTCTAGTTTTGTGAATTATTGATGCAACTTTTCTTGCTACATGAAATAAAAAATCACTGTAATGATAAATACAAATAATTTATTGTGCTGTAGCAGTAATACTTCCATACATTTTCACCAAATATTTCCTGTGGATAATAGATGTTATAAATACTTTGCACATAGGGTGTTTGTCCCATGTCCCGACCAATCTTTGGTTCCGCCGGCAGCACTCGGCTTTTTTTTCCCTCTTTCACTGCTCCACTGGCAGCACTCGCCTTTTTTTTTTTTTGCTCTGCCGGCACAGACAAGCTCTACCCTTACTGTAGAGAGTTTTCCTCGCCCCCCCCCCCCATGTGTTCCGATATTTTCTCCCTCTCATCTGGTCACCCTATTTGCACAATAGATATAGAAATTTAGCTACATATTTACTTATGTTTCCAGAGCCTTATACATAGGAACAGTTCAATGATGAGCAAGTTCAAATGTCTCTGTAGTCCTCAAAGATAACAGCTTACAAGAAATCAATAACTGTGACTGAGTACAAAAAGATCATCCATGTAGCTAGCATCTCTGTAACGTCTATGGGTTATAAAATTCTGGGAATTAATTCATTTCACTACTGAATTTCCAATTCCAGGAACCAAGCTATCCTACTGATTGACTTTTTCATGGGCCTATCTTTTTCTTGCTCTCTTCTACTGTTTTCTTGCATTTTGATATGCCCCCACAGTTCAGTCAGTCTAGCATAGCAGTCATGCAACATTTAAAACATAGTCCACTCCCCTTGCAAGAGCAAGTCTTGGCAAAAGTATGCCACCTACAGGAATTAAGCATCACTGAGCCAGTTCAGGCCTCTCTGTAGAGCGCCAACATCATAATGACACTGAAGTAACCAGGGGAAATTTTAAGTATGCATTTGTCTATCAGCAGCTGAAGCTGTTGTACCAAATAAATAGCTTGTGTCTTCTGCTAGAGAATTTCCTTTGCAATTATCAGGGTAGGTGGAAGCTGGATCTCACCTAGGAATGCAAATACACCTAACTAAACCTAGCTGCAGTCTTCTTACATTTATGCTATATCTTTAGATGGCAGCTTTCACTCTAAGTGTTTGCCCTTTTGCCTCATCTCTGCTCCTAGTTATTTTCAGCAAGTTCTATTCACTGTGTTGGCTAGCATCCCAGGGAAGTTGGTCTGTCTCAGTGACACTTGGTCCATGGGAATGTCAGAGTAAGTAATGAGAAATGATTGCTTCAGGTCTTACATCACATTCGGCAGCACCAAACTACCTTGAAAGTATCCAAATACCAATGTGGGGTCAGCAGAATCAAATTTGTGGGCTTAGACTAGAGTGTCTGCTTTGGAGCTCCAGCCCCTGCAATGTTCATCACATCCTTCATTTTCCTCACATGTCAGTTTATCCTGACACCTCATGGGCATATGGAATACTATCTTGTGTGTTATACCAGCATATGCCACCATTACTTGCATGCTGAGGGCACTCTTGAAGAAAGAGGCAGCTTTAAATTGAATATCTCAATGCCAAGAAGTGATCCACTCCCTCAAATTGGTTCTTGCATGCGTGCTGGTCTACATTTTCCATGTTCTCCCCATCCTGAGTGTTTTGATGAACCTGTAATCACCCTGGAAGATATTCTCTATGTCTATACTGGCTGAAGAAAAAACAGTAGCCTTTGCATAATGAGGTTTGATATCCTTGGAGCAGAAGTATTTTGTCAGGGAGCAAGAAGCATTTCTTCACACATCTGTGGGCTGCTGAAACATCTCTGCCACTATGCTAACTTATTTACTTTCCACACTTTAATACTGGTAGCTAAGCTCTAATCACAGCCATCTGAGCCACTATCAGTTTCATGTAGAGTTTACACTGTGTAGAATAACATATGGATATTTTCTAGGGACCCTTGCAGTTGAATTTTTCCAAAGACCTATATCAGGCATCCTTTATATCTCTGGGAACCCATGTCTCTACTGTCTATGTCACTGGTCCTCCTTTTATACCAGGGTGTACTATTATTGGGAAGGTCCCTTATTTTAACTTCACTGACTGAGTTTTACCTAACTATAAAGTTTGGGGTTGGTATTAGTAAATTAGAGTGGGTAGTTGCATCCCTTATCTGCTGTGTACTTGGAAGATTAGCACTGGCTAAAAATGAGGAAACAGGAAGGAGCTAATAAATTAAGTATCAGTGGCAGCTATTGAAAAAGTTAAAAAGTGAAGATGTGAGGCCAGATTTTGATCTCATGTAATCTTGGTACAAACATGGAAGAATCTGGCTAGTTAATCTCAGTGTCTGTCTAATTAACCATAATACCACACAGTACTCTGTACTTGGTTCAGCAGAGTCTTCCTTCTCTTTGTTTTAAATTAAAAAGTTTTCTTACTTAATTTTAATAGATGGATATACAGGAATAGATTATGAAAATGTGTACCACTACAGAATGGAAAACATGACTGGTCAGAAATTTTTTTACAGCAACCTGTTTGAGCCTGCAAAGGCATTGTAGTATCTCTCTATCATGTCTCCATGGAATGCCAGAAACCAGATCTGTTCCCCAAAGAAGGGAGCTTTACAAGGTTTTTAAAAACATCTGGAAAAAGAGGAGTGATTTACTGCAAAGTGGTAAAAATATTATAATTGTGAAGAAACACATTCATGTCAAGGCTCCATGATTAGATGGCCTAGCCATTCATAACCTCTCAAAAAATCTTTTTATTAACTTTCTAAAAGGGTTTATTACCTACAGTAGAGAAGTAATTTAGAATACGAAGGGGAATTATTCATGTGAATGAAATCAGCAGAATCCTTGTAATAGCTAGTATCACTAGACAGCAATTCAATAATACAATAAAAAAATCACTGATGTATTAGAGCATTTTCCAGTGCAGCTTTTAGGAAGCTGAAAGGTAACGACTTTCAAGTTTTGATTTAATGAACAGAATATGAAAATTTTAGCAAATCAGCTGCTTTCCCATTGTCTTGGTGCATTTGGATTTTACCTATGATCATGTCAGATTAGCATCTCCCATTTTAAATTAGTGAATTTTGTTTCTGCTAATTCAATACAAATGTCAGGTAGGCAAATGCCACCTTTGTAAGCAGCTTGCTAATGAAGTAAGACTGTCTTTTAATCCCATGCTGTTTCTCTCTGTGGTATTTGAGTTCTCTTTAGAGCATTTTGATCTTGCTGCCCTTCCTTCATGATCTTGTAATGTCAGGATTCTGTGGTCCTGTGGCTGAAGCATGGTCCTAACAACTCACACTGAAGGATATAAATTCCGAGTATTATTAATTCTGTGGTATTAAAATGCATTCTTGATTTGTATTGATTTAGGGGCTGGGTGGGTAGGAAGGTATAGTACATTTGCAATGTGTGCAGAAGGTAAGAGTGCTAAGTCATGTTTGAGGGTGTAAGTTGGTTTTCTACAAGGTCAAGAAGAAATTCCCCAGCACTGACACTAACACCCCCATGCATGGCGCAAACAGGTAAGTACATACGTGGGGGCTTTTCACTTGCATGTGAATTATCCAGTATTATCCATTGCAGGCACTAAAATACCTGACTTGATGAATCTCTAATTTGGTATGGCTTTTCTTGTAAGCTAAAGTTTCTTCTTTTTAACATTGCTTACATCAATCTATTCCTGGGACAACATTTGTCAAATAAACCAGTTCTACTCGTCCTATTTTATTTGGTAAAAATTAAATAGTGCAAGTCATGTAGTCAGCTAGTTTGTAGACCTATGGTCCGATCTCTTGTGACAAATCAGATTTTCCTATGGCATACGGAATGATCTTTGTGATTAACTTGAAACTGTTCTAGGGTTTCATAACAAGTGCTAGCTTTCCTTAATAAAACAAAACTAAGAGCGGTCCTGTATAAAAGACAAGGGAACATTTCATGCAGCTAAAAATAAATGTTTATTTTCCTGTGGTCTTACTCTTCTTATAACTATTTATCTATTTGTGTTTCCATAGCACCTACCTGTCCCACCCTGGCGCAGGGCCCATTATGCTAGGTGCTGTACAAACACAGAGGAAGATATGGTTCCTGGTCATTCATTTTAGCTAGTGTGGCAAACAAAAGTGTGTGTGTGTCTGTGTGTGTGTGTGTGTGTGTGTGTGTGCGCGCACGCGCACATGCATGCACGTGCACATGGGGGGAGACATGGGTGATGAAAACAAGATCACATGGTCAAGATCACACTGGTTAGCCATTGCACAAGTTGGTGGTTCCACGTTATCTTAAGCATAATCAGTTACTTTGGAAAGAACTTATTTAATTACACAGTGTCACGCAGCCTATCTATGAGTGGTTTAAAAATGTGCCTTGTATTCACTTCAGAGAAGAAAGAAGGTGGGAAAAACATCGCTTCTTTTTGAGGCAAAGATGAGATTCTGCCCTGTCCCTCTATTAAGAGCAGCTCTTTGCAGCACTCACTCACACTCTCTGGTAGGTTGTGTGGTGAAGCCATCTTTGAGTCTTCCTTTTGGTTTCATTTCATACAGTGTGCACAGACCTTTTTAATGGGGAATTTGTTAAGGCTAATTCTTAATGACAACAGTTTCACTGAGAACATTAAAGACTAGTAGTTTATTCACAATCCAAACTATGAATTGTAGTTACTGTACACGTAATGTTGGTGGACTACCAAGCCTTGCAGAAAGGATAGGGCTGCCAGCAGGCATCAGTTTTAACAGTAAGAGCCAATAGCATCAGGTAGGGAGGGAATATGAAGAATTTTTCCTTATTAAAATCTTTGCTACAGGAGAAAATGACCAAATTGATTACTGACCAGTGGTGCCAAGTAGATGCAGAAATGCATAGCCCTGGTGCTCAAGAAAGCAATGCAGATCATTTAAGGCTTGCTCACATTGTTTAAAGATATGTGGTGTTTAATTGCCTTTGCTAGTTGGGATCAAATTCTGTACCAGTGACAAAGGCTTGTTATGTGTTTTATCTACTAATTTTGTTAGGGCCCATGGGAACCAGCACAATAAATGCTACAATTCTGGAGCACGAAATGTTGCAAACCTAGCAGTGTAGAGGCTCCTTTCATTATAAAGTTCTAAACCTTTCTATTTAAGGCAATTTTTAGACCTGGATGTTTTTGTGTGTGTGTGTACACATGCATGTGCCCAAAGGTTCCTAGCTTGTCCATCTTCCAAAGACAGTGAAATCCACAGGGAGCCCCTGTGAGCTACATATCATTTACTTTTATTACTTTCATTTTTGGAACATGTATGCTGCCTCCATTTGCTGGATCTAGTCACATCAGAACATATCTTTGAACCTTTTGATTGATAGCCTGTATTAGAGGCAAGGAGTTGTAGAAAAGAGAGATGGAGGGACATCAGCTGCGTGGGCTCTGCTCTAATGCCATTGTGCTGCAATTTGTTTTTATAACTAATAACTTTTAATTCAGAGAGTCCCAGCCCAGAAGACCTCCAGGAGCCATAACCAAAACAAACTAAAAACAAGGTTTACCATAAATGAGGCAAAAGGCCCAAATAAATCTCAGTTTGTGAAGGAAGCCTGGAAAAAGCCAATATCCCATTTCCTCTAAGTAAATAAAATTAGAAGCTCATTTGTTTGCTATAATGTTTTTAATTTTCTGTCAACATTCTACATGAATGATGTGAAGATAAGGATCAGCTAAAAGAAACTAGCTTGAGACATGTCAAGTTGTGGAGCACTAACTTTTGGGTCTCATGACTTTCCTATTTATAAGCGGGGAGGGGAGGAGACATTTCAGCCATAAAGACTTGCCATGTGTTTCTGTGAATGTTAAGAACTCAATCCTGTGCAGCACATACTGGCTCCAAGTTACTGGTGAAACCCTGGACCCACTGAAGTCAATTCGCAAAACTCGCATTGACTTCAGTAGAGCCTGGATTTTATCCTAAAGCTCAGGAGCTAGTGGAATTGTTGACCACAGCCTATTTCACTGGTGGTCTACACTGGACTCCCAAAGTGTCCTGACGAAGTATGCACTGGCTGCCATGTGAAACCTTTCATGAAAAAGTCTCAATATGCAAAAAGGAAGGGACCTTTAAAAGAGATTATTGTGCACATCCCTGCAGGGCCGGCTTTAGGAAGTGTGGGGCCCAATTCGAACAGTTTCGACAGGGTCCCGGCAGGGATGACAGAAAAAAAAAAACCACATGTAAAAGAACACGTGGGGCTTGTACTCACCAGGTGGTGCTCCGAGTCTTCAGCGGCACTTTGGTGCTGGGTCATTCACTTACTCCAGGTCTGCCGAAGACCCGGAGCAAGTGAAGGACCCACCGCCGAAGTGCCGCGGAAGACCCGGAGCACTACCAGGTGTGTAAAAATTAAAAAGGCGCCTCTTCCCAGGGAAGGGATTCTCACTGGGCGCGGGGCCCTCTTAGACGTGGGGCCCGATTCGGGGGAATTGGTGGAATAGGCCTAAAGCCGGCCCTGCATCCCTGTATACTTTGTAACATGCAGTTCTATTTGGTATATATTGAAATGTGGGACTCCATATTGATTTTCTCAATGTCTCCATTTCACATGTGTTTAGTTCAAAATTTAAAAGATTTTCTAACTGATAGCTCTGCAATAAATATATAGCTTTTGTCCTCTCTGGGCTAAGGACTAGGTTGACAACCCTTACTCACCTTCGTGAGTACTACTTACTTGAGTAGATGCAATGACTTCAGTCAAACTACTCAGGTAGGAACCTCACCATTGTGAATAAGCAGTTCAACAATCTGGGTCTATATCCGGCACAATATTCCAAAAAACCTTGCACCAATGATCAGAATGTTTCATTTTGGCATGTTCTATTATGGCAGACTCTATATTGGTAGTACAGTAAGCTAAAAATACAACTTCATGGAAGCATCTCAGAGAAACCGCATATCCATGTCATAAATTGACTGCTTAACTCACATCCACTTCACAGTTCTCATGGAAGGATGTGGCCACTGGACTTTGAATTATGTTTGTCACTTCTTTGCCACCTGCTGGCAGTGGGCAACTTACTAAAAATAGAAAAGATATTGTTATTTGTGACACTGGCAGTAGATGGAACCAGTGTAAGACTTTCCTTTCTTTTTGTAGTACTTGTTTAGCCATTAGGAAAAAAAACAGACTTAATATTTTAATTGACAATACATATTTTTTCCTATTGAATTTTTAATCCACCACAGATACACTTTGGGAGCTATTAACACAATGTGCATTTACAATCAAAGTTGTGTTACAGAACACTATTACATGACTCATGCTATTCTATTCAGCTTTGTATATTGCACACGTCACTATTATATCTAGTACTACAGTTTGGGAACAGGTGCCAATTTATTTTTTGTTATATCTGTCAACATGACAATTTATCAGTGAAGCTCGGTATTTCTGCAAGCATGGACACTCCCACAATACATGAACAACGGTGCCCAAGTGTATTTGATAGCTGGGGTGTTATTGGGATTAGTCTAATTTGGTGTTATATACATTTGATGCATGATTTTCTAATACATTTGGGATATATCTTGCATTTATAGGAAGATTTCTAGACTAAAACTTTGCTCCACACTATACGGATACTAGAGCAGTTATAACAAAAGGTCTCAAGAATTTTTCACGGACACAAAACAACATATATTTCACTAGCTTTGTTCTCTGAAAAAATTGAACTGTTTTGGCTGAGATTTTCCAAAAACATTCAACCTGAGCAGACCCCTGGCATGGAAAACAACAACCCAAATTTCTTACTAGAGCTATAATATCAATTCCAGATTCTTCTGTTCATGTTGTGGGTTCACCCATTGCTGTTGCTCATAGAAGGGGAAATTCCTTTTTTTGCATCCCATGCCCCTGCCATTAGGAACACATTGAGAAGGACACATGCAATGTGCCCATATCAGATGTACTTTTCCCTTTAATCTGTGGGAAAAAGTTAGAGTCTAAGAACTCACTGTGATGTATGAAGTATACACTTTAAAGGAGTAAAGTTGAGAGGAGCCAAAAGTTGCACAGACACATTACAGATTTTTGCCCCATTTTTGCAAAAAGAACCACACAAGCAGACATTCACATCTGGATGGAACCATGTTGAAATCACTGGGAGTCTATATGTTTTCATTGTAGAATCATGGCCTTATTGTATATACCAGTGGCATGTACTAATTGGAGCAGGAATTTGATAACACAATTGGTACTCTGTGTATGTGTGTGTGAGAGAGAGAAAGAGACGTAGCCATACATTAGTCTATTGGCATAAACAAATTGTGTATTAGAGAGTGGTGAAATGTTTGGAGATTGAGTTTTGTCAAGAATCCAAAAGTCTGGGTCCTTATTTGAACTTCCCACTTCTATCTGGAGCTCCTGGGATCTGAAAAATTTAGTCTAGAAATTTCTCAGAGGCATAGAATTTTAAAGATATTTATAGTGCTTCCTGTTTTGTCATAGAATCATAGAAATGTAGGGCTGGAAGGGACCTTGAGAAGTTAGTCCAGCCCCCTGCACAAGACTAAATCAATCTAGACCATCCCTTACAGGTATTTGTCCAACCTGTTTTTAAAAAACGCCAGTGTTGGAGATTTCACAGCCTCCATTGGAAGCCTGTTCCAGAACTTAACTACACTTAGAGTTAGAAAGTTTTTTCTAATATCTCAGCTAAATCTCCTTTGCTATAGATTAAGCCCATTCCTTCTTGTCCTCTCTTCTGTGGACATGGAGAAAATTGATCACTGTCCTCTTTGTAACAGCTCTTAGCATATTTGAAGACTTTTATCAAGTCCTCCCTCAGTCTTCATTAGTCAAGTCTAAACATGCCCAGTTTTTTTTAATGTTTCCTCACAGGTTAGGTTTTCTAAACCTTTGATCATCTGTGTTGCTGTCCTCTAGACTCTCTCCAATTTGTCCACATCTTTCCACCAGCGTGTACCCAGAACTGTGCTCAGTACTCCAGCTGAGATCTCATCAGTACTGAGTAGAGTGGGGGAATTACCTCCCATGCCTTACATATGGCACTCCTGTTTATATACCCCAGAATATTAGACTTTTTCACAGCAGCATCACATTGTTGATTCATATTCAGTTTGTGATCCACTATAAATTCCAGATCCTTTTCTGCAGTACTACTGCCTAGCCAGACATTTCCCATTTTTTAGTCGTGTGTTTGATTTTCCCTTTGCACTTGTCTTTATTGAATTTCATCTTGATGAATTCAGACTAATTCTCCAATTTGTCAAAGTCATTTTGAATTCTAATCCTGTCCTCCAAAGGGCTTGCAACCTCTCCCAGCTTAGTGTCATCTGCAGATTTTATACGCATACTCTCCAAGTCGTTACTGAAAATAGTGAGAAGATATCTGGACATTTCCCCATCCAGATCAGCCCAAACACTGCAAAGGCACGCAGAAAGGAAATATAGTTAGAGAACAAGAGTTAGCCAAGCTTTTTAAATTTCAGAAATGGTTCTGGTCTGATTCAGTGTGAGTTCAGGGTGAAGTTATTTTATTTGAAATGATTCATCCATCCCTGGTGTCTAAATATGTAATGATTCCAAAGAATGGTTTGACTGTTCGTTGTGTGTAGGTATGGTACTCATTACTGGTAGTGTGCTAACACATCCAATGCACGATCATTTGTCTCATGAGATACTGGGATTTTGTTTTAGCTAGAAAACATAGGATTGTTCCCTTAGATTGTGAAAGGCTTTTGCTATGACAGAGGGGGGAAAGTGAACACAACCGGCAATATTTGTTAGCAGACTCTGCTCCTAACATTTAGTATAAACAGCTTCAGTGACAAAATATTCACCAAAGACAGCTCTTAGTGTGAAATTTCTGAATAAATAATAAAACTCCACAGAATGTTTGAGTGGCAGGCAGTGCTCCTGGGGCCACCAGAGAAAACATTTCACTCTTAGACCATTCTGATTTTACATATGCTGTGCAGCAGCCTCTAAACAATGTCCATTGTGAATCAGACTGTGGATGGCTTTATGAACTCAGCCAGTTCAAAGTGGCAGATCCGATATTGTTGCTAATGATGTGCAGTACTCTGGTGAATGTAAATAATTCATGGGCAGTGTTACTTGTCCCGCTGTGCATAAAACAGAGAGAATGAAATGTATGCAGCTTCAAAGACGCAGCTCAGCTTGGCTGACAGCCCACCATGTCAATCAATGTGATTGGCACTTTTAAATATACATTACAGGTACTTTGCTCTTATCTGCCCAAAAAAATAGTGCCATCTTCAGTGTGTGTGACAGACTGAAGAGACAGGGTTCTTGAAGACAGAATGCAAAGTTAGCTAGTACAGCTTCACTACCAGCTAAGTGAAAGATGGAGACTTGCTAATAAGGTATGTCTAGGCCTGTTGTGATTTTTGTTTGTCTGGGAAGAGAAATACCAAAGGAGATGCTAGATATGTAGAATGGGCTGCAAGGAAATATGAAATTCATTCTGCTGCATACAATAAGTCTATCATTCACTTTTGAAACCAACCAGAGAATTAGAACAAAATTCTTCTGCAAAGGATCAGTATCTCATTTCACTACAGCCAGGAGCATATTTTATTGGAACATGTATAGGAGGGCTGTTGGGTTTTGGGTTGGTTTTTTTAATGACTTTTAGCAGCTAGTGGAATTGAGGCAATTCTGTTCCCTTACCCCAATCACAGCCCCATAGAAAAAGAACTTTCATTTGCTGAATGACTGATTCCATCAAGCTAGGACATCCTCACTCCCTCACATTAGCCCCTATTTTGTTTGCCTGTAACCAATACCCTTTCTTTATAATTTATCGGGGGTAGTAGCCATGTTAGTCTGTATCCACAATAACAACAAGGAGTCCGGTAGCACCTTAAGATTAACAGGTACTCACCACTTTTGGCCAAAAGCCTGGAGGGCTTGACAAGTACCTCTCAGAACTGTAAGCTGCTCCTCTCCACACAAGGCCAACAGGAAAACAACTATGAGTGGTGCTACCATTCTGCTCCCCATCCCGTTACTAGTCATGAGCCAGTAGCATTGTTTCAGGAAAGAAGCCTGACCCTGCTCCTTAGACAAGATCGCATCCCAGACACCACTGCATCAATTCAAATAGTTTCTCTGTTTAAAAGAATTCTAGTTGTGGCGCAATTTTTTCCTACTTCAATACTCTTTTGGTATCCTCCCCTGGAGAGTATGTTGGCATAAAGGCCAGAAAGATCCTCTTTGCTGATTTCATCCTTGCAGCTCACCATGGTTTACAGATGGCCCGTGACTAATGAAGCAGGAGGGAATATAGCTAATGCACCAGAGGCAGAAGTCTTGAGCCAAATCTGATGGGATGCAGAATTTTTGCACTCATATTTGGCACTGAAACTGCACTTGGTTGCATTGATAGACATCTCCGCTTAGCAATATGTGAAGATCAGGTTTCTGTTCTGATACTGTTAGATTTGTCAGCATTCTTCGATAACTTTTGATCATGAGGTGCTGCTGAAATATCTATTGATGTGAGATGCTTCAGAGTTGGGGGGAATCAGATTGTGGGATAAATCAGACACTTGAGTTAAAGAGGAGTTTGGTTTTCTGTGGGCATTTACATTTTATTTTGTAACTTGGATCCATGTCTTTTTTTAACTTTTGTATAAATCTAAATAAATATAATTTAATCAGTTTTAAGGTTGGTCCAAATTTGGAACTATTTTATGTGGAGCGTTGAAATACTAATAAAACTAAGCAGTTTTTGGTTTGGAAAGTTAAAGAAGCAAATAATTACACTTGGAGATTTAAAGGATTAGGATAAGTTAGGTTGGTGTGAAGAAGAGCTGATAAAAGTATGTGAAACAATAGACGATGTGAATTTGTCAGTATGGAATTTTGAGATACAAATTATGATTTACTTCGGTCTAAATTTGTTATGTTCCCTGCCTACAGAATGCAAACATGAAACAGTTATAATTTGCTGTTAAAAGTTCTTTCAGTGTTAGTGTTTAAGCATGAAATTTTCTCTTTGGAATCCCTGGAAACCACTCTCATTTTTCCTCTGCAGTGGTTGAGCTGTGGCAAACATTGTTCTGAAATTGTAAACTTTAACAATCGCTATTGATTTATTAACCACGGAACCAGTAGTTCATCACATACACAATACATTTCCACAGTCACTCATTTTAATAGGTTATGCAATGAGGTAAATGATTGAAGTTGGTATTCTGAACTATTTTCCTCCATTTTCAGATGTAGGATCAGATCAAGAATGCTAAATCACAGGTGATTGTTTACAATATAAAACATAGTCATTTCAGTGTACTGTTGTAATTTGGGAGAGATGTATTTACACAGTGCAAGGATTTCCTGTGCGGATTTCTTGGGGCTACAAAAGATTCACTTGAGTTTTTGAGGCTGGCTGGCCAGCAAAATTTGTTGCATTTTCAGAGTGAAGAACAGCAGAGGGGCTGTAATTAGCACTTACACTCTCATGAGAAAGGCAAAATGCTTTTAGAATGATTCTGAGTATACATCATGTGTCTCATGTTGTGCTGGTTAACTTCTGATGTTTCTTATTTAGTCTTTTTTAAATCCAGTTCTAGTGGATACTCATTTCATTGCTTTGCAATCTGAAAGTGACAAAGATTACCTTTTAGCAGAATCCAAACATTAGTGATTTAACAAAACATTTGTCTAGGTTAGATATAGTTCTCTTAAAGTACATAAATTCCTGAGATTGGAATGAAATATTTTGAATGTGCATGAACATTTCCTATTACTTTGATTCCTCATTAGAGCTCTCTTGCTGAGTGATATTTTCCATGTTTTCTCAAAAAAGAAAAAGCGTAATCACAGTTTGCATCTTAGCATTAAGTATTAGAACCATCCCAGAGTCCATATGTTTCATTGTTCATGTCAAAGTGGGGTTCAAAAGAAAATGATGGTTTAAAAAAGAAATACAATTTTCTTAATATATATACATGGATGTAAGCAGGTGGCCATCTCATCTTACTCAAAGCATGCACACAGAATATGGCCCAATCTTATCTCCTTCCAGGAGTTTCTTAATTGTTAAATTAAAATGTTCTCTGGAATTTGACTTGTTCTAGGGTTTAGCAGCTCTAACACCTATTTATATCATGGGTTGGAGTTAATAGTATCCACTTGCCAGCATGATTTAGCAAAAATAATTCTGCATCTTTACGTAAGATCCTACCACCTAACTTTAGAAGAAGCCTGCACCTCTCTGTCGGGTCTGTGACAGGGTCAGGCCAGATGGCTACAAGAGAGTGGTCTAAGGTAGATACATTAGCTCCAGGTTAAGCAGGTCCCTTTTTCTTGGGTAAGATAACAGGGACTATTGCAGAACACTCAGGAACTTTCTAGAACTAATTAAGGCAGGCAGGCTAATTAGGACACCTGTAGCCAATTGGGAAGTTACTAGAATTAATTAAGACTAATAAGGACACCTGGGATAAAAAGGCTCTCACTCCAGTTAGTGAGGTGTGTGTAAGGAGCTGGGAGTGAGAGGATGTGCTGCTGAAAGACTGAGGAGTACAAGCGTTAACAGACATCAGGAGGAAGGTCCTGTGGTGAGGACAAAAAAGGTGTTGGGAGGAGGCCATGGGGAAGTAGCCCAGGGAATTGTAGCTGTTCCAGAAGGCACTCTAGACAGCTGCAGTCCACAGGGCCCTGGGCTGGAACCTGGGGTAGAGGGTGGGCCTGGGTTCCCCCCAAAACCTCCTAACTCCTGATCCAACACAGGAAGATCTCTGAGGCTAGCAAAATCTGCCAATACACGCAGGACCCACCAAGGTAGAGGAGGAACTTTATCACAGGTCCTAGAACCTGACATTAGGATGAGTCAGCAGAAGAGCTCTACATCACTCTGTAGGGTTCTGGAGCTTCCCACACTTTTTAAAAGGAGTTAAGTCTCTGAACAGTAAAGTGGAGTGTACAGTATTAAGATGTAAAGTGGGAGTGTACAGATTAAGATTACATTCCAGTCATTAATATTTTTCTCCTGAATACAAATAGGGTCGCTCTTTAGCAATATAACATGATTCCTAGATTGAGTCTTCAACTTCATTAGTCATTGATTAATCATCAAACTCTTCATCAGTTTTATTACTTGCATATTTTTCTCTTAAACAGAAAGATATTCTAAACCCTAATTTTTATTAAGCATTTCAGGATTTCTGATACTTTCTTCACAGGATGAAGGGAATGCAAATCTCAGAGTGGGCATCTGCATTCAACTGTTTCTTTGGTTATTACAAGGAGTGTCACCTCTGTCTTTGTACCCTGTCCTGCCAAGGCATGGACCTGGTCATCCATGGTGAGACACATATTTATGATGACCCCTTGCCAAGATTATTGCAACTCTAGGAATGAAAGCATGTGCCTTGAAAAAATTCCCAACTAATTCAAAACGCAGCAGCCTCAATGCTTAGTGACACAGGTTAGTGTGAACACATCACCTCAATGTTTTACTCTCTGCACTCACTTCCCCATTAAATACTGAACCCCTCCAGATGCTTCCTCCAGAGGGCCCTGCTCAATGACTCCTACTCCCTGGTAATATGTGAACCTGACATTTCCAACAATCCCCTTGCAATAAGTGTAGGAAGCCATATTTAGATAAATGTTCCCAGATGACAGAGCACAGCTCTCAGCCTCCACTGTCCCTGGGCTGTTGAAGATCTGAAGCCACTTCTTCAAGTAGTGTCCCTGTGGATGCTCCATTTCAGGTGTACATGCACCTCTCAGGCCTTTGATCAGAGATTTCTATTTGGTAGTGCCCATTTGGCATGCACATCTGCCCTATGCCTCCTTGTGGCAGACGCTGAGGCTATGCAGGGGGGCACGGGCAAACCAACCTCATTTCATTCTCTACCACCTTGGCTAGAGATGAAGTACTAGCAAGTCCTCCTAAAGCATACTCAGCCTTTCTCCTTACCTCTTTTTCTATCAAAGTTCATTAGGTTATAGAATAGCAGCCGCATTAGTCTGTATCCGCAAAAAGAACAGGAGTACTTGTGACACCTTAGAGACTAACAAATTTATTTCAGCATGAGCTTTCGTGAGCTACAGCTGCATCCGAAGAAGTGAGCTGTAGCTCACGAAAGCTCATGCTCAAATAAATTTGTTAGTCTCTAAGGTGTCACAAGTACTCCTGTTCTTTTTAGTTAGGTTATAGTTGTTGTTAGTGTCAGTATAGTTAAGTAATTAAGATGAGAGGATTATTTTCCCTCTCTTTCTCCCCAGGAGACCTGTTCTCTCCTAGAGGGATATGCCTGTTTTGTCAGGATTCAAATGCTGCCTTTCCTGCTGTGAGGCTATACCAGTGAGTGACAGACACTCCAAGTGCATCCATTGCCTGGAAGAGTCCCACATCTCCCAGAAGTGCTTAGCTCTTAAGTCCAGATCTGGGAAGAACAAGGAGATAACGCTCAGACTGTTGGCAATGGAACGTTCCCTGCAAACACCCTCTGTACCATGTCAGGAGACACAACCTCCTTCATCCCCCAGTACATCTGTCCTAGGACAGACCCAGTGCCTCGGCGCAACTAGATTATATTTGAAATTTTGTTCATTTCACCTCTAAAATGTTAATTTTTAAATGCCTTTCAGTTCAAAACTGTTGAAAATATTTTTATGTGTGGAAATTTCAAAATGTTGACATTTCATTCTGTTTTGGAACAAAAATACTTCGATATTTTAAATTTCTCACATAACTAACATTGCATTTTTTATCCAAACCTAGCAAAAAATCCCATAAAACAATCAGCTGTTTCCTTTGTAGACTGGCTGGAAAGGTAGAAGGAGAGAGAGATTATTTTTGTGGGGTCTCTTTTTAAGTAACTAAGACACACACAGGCTATAGTGATCAAAGTCAGAGAGGTCCCTAGGTAGAGTAGTCCATGAAGAAGTACAACACCAGGTTTATGTCCACGGCAGTATTTTTTATAATTGTATCATCCACCTAAACCCTTACATTTTTCAAGTTTTCTTTACAGACCTGATTTTTCTTTCTTTCACAAATATTCTGTATCTTTCCTTTTCCAGTTTTATTCTGTCAGTTTCCCAAGGTCTGCATTTATGTGTAGGGCCCTACCAAAAGCATGGTCCATTTTGGTCAATTTCACAGTCAAATGATTTTAAAAATAGTAAATTTCATTATTTCAGCTATTTAAATCTGAAATTTCATGGTGTTGTAATTATAGGGTTCCTGACCCAAAAAGGAATTATGGGGGTGTTGCAAGGTTATTGTAGGGGGGGTTGCGGTACTGCTACCCTTACTTCTGCACTGCTACTGGTGGTGGTGCTGCTTTCAGAGCTGGGCAGCTGGGGAGCGGTGGCTGCTGGCCAGGAGCCCAGCTCTGAATCATAGAATCGTAGAAGGCAGAGCCGCCACCAGCAGCAGCACAGAAGGAAGGATGGCATGGTATGGTGTTGCCACCCTTACTTCTGCACTGCTGCCTGCAGAGCTGGGCCCTCAATCAGCAGCCACCACTCTCCGGCCACCTAACTCTGAAGGCAGCAGCACAGAAATAAGGGTGGCAATACTGCAACACCCCTAAAATAACCTTGTGACCTCCCCCTCACCCCCCAACTCCCTTTTGGGTCAGGATCCCCAATTTGAGAAACGCTGGTCTCATCTGTGAAATCTGTATGGTATAGGGGAAAAGCACAGAAAAGACCAGATTTCACAGTGTGTGACACATTTTTCATGACTGTGAATTTGGTAGGGCCCTATTTATGCAGCTACAGTATGATTTTCTTTTGTTTTGTTATGCTTCTGAATAGCCTCATCATGATTTTCTGTGTTCCACTGAGTACAGGCTACTGCCACTGAGTTTTCTGAGAATATTCCTTCTCTAAAAGACAGTTTAAAACTGGCACTCCAAGGTGTCCAACATTTTTCTCAAAAACAGACACTTATGTAGTTAACTTGGGGACCTGCTCCTGTTCAGGTCAATGGCCATGGGTAATCAAGTCCCAATCCTGAAAGCTGCTGAGTTTCCACCTCACAGAAAGTGAGCAGGGAGGGATAGCTCAATGGTTTGAGCATTAGCTTGCTAAACCCAGGGTTGTGAGTTCCCTCCTTGAGGGGGCCATTTGGGGATTGATCCTGCTTTGAACAGGGGGTTGGACTAGATGATCTCCTGAGGTCTCTTCCAACCCTAATAATCTATGATTCTAAGTACAGGGAGTTCCAATTCTCTTGAGAGAAGTGCCTCCTCTTTTAGCTCCTTTTATTTAGCATTTACTGAATCTTCTGCAGCATTCTCTAATTCACCCAAGTGACCTTTTCTCCAGTTCCCATTTGCTGTGTCAAATACCAGCTTTATCTGTTTTGCTGTAGTCAATGCATATTCTTTCTACTATTTCATTTTCTTCTGACTCTGTTAGCTAGCTTTACTCTGCAATATCAATCAATTTCTGCAGCCATTGTGCCATAAAAACCTTCATCACAACTGCTTCTATTTGGTTGGCGATACTTTTCTGGGATGATTTGCTTGCTAATTTCTCCCATCTCTTCACCTCTTAAAGTGCATCTCGCTAAAGTTTTTCAGTTTTTATTTGTCAAGTTTCTTTGCTTTCTCTTCTGTTTTCCTGGTGTCTTGTACTACTCTGCCTACTGCAGCTTGGCTTGCAGCTTGAGATAGCTGTTTCCATCATCTTTTCCCAGTAGAATTAACTGATATTATGGAATTGATGCGGTTGACTCCTGTTATGGGTCTCTCCATTAACTCTTATTCTACCAGTTTGCATTATCTCCATTGTGAGCTCCCTAGAGGTGAACTCCTGCTTGTTCTATTTTTCAGTCTCTGCTATGATTGTCTTCTCCACATTGACACTGGCACAGATGGCACCATCCAGCTGAATTATTTGTCCTGGAGAAACACAGGAACGCAGGGCATTGCATATTGTTTCACAGTTTATAAATTTAAACACCACCCCTAGTAAAAAATAAAAATAGAGCATTTATTGCTAAGAACACTTTAGTTTCAGAAGGTCTGCAACAGATTGCATGTATTTTTAGTTAAGCTATCATAAAAGATAAAGACCAAAAAGACTGATTGTTATCCAGTCACTGTCCTGTGCACCTGAGACGTGCAGTTGTTGTTCATTTAATCTTCTTCCCTGAGAATGTGTACCACGGAAAAGCCAGTTTATTAATGTACATGAGAAGGAACCTTGTATAACAAAACTACGGACTTTTACCTGAGAAACTGCAGCAATATTTGGCAGGCAGTATAGATTAATATCTGGCACAGCGACCATCCCAGGTCTTTCATTAGGCTTTTCTCTCTAAAATGGCTGCCCCACAGTTAATATTTTATTGGCCAAACTCTGCCCTCTGTTGCATCCTTGCAATCCAACTGAAAGTAAAGGAATTTCCAAAGTGTAGAATCTGGCCCTATTCTTTGGAGGCAATCTCAAATATATTAGCTTTGGGCAACATCTTACGAGGAAGAGAGGGACGTCTAAAGCTCTGTTTCCTTCACAGTTATAGTCTGAAAATATAGGAGTAGTAGATTCCCATGGCCAAACTGTGCTCCAGTACTAAAATGTGGAATCCATCCTTTGTGGACTTATAGGGGTGACCTTCTAATATTCCAAAGATAAGAATACTGAGTGATGTGGGTGCCCCAACCTAAGCTGCATTTTTGTACAGCCCAGCTATTTTGTCCTCATTTTAAACTGATGTGACTCTATTCAGTTTAATGGAGTTGCATGGCTGTAACTACAGATAGAATACGATCCAGAGATATATTGGTATGTAACTTCAGACACAGAAACAGGTTTGAACCAATACCCCAGAACAGTCATAAATGTTGAGAAATCCCAGATTCTTATCTGCACCTTGTGGTTTGCACCAATCCCCTACTTAAAACAACATCATGGTTAGCTACAGTCTGTCCTCAGTTAAACCCTGTGACTGCAGGCAAAATTTTGCCCAGAGTGTGTTAGTATATGCGAAGGACCCCAATCTTCCCATTAACCAGTCCTGCAGTTCTGTTACCGAGTCTGAGTAGCAACCCAGGAAAATAAGGTGGTACCGTGTGGCTACTTGACATGACTCTGCTGTGAGCAGTTGACATATTATCAATGCCAGGATTTTCCCTCACTGGGTTTCATTGATGCAGCTGAGACCTTCTCCAGTACAGCCTGGACCAGTCATCGTTTTTGACTATTTGGATCCAAACTTCTCCTCGCAACAGAGGAGGATGAGAGAAAGGAATTTCATATATAGCAAGCGGTTATACAGAGGCACACAGGCAGCAGTTCTCAATTAAACCTGCTGTACTATAAGAAACACTATTGATTAGGGAAGGGAAAGCAGGAGATCTGTGAATAAAGTGGGGAGGGGAAAACCTTTCATAATTCAAAGGAATAAAGGAAGCTGGAAATGATTGGTACCTAAAGACGGATACTTTTAAATTAACATTGTTCTTCTCTCCAGTACCAAGTTAGTTGCTGTATTATTAAAATGGCAAACTCTTAAAAACTGAGCTTCTCTTTTACATACTCAGCATTTACAACTTAGGTGAAAATTGGAACAAAGCCAAGTCCAAATGTACACCTGGGGCAAGGGAGAGCAACTCCATCTGACTTTAGTTTATCTTATTTAGGTTACATTGCAGGTGTACCTAGATACCCCGAACAGTATTGGGCTCCCACTGTGCTAGGTGCTGGACAAACAGAGTAAAAAAATACAAAACAAAAGGAAGAACGTACAGTATAATTGACACCAGTTGTTATTTAGTCCAAAGTATTCTTCGTAATGACTGTGGCTGGCATGTATTAAATAACCACAAAATGCCCACTTGTATGTCTCTAATAACATGATTAACTTTGATTTTAATACAAAAAGAAATGTTAAAGGAGTTTGAGAGACATATAACAGTCTGACAAGCTTGAGAGTTGGTGCTTGCTAGCACCTGCCAGGTAGGGCTGCTCAGAAATTTCCAGTCAACTCATATTTCAATGGAAAATTATTTTTGTTTTTTGCTAGATTTTTTTTACATAACTATTTTAATGGAAAGTGTGTTTTCCTCTAAAAATCTGATTTTTCATGAAAAATCAGACTACCAAAACATTTTAGCAGAAATTTTTTTTTAAACAAATAGCCTACATTTTCTGCTGAAAAGTCAACCAATTTTTCCAATCAGCTCTGCTCCTATAAGCAGCTTATAACTGCTCTGAGCTATTTGTCCAGCTACAAAACTCAAGGAAAATTGTCACCGTTACTTGAAATCAGATTATTCTAGCCAATAGGAGCACTGATTATGCTGTTAAATTTAGACCTGGTGTAAATGGGTGCAATTCTAAGGAACTTACGAACAATCTGAATATGGCTGTAGACTCCACCATTACCTATGTCCATATACTCCAATAACTAAATAACTCTTTCACTGCAGGATTTAAAAACATTGTGCTAAGGGCATATCAGAGAACTAGGCTAGAAATAAAGTACAACTATTAGTTCCAAATGAGAAAAGGAGAACACACACGAGTCCGCTATAAAGAGATATTACTAGGGCTGATCAAAGTTTTTCAGTAACAAGTTTTTCATCAAAAAAATGGGGTTTTGGCAAATAATTTTTTTTTTTACAAAAATGTGCCAATTTTTCTTTTGAAACTTGAAGAAGTGGGAATAATTTGACTTACTTTAAAATAATTATTTCTTCCTCCCACCTCTTTTTTTCCTTCTGGAAATGGGTAGAAAAAGTTTTATAAAAGTTAGAAGGCGCGGAAAAGCATGGAAAAAACAATTAAAACTGTTTCTCGTTATTTATTTTTTCCCCTCTTCAAAATGTTGAGGACACGTCTTTTAAAAATAAGTGAAAGTAACACTTCCCTGAAACTATTTTTTTAACTGAAAAAGGGTAAAGTATATATTTTAAAAAGTGAAGATCGTGCCAAAATGCCGAAAACACTTTTTAAAAAATGAAACAATTTTTCAAAATTCATTTTGAAGTTGTTGGAAAAGTGAAAAATTTCGAATGAGATGAAACCTTTTCTTTTTCTTTATAATTTTTATGTGGGGAACAAAGCCTCTACACTTCAACAACCACAAGAAGTTACTAAGACAGGCCAAAAATCAGGCTGTGTAAAAACTGCTTACTTGTTTTTGTTATACGGATATTACCTTGAAATATTTGCACTACATTTTATAAAATCATTTCATTAAAAAAAAAATCAACACTTGGTTGCAGTGTTTGAAATGCAAACAACATTGTGCTACTGCAGGAGAACTAGAAAGTAAAATTGATCCAATATAGAAACATAAACTAACTAGTTTACAAATGTTTCACTGTCTGAGTGTGGTGCACAAAGTTAATTGTTTTAAAAACAATAGATTATATTTGTAAAATGCATTTGGTTTTAATAATCACAATTATTGAAGCAATATAACTAAAGAACAGAATTTTATTTGATTTTTTTATCTTGATTATGTTCCTTTAAGAGAGTTCCTAATTTATTTATTTACTTACTATGTTTGCCTTGTGATACACTGTAGATGTGCAAAATGTCAGTGTACCTTCACTCACTACAGTGATGCAAGCTGCTCATTGCAGCTCTATGGAACTGTGGCACGTATGTGTAAGAGCATGGAATATGAGTATGGGGAATAGGCAAGTATTAGTGTGCAAATGTGGTCATGAAAATTTGCCTTCTTTCTTTACAGAATGGCCTGATTGTGTGATCAGCATATGCGATGTGTATCCATCATTTTCCGGTGTAATGTTAACTAGGGTCATTTTGCTGTTTTCTAGGTTTTGCAATGGAATAGAAGAATCCTGCTGTTTTGCATGAGTGCTCCAATTGTTTCATTCCTCTTCCTGCCCCTGCCACATTATATTTTACAAGAGAAGAAAATACTCTTAGCATACAGTCCCCCAATGGTGATTTGTATAATATATTTTATATCATTATTGGCTCAGAAATTCCTTGTTTTGCCTAGATAAGATTCGAGCTGTAGTGATAGTCAGCACAACATGTGTTCCCAGATTCATATAAACTTACAATGAGTAGTAAGGCCTAGACAAGACTACTTGGGTCATTCACCCTTTAGTAGGCCAACCATGTGTGTCATTCCCAAACTTTAACTAATTTGTCCTTGGATATCTACAGTGATGGTGCTGTCAATCTGCATCACTTGTTCCATTGCACATCTTTTGACTGCAAGTAACTTTTTCCCACTGTCTTACTTACTTTTCTTAACTTAGCTTTTGCGAACAAGGGTTTCTTGCTCTCAGCCAGTTTCTCCTGCTATTGGGTATTCAGCACAGATGCAGCTTCTCATAGTGTTTCACTTGCAGTGATGCATTACATAAAATAAATGTTGTGAGTGAGGATAGAATTAGCACCATTTTATGTCTCTCACGAGTAGTTATACCTAATAACATAAGGTAAGTATCTCCAAGTAAGCTTTCACAGAGTGTACTGAGTGCAGATGCAGGCAGATCTTTTAATACTACCTCCCTGTGAGAAATGTTCCATGCAAACTTGCTTCCACCCAACACACGTATTGTTGGCTCTCTCATTTTACTGAAAAAATATTGACATCAGCAATGCTGAGATTACACAAATTATTGTTAGTGCCAGCTCTATTTTAGAATACTCTCCACAGGGATGTGATGGAAACCCCATCACTGGAGACATTTAAAGCTGGACTGAACAATTCACTGGATGTTGTGAACAGTCCAGCATTAATGGGAAGATGAAATAAGTGACATAACAGGTCCTTTCCATCTCTCCATTTTAGATAATTTTAAAGGAATTAACTATACCGGGGTAGGCAACCTATGGCATGTATGTCGAAGGCGGCACACAAGCTGATTTTCAGTGGCACTCATACTGCCCGGGTCCTGGCCACTGGTCCGGGGGGCTCTGCATTTTAATTTAATTTTAAATGAAGCTTCTTAAACATTTTAAAAACCTTTTTTATTTTACATACAACAATAGTTTAGTTATATATTATAGACTTATAGAAAGAGACCTTCTACAAACGTTAAATGTATTACTGGCACACGAAACCTTAAATTAGCGTGAATAAATGAAGACTCAGCACACTGCTTCTGAAAGGTTGCCGATCCCTGAACTATACATTTCACATTTATTATTCTACTAATTTTATTGCGTGCCTCAAGTCTGATCTTTGCCCGATATTTGGACTTGGGCATGTTGAGAAGTCTAAGAGAAATCTTACATTTTAAAAAGTCATTCATTTTTGTGAACGTTTTATGCTTATTTAACATGTTTTGCACAGATAATATCCTCTTTGCAGGCATCATGACAAGCTCTGATCTAATCTGTATGTGCATGAGTTAATCAGAGGATATGCATCAATATTTTCTTTTTTCAAAGAGATTACACTTTACAGTAAACAATCTGTTCTCATGTATGAAATGTGAGTACTGTACACTTGCCACACCCCCACTGTGTTGTTTGTTTAAGGTGGAAACAGGAGATCGCTGACATACTAATGTGTCCTGTTTCTGTTATAGCAAGAAGAAAATAGTCTAGTACTATATTTCAAGGTTTGTAGCCAAGGAAAATGAATATATCAGATTCGAAATCTTATACTGTAATAAATTCTGCTTGACACTGAATAGTCTATGCTGAAACTACATTACTTTTATGTATTGGCCTAGTATGTTTAAATATGGAGTTTTTTATTGGCAGATTTTACATTTTCTTTTGCAAACACTTAAGACGGATGCGTTTTATGGCTGAAAGAGCAATGTCTGTCAATTCTCACCACACCAAAGATTAGACCTCTGTCAGGCTGCAATAATAAAACATTGGAACTATAGAAAACTCAAAGGTCAACTGGATATGGGAGTAATTCTTATAGGGCAAGTTTGGTAACAGTGTTTGTTGTAAGGGTGTCAGAAATAGCTTCCTAGCAGAATTCTTCTGCCAACATTCTGAGGATAAAATCTCCTCCTCTAGAAAACCTTCCTGTGTCTGTGTTACATTTCAGCTATGGAAGATTCTCATGCCAGATTTAACTGACAATTTTGCTTGGGGGGGAGTGAGACTAAAAGCTTTGTTTGTGACTTCACTTAGAAAGAAACTACCAAACTCTTTCTCAGTCTCCTTAGTCCTTCTGGCGTCTGTTCTATGCATTAGGGAAATAATAGAGAGAGACTGCTGGTGGGTCCCAAACAAAAACCTAAATTTGATCAAAATTTAGAGCTTGACCCTTTCTGTAATGGGCCAGATACGAACACTCCATCATTTGAGAACTTTTACGCTAGAGACTGGATTTCAAACAACCATGTTCAGGAGTGTTGGAATCCAGGATCTTAGGTAGATGTATTATAGAGGTAAGAAGTCTGGATCCAGATCCAATGTTCTGATTTGGGGCATTGGCTCCAGCAGTAGAAATAATAGATCAGTACATGGCTGCAGCCACAAACCAAAATGTAACAAAAAAACAGCTGAGTATTCGATTATCATCTAAGAATGATCTTGGGACTCTGAGTAGCCTAAGAAGTGAATCTGGGATCCCTTAAAATTTCTGCTGTTTGGGAAGTATGTGGTGGGAGAATTTGGATTCACAGAGAACGCTCTGCAGTCCAAGGAATGCCAAAGGTATCCAGGGAATGCCAAGGGCAGGTAGTAGCTTAGAGAGTAGGACATTCTGGGGTGCGATACAGACGAGTGAGGGTCTGTGTCACCACTTGTCCTGCAACCTGGGATGCCTCACAGCATTTTGTTGTTGTAGGCCCAACCTTGGTTCCTCACTAGCAACATGCAGGTCACAGCCTGAGTGACTGTGTACAGCCACAGCCCTGGCTCAGCAGCTCTGACCCCAGCAGCCTGTCTGCAAACACCAGCCACACCTTGGCTTCCAGCATCCGTAATTATTATTTGTAGGGGGGCCTTAAAATTTCTGCTGTTTGGGAAGTATGTGGTGGGAGAATTTGGATTCACAGAGAATGCTCTGCAGTCCAAGGAATGCCAAAGGTATCCAGGGAATGCCAAGGGCAGGTAGTAGCTTAGAGAGTAGGACATTCTGGGGTGCGATACAGACGAGTGAGGGTCTGTGTCACCACTTGTCCTGCAACCTGGGATGCCTCACAGCATTTTGTTGTTGTAGGCCCAACCTTGGTTCCTCACTAGCAACATGCAGGTCACAGCCTGAGTGACTGTGTACAGCCACAGCCCTGGCTCAGCAGCTCTGACCCCAGCAGCCTGTCTGCAAACACCAGCCACACCTTGGCTTCCAGCATCCGTAATTATTATTTGTAGGGGGGCCCTACCACACTCACTGTCCTGGATTTTCCTCCAAAGACATCTTCTGCACTGTCCAGCCCTCTCCTGGGCACTTTAAGTATATTAGGCCCTTTGCCTCTCCAAAGGGATCAACATACAACAGTCTCCTTAAATGGAGATACCCAAACAATTCACAATACTGGATTAGTGTACAAAGTTTGAGAAAAGAATAAAACACGTTTATTTAACTATAAAGAGATTTTAAATGAATACAAGTATTGAGACATCAAAGCCAGAAATGGTTACAAGAAAAGTAAAGATAAAAATGCTTTCTAAGCTTCACCGTGAACCACATGTTTAAGTCCCTTACCTCTTTTTTTTAGTAACACTGGTGACCAAACTCTCAGGCCGGGGTCTGCTCCCAACAGCTGTTTCTTTTGTCATCTTAGATGAAGAGAGAGATGGATAGAGAGATAATTTGGGGGTGGTTTTGCCCTTCACTTTTATAATCCAGTTCCCCTTTGAGATCCATTTTCATGAAGGTCACCCCTCAAAGCAAAGTTTATTCACACAGTAGAGAAGGAGACATGGTTCTTATAAAGTAGAAGTCCCATGCTTTTTCTTCTCACCCCTATTTGCTGCAATGCATGTTTTCCTTGGCTCCTGTCTTCCCCTCTCTTGCTGTATGCGGACCTGTTTACAATTATATGTAAATTGAGGTAAACATACATTCCTTTAAGACCTGCTTAACCAGTTTTGCCTAATCAGGGCAGCATGCGTTTGAGCATGTGTCACCAATATCATAAAATCATAGGACTGGAAGGGACCTTGAGAGGTCATCTAGTCCAGTCCCCTACAGGGGGATATCGGTCAGGGGGAATTCATAACTTTACACATAATGTTACTATGTACACTTCACCATGATGTTATTGACCAGAGAGTTATTTGTTTTCAAATGATGTCTCATAAGGCATATTTTGTGCAAAGATTATTACAGTAGTGTGTAGGGTGTTAATATAGGGGTGTGCCAAAAGACATAAATGTGATACGGAGGATCTAGTAATTCCTTTCATTTCATCATATGATGCATGTTGTCTTTCTAGTTGGGTCCAGTATGGCATGCAGTTCCTCTGTGCAATATTTCGTTGGTTTGTAGTAACTGGAATCCCTTGCTCTTAGTCAAACTAATAATATGCTTTGCACTTATACATAGTATCATTTATCTAAGGATCTCAGTGTTTCCATATAATTAATTAAGTCTCACTGTGAGGAAGAGAGGTTTATTGTCCCCATTTGACAACTGGGTAATATCAAGACAGAGAAGTGAAGTGATTTGCTCACAATCACAAAATCAGTACAGAGCCAGAAGTAAAACCCCACAGCCCTGACTCCAAGAGAAGCCTCCTACCCTCATCATTATATTCATCATCATTATCATGTTCTCATTACAACTCTGGTGTTTAGAGTAGTGACAAAGCTCCTCCACTCCTGTCTGTGCTGTCGAAGGCAGCGGCAGCCAATTGAGCTGCCGCCGAAATCCCGCTGCTCTCTTCGGTGGCAGCTCTTTCGAATCGGGCCCCGCAGTGCCTAAAGCCGGCCCTGTCTACTACACATCACTTTTGGTTTTGTGTAGCTACATGCCTCAGTGAAAAGCAAGCCGCAAGGTTAAGAAGTGGGGGGAGGTATCAGGGAAGGGCTGAATCTTTTCTCACTTGGTCCCCAGCTCAGAGCCTTTCCTTGTGGCGGGGAAGGTTCCAGCAGCGAGGAGGCAGCTTGACACTAAATGGCTAAAGATATCAGTGTAGACAGGAAGGCATGGCTGGGACAAGTAGAGAACTATGTAGGATTTGTACTTAGGTACATACCCGTGCCCTTCAAGCATGTCTGTACTCTATTTGCCTCAGCCATTTGTCTTTCCCTATGGCAGAGAAGAGTTTTAGCAATGAGGAGCAGCCAGGGCCGATGCAACCATTTAGGCGACCTAGGCGGTTGCCTAGGGCACTAGGATTTGGGGGGGCGGCATTTTCTTCGGCAGCAACCGCAGCGGCCGGATCTTCGGCTGCCCTGGTCACCGCCAGCATTTAGGAGGAGGGAGCTGGGGCAGAGGAGCGCAGGGAGGGCCACCTGCAGCAATTAAGGGCGGGGGGCTGCACACAGGGGAACTCCCCACCCCAGCTCACCCCTGCTCCACCTCCTCCCCGAGCACACCGTGGCTGCTTCATTTCTCCCGCCTCCCAGGCTTGCGGTGCCTAAGCTGATTGTCACCGCAAGCCTGGGAGGCAGGAGAAGTGAAGCAGCAACGGGCTCAGGGAGGAGGCGGAGCAGGGGTGAGCTGAGGTGGGGGGGATGCCTCAGGGCGGAGGGGGGGAGCTATCATGAGGGGGCACCTTAGGGCAGGGGCTCGGGGATGGGGGAGGGCACAAGGTGGAAGTTTCGCCTAGAGCGCAAAACATCCTTGCACCGGCCCTGGGAGCAGCCAAAGTCATTCGCTCCTGTGCTGCGGGGAGGGGAGTCAGGAAACTGGGTTGTAAGGACTCCATCCTAATGGTCAGAGCAGGAGTCTGGCCTACTCGTCAGAGTCCAAATGCCAGAGACTGGGCCAGAACCAGGAACCGAGGGTTGGAACCAGATTATCAGAAGTCAGGAGCAAGGCTGGGACAGGATGAGAACAAGGCTGGGTGCATGGCAAGAGCTGGGCTAGCGCTGTGGAGGAGCAGAGCAGGATCAAGGCTTGGTGAGAGACAGCCCAGGGTCAGGCAGACTCCAGGGGTGTGGGCATTGAGCAGCCAGCGAACTACTGCTAATCTTAAGAACCAGCCTGCTAGCTTCCTCAGCCTACTGGCAGGGTGGTCCAGCAGGCAGCCCAGCTGGCTCATTAGGGTGTCAGGAATACTGAGCAGGCACAGTGCAGGGCCTTACAGTGAACAGGGACTACCCTAGTATCTACATGCTGCCAAAAGAAGACTGAGGTGTAGACATAACCTAAATCTGCGCTGTCCATAGGTGCTGGAACTAGAGGTGTGGGGGGTACTGCAGCATCCCCTGACTTGACGTGGTTTCCATAATATAAGGGGTTTACAGTTTGGTTCAATGGCTCTCAGCATCCACACTCTACACATTGTTCCAGCACCCCTGGTGCTGTCCATCCCAGCCTTCCTCTAGTCTCACATCCCCCTTCTTAATCCTTCTACATGGAGCAAATTAAGCTACTCCTTTCCCAGTGAAATACACGTATATCTACTTGTATTGTCACCATAGGAGAGATTAGAAGACAACCTTCTGCTATAGGCAGTTGAGGTTCCTTTGTGACAACTTGCTTCCTATGGAATGAATAGTTTAGTCTTAGATTCTAAGGCCAGAAGGGACCATTGTGATCATCTAGTCCAACCTCCTGTGTAACACAGGCCATGGAACTTCCCCAAATAATTTCTAGAGCTGATCTTTTAGAAAAACATCCCGTCTTGATTTAAAAATTGCCAGTGATGGAAAATCAAATTGTTTCAGTGGTTAATTACCCCAACTGTTAAACATGTATACTTTATTTCCAGTCTGAATTTATCTGTCTTCAACTTCCAGCCCTTGAACTGTGTTATGCCTTTATCTACTAGATGGAAGAGCCCATAGTTAAATTTTTGTTCCCTATGTAGGTACTTACAGGCTGCCTTCATTCTCTTTGTTACCTAACTAGGTTGATCTCCTTGAGTCTATCACTATAAAGGCCTATTTTCGAGTCCTTTAAAAAATGCTCACCTGCTCAAGAATGCAGTATGTCCTTGAAATGAGCGTCCCTCTCATTGTTTCCTCTTAAGGAAACCATCCACAATGTCCTGAATGCATCCCAGAAAGCTGCAATAAGAGCTTTTCAGCAGCAAGTGCCTGATGGCATGACGTCACTGTGGGATTTCTATTGAACTTTATGTTCTGATAAACAATGCTGTGGTGCCAGTGACCACAAGACAGAGGTTTTCAAAAAGAAAACATTATTATAAGTGGCCAGTGTGACTACTTTATCTATTATTAAGCTCTATTGTAAGAGTGGCTGAGTGGATCACAGGAAGAGCATGGGAGTGGTTGGGGAATTGTAAAGAAAAGCTCAGAGGAATTGTCTTAAATAAATTGAGTTCAGAGCAGGAAGCAGTGGCTCTAGCTACATCTTGCTTCTCATCAAACTTGAATAATAAAAAAACACTACAATCCCATGACTCATTTAAAAATAAGGTACTTTCAGCTGGCCCCTGCTTGTCTATGGCGTCAGTCTCTAGCCAAGGCATGTGCACCACAGAATGACGCCATGTTCTGGAACACAGCTGGGTAAAGTGGTCTTGTTTTTATTTTCTTTAGACCAACAAATCACTTCGGTTGCTTATAGTGCACTGCCATGGGGGTGCCATGAGGCAACAGTAGGACCATAACCAGGGTGGAGCGAGCGGGGCAGCCACCCAGGGTGCAAAGCTGCAGGGGCAGAAAATGGAGCAGCAAGTGTGGGGTGGGACAGTCATGTGACCCAATTTCTGCCTTCCATTTAGGACAGAACTTTTCAAACTGCCCCACAGTTTAAAACTGTCACCTCCTGCCAGAAGCCAGCAGACTGGGAGCCAGGGCACTGGCTAGCTGCCTAGAAACCTTCCCTGCCCTACTTCCCGAGCTAGGCTGCCACCTCTGCATGAGGATGCTCCCCAAAGCGCTTGCTTGCCGTTGACCTGGTGCCTCTGTTTCTGAAGTTTTTTTGTTCAGGAATAATGTTTTGTTACCATAGAAAAGCCAACAGGTGAACACTTCAATATCCCTGGATGTTCTATAACAGATTTAAAAGTCACTATTCTTGAACAAAAAACTTCAGAAACAGACTTCAAAGAGAAACAGCAGAACTAAAATTCATTTGCAAATTTAACACTATTAATTTGGGCTTGAATAGGGACTGGGAGTGGCTGGCTCATTACAGAGGCAGCTTTGCCTCTCCTGGAACTGAGACCTCTTCATCTATTATTGGGAGTGGACTACATCCACCCTGATTGAATTGGCCCTGTCAAGATTGGTTCTCCACTTGTGAGGTACTCCCTTCTCTTCATGTGTCATTATATAATGCCTGCATCTGTAACTTTCACTCCCTGCATCTGAAGAAGTGAGGTCTCTGTTAGTCTTTAAGGTGCCACCAGACTCCTTGTTGTTTTTGTGGCAACAGACTAACACGGCTACCCCCTGATTCTTGACAGTTAAATTGCACACTGAGAATTAAACAGCAGCAAAGGGAAAGAGCAACTAAGGAAGCATATAAAATAAGTGTTTTTTGCTGAGTTTTGCAGAAATGAGTCAATGAAGCAGAAGGTTACTGGAAGACAGAATGGTGCAGTAATACTATTGTAATGAACTGGCAAGTATGTTTGTTTACCACTGCTCTCTACTTGATACAACCAGAATGGCTGAATTTTGTCATAGACTCAAAACAGAGGGGAAGGATGGTCCAAGGATTGGAGTGCCAGCCTGCAACTGGGGAGACCTGAATTCAATTCTCTTCTCTTTCACAAGTTTCCTGTGTTTCCTTGGGCAAGTCTCTCTGTGCTTCAGTTCCCAGCCTGTAGAATGGGGTGATAATTCCGTACCTCACAGTAGTGTTGTGAGCGTAAATATATTACAAAACAAGTGTGAGGTGCTCAGATACCACAGTGATGGGGGCTGTATATGAATCCTAGCTAGAAGGCTCCTAGCACAGATTCTCCTTTAGTAAGAGGAGCTTTTGCTTTAGCTTTCAGAACCGGATTGGAATTCTGTCCCACTGGTACTGTGAAGTGCCTTATTGTCAGTGCAAGCAACAACATGACAAGTGTGAAGTCCTCTGTGTCTGTTTGCTGCAATATGCTTTGCAAAAATTGTTGCTTTATTGCTGAAAGTCTGTATATCATAGTTTAGGAAAATGAATGTGAAACAATGCTTTGGCAAGAACATTTTATTGAAGAAAGTGTCACAGGTCCTTAGAGCATCTTTTCAAAGAACAACAGAAATAGACTTAATGGTCACCATTGTTGTCAGTTATTTATTTTTGTAAAAATATGGTCCCAAAGAGATTCTGCTGCTTACAGGAACTGCACGTCCATGAGTTGCAAAAGTGTAATCGCACATGATTAATAAGCAAGTGTGCAGGGTATTTAAATACCCATGACCTTGCCTACTGTCCCTAAACTACCTGTCAGTTTGCCACACTGAATCATCACCTGAAGCATTTCCCACAAATGGTTCAGCAACAGAGCTGCTAACTGGCTGTCTTTATGCACTTATTATTTGTGAGAGCTGCTAATTCCCCAGACATTTCAGTGAGGCTGGTGAAGAGCATGGTGAGAAGATATTCACTTCAATATTCCCAAATCTTTGAAGGTCAAAGCACAACCATTGTTACTTAGGGTATGGCTACACTTACAGCTGTATAGCGCTGGGAATTACAGCTGTCTTTGTGCAGCTGTGTAGGGAAAGCGCTGCAGTGTGGCCACACTGACAGCTACCAGCGCTGCAGTGTGGCCACATTTGCAGCATTTGCAGCGCGGTTGGGAGTGGTGCATTGTGGGCAGCTATCCCACAGAGCATCTTGTCCCATTTTGGCGCCATGGGTTGTGGGAAGGGGACGGAAGGGTGTGGGTCATTCTGCTTCCTGTCCCAATGCCCCGTGGTGCATCGCTTCACATTGCAGCAGCCACTGTTTTTCCATCCACGTTTGGCGCCATTGTGAGTCTCCCAACGGTTTCTGTGCAGCGCGATTTCTGTGAGAAATGGAGCCCGAGCTGCTAAGGACTTTGCTGATGAGTGTCGCCAGCACATCACGTTTGGCAGTGGAGCTATTCCTTCAACTCCAAAGTGACAGTGAGGAGTCCGACGATGATATCGAATCGCCTGACGTGTATGACACTAAATTGCTTGTGGCATTCATGGAAATGCTCAGCACCGTGGAATGCCGCTTTTGGGCTGGGGAAACAAGCACTGAGTGGTGGGATCACATCATCATGGAAGTCTGGGATGACGAGCAGTGGCTGCAGAACTTTCGGATGAGAAAAGCCACTTTCATGGGACTGTGTGAGGAGCTCACCCCCACCCTGCGGCGCAAGGACACGAGATTGAGAGCTGCCCTGCCAGTGGAGAAGCGGGTGGCTATTGCAATCTGGAAGCTGGCAACTCCAGACAGCTACCAATCGGTCATGAACCAGTTTGGAGTGGGAAAGTCAACCGTTGGAATTGTGTTGATGCAAGTTTGCAGGGCCATTAATCGCATCCTGCTAAGAAGAACCATGACTCTGGGGAACGTGCAGGACATTCTGGATGGCTTTGCACAAATGGGTTTCCCTAACTCTGGAGGCACGATAGATGGGATGCATATTCCTATTCTGGCACCACCACACCTAGCATCTGAGTACTTAATTGGAAGGGGTATTTCTCTTTGGTTCTCCAGGCGCTTGTGGATCACCGTGGGCATTTCATTGACATTAACACAGGCTGGCCTGGAAAGGTTCATGATGCACGCATCTTTCGGAACAGAGGCCTGTTCAGGAAGATGCAGGCCAGGACTTTTTTCCCAGACCAGAAGATCACAGTAGGGGACATTGAAATGCCCTTGTGATCCTTGGAGACCCCGCTTACCCTTTAATGCCTTGGCTAATGAAACCGTAAGCAGGGAAGCTTGACAGTAGCAAGGACTGGTTCAACTACAGGCTGAGCCAGTGCCGAATGACTGTGGAGTGTGCTTTTGGCCGTTTAAAGGGGCGCTGGAGATCTCTGTATGAGAAGCTAGACTTGAGGGAAAGCAGCATCCCTGCGGTTATATCCGCGTGCTGTACCCTCCATAATATTTGTGAAGGGAAGGGTGAAACATTCAGTGAGGAATGGACCTCCGAGGTTCAACGCCTGGAGGCTGAATTTGCACAGCCAGAGAGCAGGGCTACTAGAGAGGCCCAGTACAGGGCTACAGGGATTAGGGATGCCTTGAGGGAGGAATTTGAGGCTGAAAACCAACAGTAATGTTTGGTGCCTTGCACGGGAGTGAAGTGCAGTGGTTACAATGGTAGCAGGAATCTGTTTTTCCTAAAATGATTTGCAGTGCCTGTTTCTTTCCTGGGCTACGGTGTCTTTCACTTTCTGCAATAATAAAGACTGTTTTCAAAGCCAAGAATTCATTTATTGAAAAGGAAATAACTTTCTTGACAGACATACAACATTTTGGGAACCTAAAAGGGCAGGGGGGTGGGGTGGTGAACTGTACAGTCACAGGTTTGAATATGTCCTTTCTGGAGTGCTGTGCAATGACTGCTGCACTTCAGGATGAAAATACTGCATGGTGATGGGGGTTGAGTGCAGAGGGTAAGGGTCATAGTTCTCAGGGCTGGTTGGTGAACGTATAGGTGTTGGGGGCAGCTGGTGGTGGTAAGAACCTGGATGCTGTGGAAGGGGGTTTTGAGCTGACATTAGGGCACAAGGAAAGAGCTTTGGGACGAGGGTACAGCATGGTAGTGCTCTGCCTGCATGGCTATGAGTGACTGGATACAGTCTGTTTGGCGCGCCAGGATCCTTATCAGCTGCTTTGTGCTTTTCTTCTTAGCTGCTGCGTTTCTCTGGCGGAGCCTGCTTTCCCTTTCCCTCCAATCCTGCAGTTTTTTCCTCTAGTCCTGCAGTTTTTTCCTCTCTCTGGCAGAGTGATCCATAACTGCTTTCAGCATGTCTTCTTTGCTTTCTCACGGCTTCTTCCTGAGGTTTTGTAGCCTCTGAGCAGTGGATGATACAGGCAGTCGAGTAGTCAAGGACACTTTTGAAAAGGCAAAAATGGCAACAGTTAACATAGGCTGCATTGTTTATAATCTCACCCAGACAATTATTCCCACACAGTGAAGGAGTTTACAGTCTTCACTTTAGGATACTTTTCCCATACCAAACAGAGTGCACATAACCCACAGGATACAGGAAGTGGTGAGTAAGGGGGACTGATTGCTTCAAGGATGTGCATGGGTTTCTGTGCATTGGGGAAAGCAAACTACTGCAGGGGGCACCTACACTCTCCCAACATTTTCCACAGGAGTTAATCCTGAAAGATATCTCGCTGCTGCGGGTCACCTGGGAAGAGCGGGAGGGTCTTCTACAGCAGTGCGGATTCTGCCCTGGCCCCTATGCAGCTTGCCTGTGTGCAGCAATGGTCCCCCCACCCCTTGCAGCACAGTGGCATGGACGCGTTAGCCTGACTGGGACAAGGACCACAGTGGCTCTCCCTATACTTGTGCAAGCACATTACCCACGCTCTGGCTGAAACTTTTGAAGAGATTACCAAGGCCGATTACCGCGACATGATAGACCACATCAATGGGCTATTCCACATCTAGGCATGCATGCAGCCCTAACCCTCCCTCCTCTCCCGAAACATTTCCTTCCTGAAAATAAAAGCCACTTACCAGGAACCTGCTCCTCTGCTTGTCCTTCACCAAGTACCGGCTCCTGAGACTGGCTACCTTCCTCCTGGCTTGAGAAGAGCTCCTGGCTGCATGCCTCCTGGGACTCCGGGGTATCTCCCCCAGTATCCTCAGTCTCGGTCCCCCCCTCTTCCTTCTCCTCCCCCCCCGCTCTGAAGTGTCCATCGTGGTCGTCGGATTGGCAGTGGGGTCACCCCCAAGTATCGCATCCAGCTCCTTGTAAAAATGGCAGGTCATGGGGGCAGCACCAGAGTGGCAGTTTCCCTTGTGGGCTTTGCAATAGGCACTCCACCAGCTCCTTTACTTTAACCCTGCACTGCAGCGCCTCCCGGTCATGGCCCCTTTCCAGTATGGCCCTTGAGATCTGCCCATAGGTATCATAATTCCTATGGCTGGAGCGCAGCTGTGACTGCACAGCTTCCTCACCCCAAACACTGATGAGGTCCAGCAACTCACCATTGCTCCAGGCTGGGGCTCGTTTGGCCTATGGAGACATAGTCACCTGGAAAGATTCTGATTGCACTCCACACCTGGCTGAGCAAACAGGAAGGGGATTTTTAAAATTCCCGGGGCATTTAAAGGGCGGGTCACCTGAGGCCAGGGAAGTAGAGTGCGAACTGATGAGCAGAGTGGCTGAACAGGCATTCTGGGATACCTCCGAATACTCTGGAGGCTAATTACAGCGCTTTTGGTGGCCACACTGGCAGAGCAGCGCTGCATCACCAGCGCTGCAATCGTTATACCCCAGGCAGAGCAGGAGTACAGCCAGCACTGCAGCCAGGGAGATGCAGTGCTGTATGTGCCTTGCAAGTGTGGACGGTGAGTAAGTTGCAGCGCTGTAAACCCACCACCAGCGCTGCAACTCTCCAGTGTAGCCAAGCCCTTAGTTGAGGAAGAAAAGATGTGAGGCTAAATACTTGTATGAGTACTGAGACCAAGTGAGTGCCCCATACAAATAGTAGGGTCTAGCAGTTGGATAATGAAAACTCAGCTCAAAGTTAGGGTATGGCTACACTTGCACTTCAAAGCACTGCCGCAGCAGCGCCTTGAAGTTTCGAGTGTGGTTGCAGTGCCAGCGCTGGGGGAGAGCTCTCCCAGCACTGCACGTACTCCACATCCTCTACGGGTGTAGCTTGCAGCGCTGGGAGCCGCGCTCCCAGCACTGCGGCACTGTTTACACTAAGGCTTTACAGCGCTGTATCTTGCAACGCTTAGGGGTGTGTTTTTTTCACACCCCTGAGCGCGAAAGTTGCAGCGCTGTAAATGCCAGTGTAGCCATGGCCTTAGACAGTGAATAGCCAGTGCAAATCCTTTGTGTGTGTGATAAAAATCTTTTTTTTTAAGATAAATATTTAAAATAGCTTTTTCCCCCTCTGGAAGGTGTTTATTTTGTTTTCTCCACAACACATCATATATTTTACATTCCCTGGGTGATGCACTGTTTACATTGTAATGCTTTTTGCTCTACGGGTGCACAAACCATTTGTTTATTTCCACATCACCTGGGAATGGTGCAAAAAAACAAATGGTTTGAATTCTTTCTGGAAAGTAATCTTTAAAAATAACTATACTTTTTTTTTAAATTAGCTCCTTTTGTCAGTTGAATGATTTGGTCAGTTCAGGGCCAAAGTTTGCAATCTAAACCCTGGTGGACAAAATTTCACATGAAAAGCACATTATTTTCTATTACTCATGGGTATCATCAGGACAGGTAACACCAGGCAATAAAGGTCTAGCAAGTTTCATGGTTTGAGAATGCTAAAGAGGGCCATCCAAGCCAAAAACACCCTTCATCCCCAATCACTTTGTGAAAATAAAAGACACTTGACACAATTTGGATCAAGTAAAGTAAGGTATGTTTATTTTTGACCTTCTCTGGTGTGCGTACGAATCCATTAAGGTGTGAATTACTAAGCAGCCAGCTTTGCATGGGAACACTAGCTTCCATTTCCCCATTTGAACCTTTCCAGAAGGAATCATTATTACAGGAAAATATTTCTAAACATTTCAATATGCTAGAAAGAAAGCTCCAGTTCTTTTGTCAGATAGACATCTATAGTGATGTTCACTGAATAATTATATTAGTCAAGATCAAGAATTTCAAAATGGGTGCCTCACTAAGTCTGTATTTGGGCACCTAAATAAGTGACCTCATTTTCAAAATTACTATAAATAATGTAATATAGCATTTTAAAAGGCAAAATCAGAACAAAACATTTTGATTGTTTATAACTTTATATTACTACATATTTAAAAGTCTAGCAAATTCCCACACAAGAAACTTCATTAGCTTAGAGTTAAGGGATTTGATTCTCTTCTGCTATAAATCAGGTTTATATAAGTGCAACTCCATTAAAGTCATAAAACTGGTATAAAGTACTAATAAATTGTGCCCAAGTTTGATAAATTGTACATACTACCATAATAAAGACTAAAAAAATCTGTTTATTTCTTCGTTTAACTCATTCAACACTCCATTTACACGCCATCTACCAGTTCCTCTTTTCAAGGTTAACTACTTTCCTTCCCCTATCCCATATCTATACCCTTGTTATGAACAATCAGTGGGCACCCTGGAATTCTGACCATAGATAGAAAACACAAATATACATTGCTGAAATCTTTCTCTGTGTGTAACTCCTATATAAGAATTACTGCCAGATTTAGAATAATAATTAACAAAGATCACCCAGGCACATAATTTTTTCTAAACATTACAGAAAAGCTTCTTGCTACCACTATTTGCAGTGTGACCCAATCTTTCACTTATACAATATGAAACTATGTACAGAATTACATAATGTCTAGTTTTTGAATGTCACACCAACCTTATATTATCAAAAATCATTAACTCTAACTAGTAAACATACTCACAGTTCAAGGGTCCCTGAAGGGTGTTCAGGAAAAAGGTGGGATATGGACAATGGAGCAGAGGTAATTAAACTGAAAAAGGAGAACTGATACAGGGAAATGTATATAGGCTTAACATAATTGCTTATTTTCTTGCATTTTAGAGTTTGCACTGGTGGGCTGTGAAGTCTAATAGCTCTAAGTTAACCAAGTGTTATATACATATACTGAGTCTGTGTCCATGACTAAAATCGAAGTCAAATTCAGCCCTGGTGCAACTCTGTTGATTTCAGAGGAATTACACCCAGAATGAATCTGGCCTCTCTTTCTTGCAGTGTTTCTATAATCTGCAATTGGAGCAATCCTAAACTCTCCAGGGAATCCTACATCCTTCTCGTTTGCAGCATTTGACAATGCAGTGAGCTTTCCCGATCGGCCCATAATATATCATGCAGTATAATTTTGCACTTAATTCCCTCTCAGAACTTGGCTGTAAACTACCTCTCTCTCTGACCTACCAGTTCAAACCACTTCAGGCTGCCTGGGTCTGTGCCAATGAACATGGTACAAAAACTTCACACAATAGGATTCAGCCACCTCCTAGAGCATCGTCTTGCCATGCCTACTGGTTTCAGAGTATATAAATCCTGTTTTATTACCATGTATAACAAGAAATTACACAGGCGAATAGTGTGACTTGGGTATTAATTAATCTGTTTTTTTCTCCCTTTCTGGAGCATATGTATTTAAACAGGATTTGGTCCCATATCCTGCTTCTAGACTAGTAAAGAATGTGGAGCCCCTTAGCTGCCAGAGATTTCAGCCTCCCACTAGCCTCACTGATTCTGAAGTTGGGACAAATGTGTATGCCAAGGAAAGGTATGCAGAGAGTAATTGTACAGCTGCTATACACTTAGGAGCCAAGGAACTACAAGTGAACTCTCTGCATTACTTCTCTCAAGCCACTCTCTAAGGATCCTGCCTTGTATCTCCCTTGAGCATCGACTGTGGAAGGAGGGAGGCTGGGATGGAGTCCTAAACTGGAAGAGATTTTTAAATTAGTTTTTGGAGGGTATGGTTAAGGGGAGAGGGGTAGTCCTTCCTGCTTCCCACCCCTGCCAACTCCCACGGGAGGAACACGGTGTTTGTTGCCTCATAGGCATCGATTCCTCTCCTTAGCCTCTCTCAGAGACGGATGTATTTGGTCAGCAGACTATAATGCTTCCTTAAGGCTTTACACAGCTGTCTATCAATCATGTACTATTAAACCATTACCATGCATTTTTATACTAAAGGTGACTGCCTTTTATAGTGGAGTTGGGTAAAGAGAATACTTGCACACCTGTGTGTAAATACCATTCTAATGCTTATCAGGTGAGACTGATTTAGCTAAGGTTTAAATAATTTCCCATTATAAACAATGTTTCACAAAACTTATATTTCCAAACAGTCTTCTTTGGGGCTGAAGTTGTCCACAGTTAATCTCTTCCTGAAGGTGAAAATTCAGTCCCCTGTTTTTGAGTAGAGACCTACTAGCCAAACACCATGACATATATGCAGTAGAAAAGAACATTAACTTGTAAGTGGTGATCATAAAGCAGATAGGCTAAGTGCACTTTAAGTGGTTCTGGATGCAGTGTGCATTCAAAGACAGCAATTTGAATGCATCATGAATAGCTGGACAACTGAGCAGATCTAAACATGCAGAGACACTTAAATCCTCCTCCTGAACCTCCTCCCAGAGACCACATGAAGCACCAACACAAAGTTGGTAACAGGACCTGTCCGTTCTATTTCCACCTCTGCCTTTGTCTGGCCTTAATATTTTGCACTTGCTATATAGTGTCTTACAAACAATATTAAGTTGGACTTCATAACACTCCTTTGAGGTAAATAAATAATTCCTACCCCCACCCCTTTTACAAATGTGGAAAATGAGGCTCAGAGACATTAGCCAGCTGGCTAAGCTCAAAGTTAGTTTCAGACTTGAGATTAAAACCTAGTTGTCCTGACTGTGAAACAAGTTCTGTACTGTGTGTGTGCACGCAAGTGCCCTCATTCATATATATCCTTTAAAGTCTGCAAAGCGTTTTGGTATCTTTTAGGATGACTTGCTGTATAGAAGTGTATGATAATATGGTAGCTGTTTCTAGCTTGAAAGAAAGTCAAAGTAACTGAGAATGCAAGTGTCCTAGAAACAGAGCCCATTGATATGGAATGATCTATGTGTGGTATTCCTTTCTGAGTACACGGACTATTTCTTTTCTGTTTGGGAAGGAAGTTTTTGTTGTGTTTTATGAGATAAAGTTTTTCAGACAGATTTCAAATGTTCCAGTGCTTTGACTGTGAAGGTTATTTGGCTCTTTGTTTTATCTGTGGGGGTTGAGGTAGGACAGTTAGCTTCGTTTTGCTGAGTGACAGCTTTTTGTTCTCCTCTGAATTTCTTTGAAAAGCAGGCCCCTCAGGTGTCAGATACAGATTGCTACAGTTCGAGGCAGTTGTTTGACAACATTCCAAAGACGGATTTGAGCAGCCTTGGCCATGTACCCTGGTAACTACAATTCTGTGCCTGGTCCTGCCATGGGTGGTTGAGAACTTTTAAATAATTAATCTTCATTATGAAAGGAGCCTTGAGTTTTCTCTGTGTTTAGTGTCTTTGGCACACATTGCTGGCAGCCTTGGGTTCCAATGACATACAGCATGTTAGCCAGGCTCTCGCTCTTGTAAGGGTTTTTTTTTTCCTAAAGTAGTCTTTGCTCACCATTGTCTTCCCCTTTAAATATGCTAGAAATATACATCATATAGTATGGTAATAGGTGGGAACACTTACATCTTCTGAAGGTAAATTCCTGGACACTTGCAGCAAATGTCGATAGCTAGACAAGGTTGTGGTATTTTATATTGATCTTGTATGAAGCACTCAGAAACAAGTTTTAACAATATTTTTTACATACTGTTTCGATTATTATTTAAAACCAATAAAAAAGCAGAAACAAAACAGCAAGCTTCTGATTTTAAATATTCATCCTTTACTTCTCATTGAGCTTATAGCCCATTACTGTTTTGAAATTCCCTGCACTAGCTGAGCACAGGCGTTGAAGGGGAAGCAGAAGGACATTTAATTCTGGCTCTGTTTGAAAGTCAGCCCCTTAGCACGTCAGAGTCCTATGGTGGTGGCATTAATGGGCTTGCAAAGACACCACAGGATTAAACAAGTCTTCTGATGCTGGCTTGGACTATCCAGAATCCATTATTTCAGCCGGAAAATAAACACTTTGTAATGACCTCCAAGGTTTCTTCATTTCCTCATGGTCTGCAGACAGAAACAAAGTTGTGGGCCAGACATTGTGGGATTGAAGCATGGGGAGAGGAAGTGGCCTCAAAAGGAGCTTTCTCTTACGAAGTAGTCCACAAAGTGAAACCATTGGAAAACCACTGTCTCATGATGATAACATGCAAGCTAGCACACGCCATATGTACAGGTGCAAGAAATATGTACGGTGAATGTTTACCTGCACGAGCTGGATGCAGAGGGTCTCTGTGGTGGCTGAAGGCCCTTGAGTCCCCACCAGACCACAATTTGGACTGCTAACAGAGTCCTTCCCCTGCTTCTAGCAGACAAGGGATTCTCCAAACAAACCAAATGAAAAAGGTTCCCTTCCCTCTTCCTTGCCTGGGAGAGGGAGAATCTGAGTAAAAGAAAAAGACAAAGCTAGTCAGTCCCTTAAACAGTCTTGTGGTCACCCCTTTGGGGGTTCAGCTTATCTGCAGGCTTTGGTGTCCCTGATCAAGCTTAAGGTCTGCCTCCAGCCCCTCCTTTTGATAACCCCCACTTTATGACTGGTCCATACAGTGTTGTGTCATAGGCAGTAGGGTCTACAGCTGTCTTTCTCTGTGCTGACCTATCCTAGTAGCCAGGCACGGCAGTCTGTTCCTAGTCACCATCCATTCCAGCAGCAGCCTTTCTGTTTTTATACTTCCTCCCTCCAGGCAGAGCAAGCCTTACAGGTGTGTCTGGTTAGTGCTGGCTGAGCCCATAAAAGCTCATTAGCCTCCTCTCCAGTAGAGTGTGGGTGTGCCCCCTCACAGGCTAGTAAGGGATAGCGTGGCAACCTTTACTAAATTACTTCATTGCAGACATTTCAAGAACCACCCCACCCAAATGTCTGAATGTGTATGTTATTGTAGGGGAGGTTTGGAAGGGTAGGTTGGAGACATGGAATATTAATGAATGGAGACCTGAGTTTTAACTACATTTGGCAGAAACTATATGAAATCCTATTTTCTGCGGTTGCTTCTGTAAATGCCTGAGATCCAAGGTACCCAGGAAGGCAAGTTCCTATGGTGCAGGAGTTAGATTCTGAGCAAGCTGTTTTCTCATGTAGTGAATTTAATACTGCAGTTGATGTTACCTAATATACTAAAAAAAAGGAGGCCCCAATGGGTTGTGAAATACCACATAAAACATTAAAAAACACATTATAAACCCAAACCATAACCTTGTTATCCTGTCACTGGATTGCATTACATCCAGATGGGAAGGATAGTCTTACTTAGAGGTTTCTTAACTTTTAGTGGTTTTTGTTCAGCCATTGATTTTTAAACATAGAGTCCTTTCTTTTTTTTCTTTTTTTTGATATCTCACTCTAAAGTGGATGTAAGCATCAGGGAATACATGTATATGCTACATTTTAAAGGCGTCTTCAAAAAGAGGTTTTGAAGTGTAGTTTCCGTTAGCTTCAAATCAGACATGTGACTATATTAGAGAAAGAACAGGCGATGTACTGTGCAAATTTGAACACAGGAAAACCTGTAACATACACATGATAGGGTTGCATATGCATAAATGAAGACAGATCTGGGCACTTAGGTTAGGCTTTTCAACAGTCCTTAAGTGCCTGAGGACCACAAGTTTTTCAGTGGGACCCTTACCGTGATCTCTAGTTAAATATAGTGTGTGACCTCTTAAAAAATGCGTCACATACTCAAAATTTGTCTGTCTGGCCTGGATTTTGTGTAGTTTACATTATAAACTCCTGTGGGCAGAGAACCATACTGCCCTCAACAGGCTTAATCTTGTGATGTGCTAGGGTATCCTCTAGTCACATTGCTTTTAATGAGAGTTGAGGGCACTCAGCAGCTTTCAGGATGAGCACCTATATTTGCTCAGCAAGGAGCACATTGTGAGTACCAAGGTAAATAAATAAGTCATGCTAATAATATGGTATGGTTAAGGATAAGATTTTGTCACAGAGGTCACAGAAGTCATGGATTCTGTGACTTTCAGAGACCTCTGTGACGTTTTCTGCATCAGCTGCAGGCCCTGGGGTGGCAGAGCCGGTGAGGGCCCTGGAGTCCCTCTAAGTTGCTGCAGACAATAAAGGCCCCGGGGCCCCCCTGAGCGGCCGCAGTGCTCAGGCTTCAGTTGTCCACCCATCAGCCCCCTGCGCCCCATTATTTTTAGTAAAAGTCACAGACAGGTTGCAGGCATCTATAAATTTTTGTTTATTGCCTGTGACCTGTCCGTGACTTTTACTAAAAATAACCATGACAAAATCTTAACCTTAGGTATAGTAGACAGTGCACAGGACTGGAGGTGAGGACTCAGGGGTTTTATTCCCAGTTCTCCCACTGAGTTGTGTGACCTTGTGCAGATTCATGTAAATTGTCTGGGCCTCCATTTTCCCTCTTCTAGTGTGCAATAATAATTCTTATTGTATCTCTAAAGGTATTGTTGGATAATATTTGTAAAAATCTTTAGATAAATCAAAAGGTGCTAACAGCAAGTTATTATTACTGACACACTCAGCCTCTTCAACAACACAAGCAGATTGACTTGGGAGTTGCCTTGTAACATTGTTTTTATTAGTTGTCCTTTTATAACATTAAACTGTCCTTTTATAACATTAAAGTTCTGTTCTAGGTACCTCAATCAGTAAGTTAGCATAGCAATGCATGTATTGGCATATGAGCGATGTCATAGCATGAAGGATAAAAATGTGTTGAATGTAGAGTTGGGCCTGAGCCACAAAAGCTTAGATTCAGATCCAACTTTCAGAGCTATTTATGTAACAGGTTATGATTTACATTCCTTCCAGTTGGAACTAAGCTCATTTTCATTGAAAAATTTTGTTGCGCAGAATACAATTTTCAGCTAGACTATGAATTAGAAACATGTAACAAGTGAATGAGTCCCTTCTGGACTGTATATATTGAAGATATACTCTTCCCATTCTGTTAAGCTCAACTCATTTGATTTTGGAATTTGGTCATTTTCATGTCTCAAAAGTTTTGGCTGAGAAGGAGTTTAGTGGATTGGCAGGAAAGTTGTTTAGGCAAAGTTTTAAATTATTGTTGTAAAGCTCTTAATTGTGCATACTCCACACATGCAAAAAATATGGAAGTACAAGACAATATGTCCATCTTACCACCGGGCTCATGTGTATCTTAAGGTGTTGGGTAGAAAGCCAACAGCTTTTAAAATGGGATTCTTCTGTGAAAAGTAACTGTAAAATTTGCAGTTTCTTTGCCATTATTTAACAAATGGATTAAAAAAGAACTGCCGGAGCTGCGTTCAGTTCCTGACATGGAACTTAACAGTGGTTCTGCGCTTCTCTCCTGGTCACTGCAATACAAACAATCTGTATCCTAACGCTTTAGACCCCCCCAATCCTGCTCCTGAAGAACCAGGCTGAAATAGGTAGGAGCAGAAGTAGTCTCATTACTCTGCTACAGATTCTGAACCACTACGTACATGTAGTTATAACACAATTAATTAACCAAATAAAAGACTAGTAATTGAGGAATTGACTCTTCTTATTTTCCCTATTGTTTTTTAGTTCTTTAAACAGTTGAGGAAATCTTAGGAAGTCATTCAAACCTTTTGCTTTTTGAGTTTAAAGCCCAATCATGTGTTGATACTAATTTATAGCATTACAGGTTACTAGAAAATGCATTTAGTACCCTTCCCAGTGGCCTGAAAGCCCTAAAAACTAGGTCATAGCTAAAGCAAAAACCTTCTCCTTATAAAAATGTAATGAATGTCGTGCTGTTAAAAGGATAATATTTGTAAAAATCTTTAAAATAGATAAATCAAAAGATGCTAACAGAAAATTATTATTACTGATCACTCTCCTTATAGTGTCAAGTATCAGAGGGGTAGCCATGTTAGTCTAGATCTGTAAAAGCAGCAAAGAATCCTGTGGCACCTTATAGACTAACAGACGTTTTGGAGCATGAGCTTTCGTGGGTGAATACCCACTTCGTCAGATGCATGTCTGATGAACATGCATCTGATGAAGTGGGTATTCACCCACAAAAGCTCATGCTCCAAAACGTCTGTTAGTCTATAAGGTGCCACAGGATTCTTTGCTGCTTTCTCCTTATAGTGTGTATGGTAACACCCATTGTTTCATGTTCTATGTGTAATATATATATATAATCTTCCTACTGTATTTTCCACTGCATGCATCTGATGAAGTGGGATGTAGCCCATGAAAGCTTATGCCCAAATAAGTTTGTTAGTCTCTAAGGTGCCACAAGTACTCCTGTTCTTCTTTTTGTGGATACAGACTAACATGGCTGCTACTCTGAAAATTGATATGATATGTCATCAGAAGCAGTAGTACCAATCTTCCCATACTACCTTACCAATATGACCTAACTTGTTCTGGGTGGACCATTTCTAGAGATGAGAGAGCAGTCAGTTTCCTTCCTTAGTCCTATTGAGGTTGCTAGGAAGGCTGACAATTAGTGCCAACTGCAGTGATGGGTTTTGTGTTGTATACATCTATCCAATGGATTGAGACCACCAAACTCAGTTTTACATTGGCTACCAAAGATCTAACTGATGCTAATTACTCTTAGTTGTTACCAACCTGGGCAAGATTCAAACCATTGTCTGAGAGGTTACATGCCCCAGAGTTTCAATGTTACACTCCTGAGCCATCTAGTTACCCCCTCCATCCCACGTCAAACACTCTTTAAAGCTTTGTTGCTTTCCTCTACTGTAGCTGTGAGTGGTCACATTTGAAATGCCAAATTTCCATTAGAGTGTCAATACTTTGTAGACAAAATTACATTACACTGAATATGGGATACTCCTGGAATGTGTGTTGGTCCCACAAACTATTAAAGTTTATCTGTATAGAGACAGAGCTTTTTCAGGGGCAGGTCCAAGACTGTGGAATGAGCTCCCACAGGAACTAAGGACCAACAGAAACCTCATCATCTTCCGCTCCAAATGCAAGATGCACTTCTTCAGCCTTACCTTCTCCAATATAAACACATAGCAGAGTATACATTTGACCAAACAAACAAACAAACCAACCAACCCCAAAATAAAACCCAGTCAAAAACAAATGCAACATTGCACACACAATTCTCCCCTTGAGAAAGGATAAGAGAGAGAATGAATCATACATGATAGTTGTTAGTCATGTTATTTAATGCTCTACTGGAAGACTTTCTGAAACAAAACTGATGAGGGTGGTATAAGAACCTGGATAGAACAGAATAGAATACCAAGAATATTAGGGAGTACAAAACTGGTTAATATTAAACATCTAAGACATTGTCCATTTTTGTACAGGCTGGCATGGGGGTGTATGAAAGAAATTGCATCATAAAAATGTTGAACATGTTGACTTTGGCAACTAGCAATGAAAGGTATGAGCAGCAAAGGGCCAAAAGGCAATTTAAGATTATTCCCATGACAACAGCTGTTTAACATTTTTATTTTCTATAAATGAGGTACAGTTCTGATATTTGTTTCCTGGATTGACAATAAGAAGTTGAACAGGCAGTAGCTGGGATCGTTGCCTCTTTTGGAAAATACTTTACTTGGTCTTTATAATGCCGTATATGAGACATATCTCTCCAAGGGGATTTGTCCTGAAGACAGATCCAGCCCAAGAGAGGGAACTATATCCATTTAAGTCTTCTGGAGAGCTCCATTTTCATCCTCAAGAATATCATGCGTGTTCCTTTGACCTGGTAATGCTGGAAGCACAGTGTTTCCTTTTTTATATTTTTAACACCTACTATTGCAAGGGACCTTGGTTTGGTGGAGAAAGACTCTGAAATGAACATATTGTCTGCTTGTCACAAAAATGTACCTCTCTGAAATGCTGTAAGTGAATGTATCTAAGCAGCTATTGAAAGTATGAGTTATGTGATCCTCTTTTATTCTCTTGCAAGAATTACGAGTCTTGCTATCAGAGCTAAAATGCCTAGCCACGGCTTTGTGGTGAAAACTTCCTTAGGAGGATGTGTATTGGCATGGGGAGGAGTGCACGGGGAGGAGTGCACTAGTTTAATACAATAGACTTTACCTCTTGACAGGTTCAAACGCTTATCTGGGTTTCAAGAGGAAATAAGTTTCCTGATTTTCTTATAGACTTGTGTGTATCTCTGTCCAACTCACAACACTGAAGGCTGTGGATGCTATGAAATTGTGACATGTGGAGTGATCACTTAAATTTCCAAGACACCATCTGTGTGCAAAGTCAGGAGCCATTTGGTTCCCATGGAGCCTTTACTTTTGTTGTTTCTTTTTTCTTTTTGTTGTTTTGTTGTATTCTTGTTGTTTGCCATAATCAAAAAAAAAGCCATGAAGTGATATGCTTGCTCTTTGTGTATGGAATCACAGCAGTCATCACTTAGGAAGGCCATATGCCACCATGAGAACAGGAACAGGAAGTTGCTTGAAAAAATTCATTCTTTGAATCAGCTAGAAATGAATTTCACCACAGAGAGGAGAATCATTTGCACCAGCTTTCTTCTGCCATTTTCCTAGTCCACCTCAGAGCTGGGCACAATTGATCTTGACTAGACTCCAGAATAGCATAGGTGATGTTAGGTCAGTATGGAGAAGAGCTAGCAAGAGAAGCTTTGTGCAATGATTGCCAATGATATGCCTGTTTCAAACCAGCACTTTCACACATGCAAAAATATTGCTAAAAGGAAAAGGAAACAAAGACTCCAGAAGAAACTCTGTACTCTGGGAATTAGTTTCAGTGTGAAAAAATTCACATTTCTAGCACTGCATCAAGAAGCAGTAACCTTGGAAACTACAAATAGCACAGCAAAAGACATGAATTTCTATTTTAAATATTTATATAGTGCCAAGCACTATGGCATCTGGTCCTTGTGGTAAATAACAAAACACCAGCCATGTTTGTGGGTCAAGAGGTTTAGAAATTCTGAAGACGTTTCAGGGGTGCCCTGCATAACTTTACTCTGCCATACAGATAAAGTTATTTTCATAGACTGTATTGTCCTTGTGACCTTCATGTAAAGCTGATGTCAGCGAGAATTACATGCACTGACTGGGGTAGAATGTAACTATAATAGTTGGAATAGTTTTGACAGTTGGAATATGCTCAACTGTTTGACATCACAACTGGTAAAAAAGCAGCTCTTTTTCCTGTAAAATAGTGCTTGCTGTTTTGTGGGTTCAACAGCTTTGCTTGTAGGAACTAGTTATGTGCATGTTACACTGACGTTTTGGAAGTTATTTTCGCTTGCACTGAGGTTACTTAGTTCCATGGCTTGAGTTACATTTAAAAAAAAACTGTACAAATATCAACTGACATTTAATTGATAGTTTTGTGTACAGGAGCATCTCTGTGTCAAGGTGCTAGAAGTCCATTATAAATCCTCCTTTGTACTGTGTAAACATCCATTTGGTCACTTGCTGGATAGGTGCCCACAAAAAACTTTGAATCATCATGTTTGTACAGAAGTTTTGTAGGTACTGCAGACACTACTGTATACAGTGTGTTGAGCTTTTCCTGGTTATGGGCCCTAGCACAGTAGCTTTAAAATTAGCGCATAAAGCAAATGACCCAAAGATGTCTGAGAGGTACAACCAGAATCACATCCACAGGGAAAAAATACAAGAAAGCATGGACTTAAGTGAGATTATCATGTTAATGAGGCACTTAGTTATGTGGTATTGTTTTAGTCCTTTTCTGCTACTAGGTAGGAGTCGCTTGATGGCCAGGAAGCAGTGCTTTCATTAATGCTGGATCAGGTTTCCCTGCATTCTGTCTTCTGCTCTTCATTTGTAAAAATGTGCTTCTATATATGCTGAACTCCATGCCTGTGCTCTTCAATAGATGCAACAGAGCAAAATTAATATAATGCTACAGGTTACCCCATAATGCCTTGTTACTGCTTTTTGAAAATACCCACCCGAAGTGTCTTATGTTGGAATTGCAGCTTCAGAACTGCTTGTTCAAGTCACTAGTGGGTGGAATACAAGTATCAATCACACAGTATTGATCTGACACAGTTCAGAGCTAGCTACTTCTCTGTCACCTCGTCTGGTCTTGTACCTTCACCTTTCCTGACGTGGAATCTCATGATACTCCCATACTGAGACTGGGTCCCTTGTGTACCAACTGTTATTACTCAGTAGCCCACTCTAGGTTTGAGTCCTGCAAGTCTTCCTTTTGGAAGCTATGGATAATAATTTCATGCTCTAATAAGAATATAACATTAGGGATCTATTATCAACCACCTGACCAGGACAGTGATAGTGATGATGAAATGCTAAGGTAAATTAGAGAGGCTATCAAAATTAAGAACCCAATAATATTGGGGATTTCAATTATCCCCATATTGACTGGGAACATGTCACCTTGGGACGAAATGCAGAGACAAAATTTCTCAATACTTTAAATGACTGATTTGGAGCAGCTGGTACGGGAACCCACAAGGGGAGAGGCAACTCTAGATTTAGTCCTGAGTGGAGCGCAGGAGCTGGTCCAAGAGGTAATAATAACAGGACCGCTTGGAAATAGTGACCATAATACAATAGCATTCAACATCCCTGTGGTGGGAAGAACATCTCAACAGCCCAACACTGTGACATTTAATTTAAAAAAGGGGAACTATGCAAAATTGAGGGGGTTAGTTAAACAGATATTAAAAGGTACAGTGACTAAAGTGAAATCCCTGCAAGCTGCGTGGGCACATCTAAAAGACACCATAATAGAGGCCCAACTTAAATGTATACCCCAAATTAAGAAACACAGTAAAAGAACTAAAAAAGAGCCACCGTGGCTTAACAACCATGTAAAAGAAGCAGTGAGAGATAAAAAGACTTCCTTTAAAAAGTGGAAGTCAAATCCTAGTGAAGTAAATAGAAAGGAGCATAAACACTGCCAAATTAAGTGTAAAAATGTAATAAGAAAAGCCAAAGAGGAGTATGAAGAACGGCTAGCCAAAAACTCAAAAGGTCATAACAAAATGTTTTTTAAGTACATCAGAAGCAGGATGCCTGCTGAACAACCAGTGGGGCACCTCGATGATAGAGATAGAAAAGGAACGCTTAAAGACGATAAAGTCACTGAAGAGAAACTAAACGAGTTCTTTGCTTCAGTCTTCACGGCTGAGGATGTTAGGGAGATTCCCAAACTGGAGCCGGTTTTTGTAGGTGAAAAATATGAGGAATTGTCACAGATTGAAGTGTCACTAGAGGAGGTTTTGGAATTAATTGATAAATTTAACATTAACAAGTCTCCGGGACCAGGTGGCATTCACCCAAGAGTTGTGAAAGAACTCAAAAGTGAAATTGTGGAACTATTAATTAGGGTTCGTAACCTGTCCTTTAAATCGGCTTCTGTACCCAACAACTGGAAGATAGTTAATATAATGCCAATATTTAAAAAGGGCTCTAGAGGTGATCCCGGCAATTACAGACCGGTAAGTCTAACATCAGTACCAGGCAAATTAGTCAAAACAATAGTAAAGAATAAAATTGTCAGACACATAGAAGAACATAAATTGTTGGGCAAAAATCAACATGGTTTCTGTAAAGGGAAATCGTGTCTTACTAATCTTTTAGAGTTCTTTGAAGGGGTCAACAAATATGTGGACAAGGGGAATCCAGTGGACATAGTGTACTTAGATTTCCAGAAAGCCTTTGAGGAGGTCCCTCATCAAAGGCTCTTACGTAAATTAAGTTGTCATGGGATAAAAGGGAAGGTCCTTTCATGGATTGAGAACTGGTTAAAAGATAGGGAACAAAGGGTAGGACTAAATGGTAAATTCTCAGAATGGAGAGGGGTAACTTGTGGTGTTACCCAAGGGTCAGTCCTTGGACCAATCCTATTCAACTTATTCATAAATGGTCTGGAGAAAGGGGTAAAAAGTGAAGTGGCAAAGTTTGCAGATGATACTAAACTGCTCAAGATAATTAAGACCAAAGCAGACTGTGAAGAACTTCAAAAAGATCTCACAAAACTAAGTAATTGGGCAACAAAATGGCAAATGAAATTGAATGTGGATAAATGTAAAGTAATGCACATTGGAAAAAATAACCCCAACTATACATACAATATGATGGGGGCTAATTTAGCTACAACAAATCAGGAAAAAGATCTTGGAGTCATCGTGGATAGTTCTCTGAAGATGTCCATGCAGTGTGCAGAGGCAGTCAAAAATGCAAACAGAATATTAGGAATCATTAAAAAGGGGATAGAGACTAACACAGAGAATATATTATTGCCCTTATATAAACCGATGGTACACTTACATCTTGAATACTGCGTACAGATGTGATCGCCTCATCTCAAAAAAGATATGCTGGCACTAGAAAAGGTTCAGAGAAGGGCAACTATAATGATTAGGGGTTTGGAGAGGGTCCCATATAAGGAGAGATTAAAGAGGCTAGGACTCTTCAGCTTGGAATATGGGGATATGATAGAGGTATATAAAATCATGAGTGATGTGGAGAAAGTAGATAAGGAAAAGTTATTTACTCATTCTCATAATATAAGAACTAGGGGTCACCAAATGAAATTAATAGGCATCAGGTTTAAAACAAATAAAAGGAAGTTCTTCACACAGCCCACAGTCAACTTGTGGAACTCCTTACCTGAGGAGGTTGTGAAGGCTAGGACTATAACAGTGTTTAAAAGAGATCTGGATAAATTCATGGAGGTTAAGTCCATTAATGGCTATTAGACATGATGGGTAAGGAATGGTGTCCCTAGACTCTGTTTGTTTGTCAGAGGGTGGAGATGAATGGCAGGAGAGACATCACTTGATCATTACCTGTTATGTTCACTCCCTGTGGGGCATCTGGCACTGGCCACTGTCGGTAGACAGGATACTGGGCTAGATGGACCTTTGGTCTGACCCAGTACGGCCATTCTTATGTTCTTATGTGACCCAGAACAGCCTTTTCAAAACAAACTTTTCTTTAATCATAGCAGCTGGAACAAAGCATAACCCAGAGAAGAGGGTTTTTAAACTCAAAGGGTCTACATGCATATCTATCTTACCTATAGTTCTAGGTAGACCTATCTTATCCCATACACCTCAGCTTCTGAAATCTGGACGTCAAACTGCTCCCCGGAAATCTCCTGCTTCAGCTTCCCCTTAACCCTCCTCGAGAGAGTGTTTTTGTCTTTTAAACTTTATGAGGCTTTGAAGTCCTCCTTATTCAAAGGGTTGAGACATTTCTGGAGAAACCTGTTTAGCAAACGCGGGTGGTGGGAGGAGCACATCACAGCAAATGGCTCCAGCCTTGTCCATCAAGTATTTCCAATGTGTGTCCCTCAAGTGTTTCCATATCAGGTCATTGTCTCCCTTCCAGCGTACATGCAGATAACCCCTTCATGAATTAAACCTTTGTATCCATACAGTAAACACCGCAATAACAATCAGATACACTGATGGAACATGTCGTAGTATAAAATATTAGAGGCTGCTCTCACGTGCTTCCCAATATGTATCTGACATTAAATAAGCATTGCAACAAAATCAGACCTGACAGTCCTGAAAGGGTGGTAAAGGCAGGTATTGCAGTCATAGAATGGATAACGCTCTTTTTCCTATGAAATGTGGGAAGAGGTTACTACAAGTTAATTATGGACACCCATTATGTGACCTTTAAAAAACTCTTCCAGTGGGGGAGAAGGGATAGAAAGCAGGCTGCAGAATGGTTGTGTACAGTAAAGGGGAAAGGCTTCTCCTAGGGAGGGAAATCTTGGGTTTATTTCAGTTTGGGGAGGAGCACCATTATTCCCAGCGTATTTGGGCCCAGGGTGTGTTAGAGAGGACAGCTGGTGATTTATAGGCAGCAGAAGAAAAGACAGTAGTGCACTGGGAGTTAGAACATGTATTTTTTTCTTTGTTTAAAGAAACCTCTTGAGCCAACCTGTAAATATTTTAAGTAAACAAGTGTAAGAATTAAAACTTCAGAGTAGGACTGATTTACTCCAGACCTCCCTAATGCCAGAGGGGAAAAAATAGAGCCTTGAGATAAGAGGTGTGTTGTCACAGTATATTTGAGTAGATCATGCAGACCACTTTCCAAAGGTTTGCTAATATTGATGGGCTCTAGTCTGATCAAGTTGAACTGAAGACTTATATTTTGAAGTATTTCTATATATTTTCCCCAATATTTAGTTCTTTTCAATAGAAAATGAGAGTTGTGATTAGCCACTTTCCTTAAAATATACCTAAAAGGGACAGATGTAGGACTTAGGAGGAGGGAAAGTAGCCATGTGGTTCTCCAGGCTAGTGTTTAAATCCAAGTTGCCTTTAAAAAGTTTTAAACAAATAGTAGAGAAAAGATGTTTGCAATTTTTCCCTACTGTTTTCTGTTTTCCATCTACTAGAAACTATTTTTTGTGGAGGAAGGATACATTGCATAAAAAGACATTTATACATTTTTGTACAATTAGATTAAAGTGAACCAGACTTTAACATCAGCGCACCACTGCTGGGGTAATGACACTTCTAGGTGGCTGGTTCAAACAGTTGTCGATTAGTGTCCCTTGTGTCAGGGCATGATGTTGCAGGAATCTGGTACTAGTGCTGCTTGGAGGTCATCTCCCTCTGTATGCAGTTTCGCCCTCCCCGAGAAGCATCTAAACCTAATCCTTCAAGGGAACAAAGCTCAAACTAGTAATCAGAGCCTCTCAACAAATCTACCCGCTCTGCACTACATTTAAGTCTCCTCCTTCATGCTACTACGAGCTTCTCCCCCTGCCCCAGCATGAGCATGCGCCCCCCACGAAAGAATCTCTCTGGCGCTCAGATTCCCACACAGAAGTCCTCTATTCTTGGGTTCCACCTGTTGCTGGGGCCCAGGTATCCATTAGTTATCCCTGATACTCCAGTCACAGCCCCTCTGGTTGAAAAGCACTAGTTAAGTACATCCTAGTGCACCAAGTGCCATAATTGACTATTAATCCCTTTCCAGCCTGCACTGGGGTTTGCATGCCAGCACAACTAGACTATTGTGTGCTTCTTCAGTGACTGGCAGGCAATCACAACATACCTAAAAGGTGTGCCCTAATGGCCTGCTAATGCACAGCCCACTGTGACTGATTATTTTATTAAAAATAAATGGCTGAGACTTTTGTAGTCCAAGTTCACCTCATAGCGCTCTGACCTATAAAACATCTAAAAATAGTGGATTTATACTGAATTGGTGACAGATCCTCAATGGTGTCAATCCTGCTGGCACCTGTATAATGAAGTCAACACACACTGTTAACACGAACACTTTTTCCTTGACTGAAGAAGAAAACAAAGCTGTTAAGCTGCTATGTCCATTTTCCAACACATTAAATCCATTTCAAACAACTCCTAACCATAGTAAATCACAAGTTTGTGAGGGAATGAACTGCCTTAAGTTCACATCAGGATAGTTAGCCCACAGAGTAGTTGCTAACTTCTGGCAACAATGGTTTCTTGGGAATTTTTGGTCAATTTAGTGTAATTACTCATTTCGGTCATGTCTCCTATTTTGACTGGCTGAGGGTCGCTGCATGAACGGTAAAATACCAGAACCAACTGCAGAGCCAGGTTTGCTGGAGATTGACAGAATGCTGAGCTGTTGTTAGACTAATGCATTTCAATGCCTGGATCAGAGTGAAACCTGCCCTTCACAAGGGAAGCTTGGAAAAGGAAACATAATCTCAAACAAAATTTGCCCAGGCATAGCCCTGCTGCTCTGTAGCAACTGAGCTCCAGAAGATGCTACATCATTAAAGAATTAGATGCTAATGTGCCACCTGATGTTTGATTGAATAATTATGCATCATGCTGATGTCAAATAGGGAAAATAGAAAGCCCATACACTAAAATTTGGTATGATTGTAATTTGCTTGATTCTGCAATATTTGCCTTAGTAATAGCAAATGGTATGCTTGGGGGTTTTGCTGAGAGGGATGGCTTGCTGAATCTGGCCCTCAATTTCCAGTAATGTCTAAGATTTGACCTATGACCTTTGTCATGAGGCATTAGTGATTTCCACGTACGTAATGTATAGGGCTGTAGGTTTGTCTTCGTGGCGAAATACCATGGATACCATGACCTGTCTGTTTGTCTGTGACTTCTCTGTCTGTGACTTCTGTATAGGAAGGCTGTAGGTGGCTCGCCTATGTAGGTGGTGTGGAGGCATGGCCTGGGGAGGTGTCAGAAAGTGAGGTCACCCCACAGGATTGTTTCCTGGTATGACGTTGCACTCCATATGTTTTATGAAAATATGCTTATGAGTGTGAATATGATGTGACTGGAATATGCTTTATGGAAAAGGTCTCTTGTAAGGTATCATAACAAATATTACAACCTACTGAATATATTCCTCCTATTTGTATCTATGTATCATTCTTGTATCTGAAGCTAGAAATATAAAGTATAACTCTGGGGTCCTATTGTAATTATGCAAAGTGTGGGCCATTGATGGTGGTTTAGAATCTTGATGGTTCCCATTGACTAGGACAATTGGTTGTAAATGGCTCTATTTATTTGCAAGCCTTCCTGTGTTTGTGTAAGCTAGTCCAGGTCGAATGGAGTCTGGAGGGGGGGGTCTCACAGGACATGTGACCGTGTCACATGATGCTGATCTGGTACTTAAATCTGGTACTTTTCCATTTAGAAGCAGGAGTGGGGACCCAGAGAAACAAAAGATTCCCACCTTGGGCCAAAGCTATAAAAGGGGGTGGCCAGTCATGAGAAATCCCTTAGTTAGCACCTGAGCTGGAGCTAACAAGGACTGTATTACGGGAAAGGATTGGGCCTAAACTAGGGAGGAGTCTAGTCTGTGAAAAAAGCTTATTGGAACATCTCTGAGGGTGAGATTTTACCTGTAAACAGTTTCTTAGGCCATGGCTACACTGGCGCTTTACAGCGCTGCAACTTTCTCGCTCAGGGGTGTGAAAAAAACACCCCCCTGAGCGCTGCAAGATACAGCACTGTAAAGCCTCAGTGTAAACAGTGCCGCAGCGCTGGGAGCGCGGCTCTCAGCCCTGCAGGCTAAACCCCATGAGGATGTGGAGTACGTGCAGCGCTGTGACTACACTCACACTTCAAAGCCCTCCCGTGGCAGCGCTCCCACGGCAGCACTTTGAAGTTTCGAGTGCAGCCATACCCTTAATGTATTAGGCTTAGACTTGCCTGGTTTTGCTTTATTTTGCTTGGTGACTTACTTTGTTCTGTCTGTTATTACTTGAAACCACTTAAATCCTACTTTTTACACTTAATAAAATCACTTTTGTTTATTAGTAAACCCAGAGTAAGTGATTAATACAGCTGTGCATATCTCTCTATCAGTATTATAGAGGGCGGACAATTTATGAGTTTACCCTGTATAAACTTTATACAGAGTAAAACGGATTTATTTGGGGTTTGGATCTCATTGGGAGCTGGGTGTCTGGGTGCTGGAGAGAGGTGACCTGCTGAGTGGTTTTTGATTAAAGTCTGCAGCTTTGGGAGCATGGACTAGACTTAGATCTGTGTTGCAGCAGGCTATCATGTCTGGCTCAACAAGGCAGGGTTCTGGAGTCCCAGGCTGGCAGGGAAGATGGGCTCAGAGGTAATTCCATCATGTCAGGTGACAGTCCCAAGGGGGTCTCTGACTGAACCCATCACACCTGGTTCCTGATACAAGGAAATACTTTGTCATACAATGCATAATTAGACTGCAGGATTTACTGCCACTGGATGTCATTGAGGCTAAGAATTTAGCAAAATTTGGATAGGGTTTGCTGACATTTATATGGATAAGAACAGAAAGAGTTAAAATAATCACTGGGATTAAAAGGGATATAAAACCTTGTGCTTCAGGCCTTAAACCAATCTCTTATTTGTTAGGGATTAGGATTAGACTTTCACAGCGGGAAGATTACTCTGTATCTTCAGGGTTTCTTGCATCGTCCTCAGAAGCATCTGGCCACTGGCAGAAACAGAATACAGGACTAGCTGGACCAAAGGGTTGACAAGTACGGCAATTCCTATGTTCCTATATTTTCTCAGCATTGATGTTGACTCACGTCTTGCTTGCTTTTTTGCTCATCACTTAAACCTAAGAATATCATGCAACCTCCTATTTTCAGGCAGTTTTAGAAACATAACTGAAGAGAACCCATGCCAGAGGACCACTAACTCTGACCCTTACTGAAATTACTATAACCTTTATTTTAATTCATTTATACAAAGTGCCAGCTGTTTTTAAAGCAAATGAAAAGTTCTAGCTTCCTTTTATGCAAGTAGCTGTTTTACCACACTGACAGAGCCTCACAGATGGTTGAATTGCTAGTGCCTGTATAAGTATTTATATATAAATAAACTAGAGCATTTCTATAATGGAGAGGATATGGGTTGTACATTTTAAAAGGGGAAAATCTTTGGTTTTTCCCTTTTTTTATTGCCTTCAAAATGCCAGGAAAGTTTAAATGAGAAACAAACACTGTAAAAGAGAAAAAGAAATAAAAGAAGCATTTATTGCTTCAGAGACAGTCCCATTCCCCCCATAGTTTTCCATAGGAGAACAGAAGCTTTCTGTCTATTTTGGCATCTAAATACATTAAATTCTGCATTTTTATCCATAAATCTGTCAGAGTGAGAAATATGCAGTACGGTGAAATGGGGAAATGAATAAAAAAGTTAAGCTTTTTAACCAAATAATGTTGTTCTGCATTATCTATTTCCCTCTGCTCTTGCAAGGAGCAGAGTGTATTACCTCAGTAAAGTGTCAAGAAAAATCAAATGAATTCTTGGAAAATATTGAGTAAGCTTAGCTTATTGAGGATACACCTCCTAAATATATATATATTGTGCTTATGTCAATATGTATGGAACATAACAATAGTGTCTGAAAGGCTTAGAAAAAAATAAGCAAAAATTCTCAAAGACAATACAATTTTCACTGGGTTATCGCTTGATCTTCAACTTGTGTACATTGATGTAATTCCACTGACTTTAATGGAACTACACCAGTTTACACTAGTCAAGGATATTGTCCAGTACTTTACATATATCCTTGTGAATAGATAAGAGTCCTCATGTGGTTGCCTGACTGAGGTGCTGTCCAAAACTCATCCCTTTCCTGTGATTTGCGTACAGTCTTTTTGTGAAATCGTGGCTGCAGTGTAGTTAATGGCAATACTCTCAGGCTATGTATACACTATAGTCTAAGTCAGCATAATTTATGTCGCTGAGGGGTATGAATAAACCACCCTTCTGAGCGACATAAGTTACATCGACATAAGTGCTCATGTGCACAACACAATGTAGGCGGGAATGCTTCTCCAGCTGACAGCTTCTGCTGATTGTGAAGGTGATTTTACTATGCCAAGGAGAGAGCTCTCTTCCATCCGCACAGTGTCTTCACCAGATGTGCTGCAGCAGTGCAGCTGCACCGCTTCAGAGCTGTATGAGTAGACATGCCCTCATGGAGTTAAACGGGGTCAAGTTTCACCCTCTGTCTCCAGAAACATAACTTAAATAACAATGTCCCAAGAGGGTCAGCGCAGGTAAGGAAATTGTCAGAATGTTTTTTGGATGGAAAATAGCGGTTTCCCCCAAAATCAAAATTTTCAACTTTGCTGACATTTTTTCAATTTTCCATCAGGAAAATCAAAACAAAATACTTCATTTCAGATCAAGTTCACCCAAATGACATTTTAGGTTGTTGAACTGAATCAAAATATTTAATTTTGGGTCAGTTCAACATTAATTTGTGTCCACTTGTGCTTCCGTGGTGCCTCATGAGAATTGTAGTGGGGTGCCACATGCCCCTATTCCCCTCCAGATGAACGGCGGTGGTGCAACATAAGTCACATGACCACAGTGCATCATCATGGGAGTTGTAGTCTGGCTGTGCAGTCCAATCCATGGATGGAAATTCCAATTTTTGATCAGCTCTACCTTGAGTAGGTCAGTACTTTTAAACAGTTCAACATTGACCATTGCCCAAACTTTCTCCCAGACTGGCTTATTTTCAAGGCTTCTCCTGCAGGACATCCTGTCTATTCTCCTACTTCTCTGCTTGAATTAGTTCAAATAAGACTCGCCCAGTCTGCTAGAATGAGTCAGCAGAATAACTCTACACCTCCATACAAAATCTTATTGTGGGACACACTGTAATAATTATATGCAATAGTAGTCTTTCCCAACCCCAAAGCAAACTCCATCTAATTATGATATTACTTATGTTGAGAAAGTTTTGAGGACAGAGATTTTTATTTAATCCTCTTTCATCATGTTTTTAATTGCAGCTTGTGCTTTTAACTTCAGTGATGCACCTAAAAAAACTGATGTGCAGAGCAAATCTGAATAGATATATATGATCTATTTCATGCGTAACAGACGAGGTGAACTACAAATCAACAAGAAAGGATTTCAGAGAGAAAGTTTCTCATTCCGTAGAAGATACACAACATGCTATTTCTTCATTAGCAGTAGAAAAAAAAAGCATATCCATTAGGTTAGTAAACAACTTTTGGTAACCCCATGGCAAAAATTGATGAGAAAATAATTAATTACTTTTGGCAGTTTTCCCAACGGATATGAGATATGTAGTACTAATGTCACTTATTGGTTAGAAAAGAGAGTTTGATTATAATGGTTATTGAATGATGTGAGGAAGTTCAAGCTAGAAAGGCTAACCAAGGGAAAATGCTAATGAATTTAGCAACATTATTGCCTCGGCAACGTAAAATTTTGTAAATAAAGGATTTAGTTGACTTTTTCAAACAAAATTGGCCTCCAGATTTGTCTACCTGGGAAAATTGACCAGAATAACTAATGCAGAATAAACTATTCCAGATTAGTATTCCATATGGACAGTAGACACTCTCTTTTAAAATAAAAGAATCTTTATTTGGGAATAACTAGTGCACTTTCAAAGTGGAGTAATTATTTTGGAATATAATCACATTTGTTCCAGAACAGAGTATCCACACAAGAAGCTATTCCAGAATAGCCATTATAGAATAGGTTATTCCAAAATAGCTATTCTAATCACTTTCCCCATGTAGCCAAGCCCTAAATCAGCCCTGTTGTGATTCCATTGACTGTGGTAAGACAGGTACAGCTCTACATTAGGGCTAATTTGAATGGACATATCTTCCTGTGGGTCACAAGTGGAAAATGTAAATGAGATATGGGACATGAGAGGAGCTTGAATATTTTAGGGGACATGGATATGTTCCTGTGACAGGGTGGATGAGGCCTTCAGCCCCCACTGCTGAAGCCTTGTGGCCCTGTCACACCCCACCCCAGAAGAGGACATTAGAGAGGTCCTCCAAGCTACCCAGAGAGCTGTATGGGAAGCAGCCGATCAGGGCCCAGCAAGCTAGTATAAGAAGAGCTGCAGGGCCACAGTGAGATCAGTTCCTTGCTAGAGCTGGAGGAGAGTGGATAGTGCTCTGGGCTGGCTGCTGGAATTCCACTGGTACAAGGCCCTGAGGTAAGGGTGAAGAATGTGCTGGAACCACGGGGAAGTAGCCCAGGGAATCATAGCAGCAACATAATGTATTTAAAGGGATGTGGTAGATGGCTGCTATCTATAGGGTCCCTGGGATGGGATCTGAAGTAGAAGGCAAACCCAGGTCCCTTCTCCCCAACAGCCACTGGGAACGTGGCCTGGACTTTGTGCCCCAGAAAGGGAACTGAACTTTTTTAAGGGCCCAGCTGAAGAGCTAGGGCCAGAATAGGGTGATCAGATGTCCCAATATTTAGGCGTTTGTCCCTCATCCCAACAGAAGTTCCCGATATTTCACACTCCATTGTTGTTTTTTGCTCCACCAGCATCCCGATATTTTCTTCCTCACATCTAATCACCCTAGGCCAGAAAGGCCCAGAGATGTGAAATCTCCAGGGAAGGAGTCCTGGGGGTTGTGGCCCCACATCAGGCAGGACTAATTTGAGGGAACCCAGAAAGGGCTGAGAGACAGTTTGGACCCAGGTACTGTGATGGGCCATGTTGAACTGATTGAAGAGTAAGCCCCAGGATAGGGCTGCAGATCGAAAGACTTTACAGAGGGTGCTGAAATAGGCCCCCTGTTGGATTTATACCTGAGAAGGGGTTTGCTTTGCTTTATCACACAGACAGACTGTGTGTGACTTGGCAGGAGGTCTGAGTCACCAAAGACCCATCACAAACTGAGAGAGAGAAAGAGCAGGCACAAGCACTGAGACAGAGAGGTGCTCGCAAGAGGTGAGTGCACCCCATTACAGTTCCGTTTAGCTCTGCTGCACTTTGTTAAATTACCTGCATACTGTGATGCTGGAACTAGGGCCACTGGGGGTGCAGTAACAGCCCCTGGCTTGAAGTGGTTTCCATCATATATAGGGTTTACAGTTTTGTTCAGTGGTTTTCAGTAACCCCTACTATAAAAATTGTTCCAATGCCACTGCTTGCGTATGAATGAACATTCTGATCTTGGAGCGAAAAGAAGGAATTGGAAGATTATTTTGTTCCATAATGAACAGAGAGAAAATTTCTGAGTCTGCTGTGGATGAGCTGGTGGGAGAGCTTTCTGATAATTTACTCTGAAATACTGGTGCTGTCTTTTGAAATCTTTCGGGAGAACAGGGCTGGCTGCTAGGGAGGGTAAATATAGGCCATTAGCTTGCTCTCTTTAGATGCACTGATATATGAAGTGGTTGTGTATGGGAGTGGGGCTTTTGTTTGCTTGTTTGTTTTTTTATTTTGGTGTGGGGGAAGCGAAGGAGAGTGTAAAAATGGCGGGTCACAAATGTTTTATGCTGTTGTTCTGTATCATCTTAAGCCTTGTTTACTTTTTACCTGATGTTTTGGATTCTTGCTATAACTGTCACTGACTGTGAAACAATAAAATGTACTTTGATGGGAAGGTACTAATCACTTCCATTTACACAAGAGAAAATGGTACAGGTACTGAAAAGGTTAAAGGAAATTAAACTGGAAAGAAAGCAGAAGGAGAAGACATACTCTGAGAGGCTAGCCAAAACTGCTCAGTAATGTGAACTTTTGCTTTTCTATATACTCTGTGCTCTGCTCCCAGGAGCACTGACTCTACAGAGTATAAAATATTTAGAATAACAAAATATGGTGAACAGGGTTACGTTGTGCACTATTGCTTCTATGGTATTTGATACTGGCTTATGGTTTAATTCTTAATTTTGCCCATAGTTAAGACTATGGGCACAGACTTGGAGCTGAGTGATATGGAATGAGACCTATTTATTTGTAAGGGCCCAGTCCAATCACCATTGACATTGATGGGAATCTTTCCACTGATTTGAATCAAACCCATAAGATGCACCAGTGTATTCGCAGCATTATAAACTTTTACCAGTTTAAATTTAAAATGACATGGTTAACCATGCAAGGGACCAGAGAGCATATTGCAACAAGACCAAGCATTCCTGATTCTGATACTCATTTCCATTATGGCCTTATGTAAATTGCATAAATCTTATGATTTGGTTTTCTGATATGAAAAATAGGGGTAATAATCCTCACATTTTTAACAGAGTTGTCATGAGGATTAATTATTTTTATAACTCTATTATTGATAAATTATTATAAACTTTGTAAGGCATATTATAGATATATAACTATTAGGGTAAGGGAGGACAGAAACTATCTTTATTTACATAAAAATATGTAAGAAAATGTACTTCGCTTTAAATCACTACTTGAAAATTTAGAGAGACAAGGTGGGTGAAGTAATATCTTTTATTGGACCAACTTCTGGTGGTGAGAGAGACAAGCTTTCGAGCTACACAGAGCTCTTCTTCAGGTCTGGGAAAGGTATTCAGGACAGATCTACACTTAAAACACTTCAGCTTCACTGCTGTAGTGCTCAGTGCAGACCCTGCTATGCTGACGGGAGAGCTTCTCCAGTTGGCATAGTTAATCCACCGCCACAAGAGGTATACTTGCTCGGGGTGTGGATTTTTCACACCCCCGTGAGCAACGTAGTTACGCTGAGGATCATTTATAGTGTAGGCCTAAGTAGTTAGTATATATCCTAATGGACCCTTCAAGGTAAAGTGGCCCATTAACAGCCCTGAAGTCATCCGACAAAAATTTGTCTTTTTTTCACATTAACCTCTGTAAATTATGCTCTCATGAATATGAAAACCAATTTCCTCCTAAATAAGAGAGTGAGTGAAAGTCTGAACAGAATCCTTACAAATATAAACCATATTACATGCAACATGTGCCAAGAAAACTATGTACCTATGTAGATTATTCATTAATAATAAAACTCACATACATAGTGCTGTAATTTAATTGTGCTTTACAAACACATTCTTTACCCACAGATATTACAGTCTTAGAGATATAAAAGTATTCTTGGTTTCTCAGAATATAAATAATTTAATGTATGGTAACAAACTACTTATTAGAGATGTTCCTTTGTTTAGAGCTTATGTTCAACACAACTAAAAAACTACTGTATTATTATTTGCGAGCAGGTACCTTGTGGTTCTTTTAGAAACTGTTTCTACCTCTTGTTTAAAATTATCCATCTTATGTTCTATCCCCCAATTTATTCTTTTTAAAGGGGCTTTGACAAGATCTGACAAATTCTTTTCTAGCTAGAGTTCCCCTGTCCATTAATCAATTTTAAGTACACTATACAATGGGTTAAATTCAGAGATGCAGAAAAGCATCAATATTTATCCAAGGCAGTTGAAGTTTTCTCACCTGACTCATGTCTTCCCAAGAAATGAGGTGCTAAGCCATTTTCTCCCTTACCTCTTTGTACACAGCAGGGAAGACATTGCTTTTTGACACTGGTTTTTTTTCTTTTTTTTTTTTTTTGCACTATCCCATACCATATCCTCCTGGCTTTGAGACAGTGTTGGTGAGTGGGAGTGGACCTGCAAAGTCTTATGCTTAGTGCATTTTAGGATGAGACTCCAGGCAGGAGCTCCATGAGTGCCATTTTACCAAGTGTCCCATCTATTTTTCATACCAAAACTTGAAATTAAAATATCTTGAACTAACCAAGATGTCACAGATTCATTTTCTACACAGTTCTGCTGTCGGTCCTCCCTGCAAATAGGCAGTTAAGACTGTGCTTACAGCAAGAGAATGAGATGTATGAATTACCCATCCTTATTCAATATAAGCGGATTGTTGTTTTCGCATCCTAAAATTTGGGCTACCAGAAAGCCTTCTGACCGTACCTAGGGAAGAAAGGCAGAAGAGAACACAGATATACAAGTTTTAGAAACACTGCTACAGGGGTCTCACATTAAATATGTCCCTCTTTTTCTTTCAGAGGTGTGGAGAAATCTCATTTGATAGTCCTGATCAGAATGCCAAATGCGTTTGCATGCTAGGTAAGAGTCCTTCCTTTTTTGATATGAGTTTTGTTGTATGGAAGTATATACTGTTTCATTTGGCGCTCCTCTTCTAAATTAGGCTGAATTCAGCCTATAAAGTATAATTCGCTGGGGCGAAACTGGTATGAATTACAACGGGATGCTCTTATATACCAAATTCATTATAATCAGCTGGTTTACACATGTTTCTTCTGTTTCATTTGTATTGTATTGTTGACTAACTGATTTCTGACAACTGGTTATGAAAATTATTTGCATATCCTTTCATATTCCTGTTTTACTGGAGGGACATTTTTGACTGGTTTGTAACTAAGCAGGCTAAAGTATATGTGTGAAAAATGTTAACACACTTTTGGCTAAATTGTGCTTTGTTATACTGCCATAAATCCAGAGTAACTCCTTTGAAGTCAATAGAATTATTCTGGATTTCTACTGGTTTAACTGAGAGCAGAGACTGGATCTTCAATTTAATAAACCACATATCAGAAGAGAGATAATTAAGCTCATTGTAATATTGATTGAAAAGCCCTTGCTTATCAAAGCATCCTCAGGATTTCCAAATCTGCCAAAAGTGTATAGAATACACAGTTCATACTATAATTTTGATGCATGGCATTGGCATTCAAATGTTAATATTATAGGGTCAGATTCTGATAACCTTATGATGAGTAGAAGACCTTTCTCCTGTAGTAGTCCCATTGACTTACTCATCATAAGAGTACTAACATCTGTCCCATAATTATGTGTTCATATTCCAAGAAAACTTGAAGAGTTTGTTGGAAGGGAGGAAAATGTTATTTCAAGAGTTTCCCTTAGTTTTTCCTTTAAAAAAAAAAATCTAAAATAGATGAGTTGATTTTAAACCTTCCGAGAACTTTCACTACTATAGCAACCATTCCAGTATGGCAGCAAATGTTCCACAATATAGACAGGAGGAAATAATTTCTTTTACATGTAGCCTGTATATTCTCAATTGTGAGCTTTTACTTACTAAAAAAGAGTATAATTCTGGTGGTGCCCATCAACACAACTGAAATTATGACTGTGTAGATTCATGAATTATAAGGCCAGAAGGGACCACTGTGATCATCTAGTCTACACTCCTGCATAACACAGAGCATAGAACTTTCCCAAAATAATGCCTGTTTGACTAGAACATAACTGCATTTCAGTTATGAACTGTGACATACACAGATACCTCCTGAAAAAATGAAACCTGTTGTACAAGGTCTGAACCTAAAATCAAATTTGCTTTTTAACAGCATTGATTGAAAATGTGAATTTTTGCAAGCCTGGTACCTGTAGTATAAAGTGGCACCTCTATATGTTTAGAAATTTTTTTATAAAATGCATTTATACACTTAAAAATTATATAGTGCATACACAAGTACCTAAATATGGGACCAGGTGTTTAGCTGATGTCAGTCAGCATGACTTGATCCATTGAAATTATGTTGATTTACTGAGGATCTTGCCCATTATTTGTAAAATGCTGAAATTGCAAAACTATATTCTCTGAAAACAAAAAAGAAATATACTGCTATGTGTCAATGTGTTCTGTAGTTGTCTAGTATATTTGCTTTTTTGATTTGCAATGCTATATCTGAAAAATAAATTAACAACATTATTATTACAAAGAAAAATCATACCATAATATTTACATAAGGGGGAAAAATACCTAAAAGCAGTCTTTTCTCAGAGAAAATATGAAATAAATGGGTCATTTCCTTGAGTAAGGACTGCAAGATTGAGCTCTAAGTTCTTATGACTATCCTGCCAGGGCTGAAATAAAGTGAGCTTTACCCTTCGCTTCCTTTAACATGATGGGGAACAAATGGAGAGCATGCTCACAAAGCAGTTTTTAAAGGAAATCTGCAATACAGCATGAAAGCTATTCTAATTGTTACATTTAGTTACAAATATGGAAGCATAAATCATGATCAGGGATTTTTTAAAGGGCCTTAAATTTTATAAAAAGAAGGATGAATAATACACTTCATTTTTGTTAGTAGGATAATATAGGTTAGTTCACAGGGAATGCAGCTACAGTTTGAAAGAATTTAGGAGGAAGAGACTGGAAGAGTTTGGAGTTAAGTCTATTTGCTACACAAGTGTTTTCACTAACATACTTGTGATATCTTTTTAGAAATATTTTGGAAGTCTGCTTTACCATACAACTGAAGGGCAGCTACCTTCCCTGTGACCTAATTGACACCATCAGACTGGGTCTACTGGTATAAAGTACAGTATCAGTAAAAATGCCATCTCCATTCTGTTACTGTATAAAAATGGGGGAAAAGTGTGGGATATATTTTTACATTAGTTCTGAACATACTGCTAAGAACTGGATAAAGAGAAAGTATGTGTGCGCATGTGTACAAGAGAGAAAGAAAAAGACAAGTTCACACTAGTGCTGTCTGGTAGATGCAATCAAAACTGCTTACCTGTGTCATACGCCCCGTATTACTAACATAGAGATCTATGCTTTTGGAGTAGATGGATTTGGGTCCTAACTGATTATCTAACTCTGTGAAGTCCTGAGTAATCATGGTGTGCAGCACTGTGGCAACCATGAAGTCCTAGGTAGCCATGGAAAGTTTTGTTTGTTTTTTGTTTTTAAAACACAATAAGGCCAAATCTTGCAAACACTTATGCACACTGTGTATATAGCTGGACTGCTCATGGGGCATAAAGTTAAGCTCATGTGTAAGCCTTTGCAAGATCAGAGTCTAAATGGACTATATGGTTAGCTATTCAAGGCCTTATCCCACATTCCTTATGCACTCCCATTGAATTCAGTGAGAATTTTGGGTACACAAGGAATACAGAATCAGGCCCCTAAGGCTTTAAAGAAAAATACCAATAAGGCCTGCAGGATGCTTTGCAACCTTTGACCCATGTAGAAGTATTTGATTAGCTGCATCTTTCTACTTTCCACTCCACTTCAAATCAAAGTGGACATATTTGCTTAACTATTTTTAATGTTTATTTTTCCTTTAAGGATGGAAAAACTATTTATATGGACCCAAAGGATTCAAACATCTCAATAATTCATACATTTTAAAGGGGGAAAAATCCATGTGTGTGTGATGCTTATGTAAGTAAAAGCCTATCACATGCAGTTCTGCCAATACCCCAGTCTTGGCTTGTGAAACACTTTCTATTTCAATAATGGGCTGAAACTGCCAACTGTATTCAAACGTGTGGTGGCTTTTCTGCTGTGGGCAAAGAGCCACTGAGGACATAGGTGAATCCATGAAATTTATTTCATATAGGGCCAAATACTGATTTTTGGACACGGGTATCCACAGGTAATAAATAGGAGAAGCAAGCCACTGAAACAACACTCTTCTTTTGAGGAGCCAGGCACCCCTCTGTGGTGGAATGAAGGGAGGGAATGTGTGGCCCTAAAGCAACAGTTTTATGTTTAGTAGTTTGCTATGGAAAGTTTTTTTCCTTTTGGGGCTGCTCTTTTCTTGGATGAATTCTAAGTGGCTATTCATGAGGAAACTGCTGTTATTACAAGTAAGTATTCCTCAGACTATGTCTGCAAGGACTAAGTCTACAGAAAATGAGGAAAAACTCATTATTCCAGTTTGGCTGAATTTATAACACTGGGGGGGAAAAGCACATAAGCACTTTTCATGGGCTAGCCATTAGGCTTGTGTTTGACTCTAACTTTAACTCCAGCACCAGACTATTTTACTAAGAGGAATTCATCTCTTCTGGAAAAATCTCTAGCTGACCTTCCCCAGCCTGTAGGTGGCAGACAGTTAACAAGCGGAAGGCAGAATCTCCTAATAAAGTCTGCCCAGCGCTTCAATAATAGGACCAGGCTCCTGGCAGCAGCAACTGTCAACACTAGCAACTTATGTTAGAAAAATCTGCCCTCAGTTCTGCCCCTGTTAACTGCCTAATATCAACAGAGTTAAATAGATATAATGGATGGAATAATTTAGCCCTGTGTACATTATGGTGGAAGTCCCTGGCTATTTCCTGGAGAACAAGAACAGGGGCAAATTGCTCCCTCCTTCTAAAGCTGAAGAAATATTTCAGTGTGAAACAAGCAGACTGAAATTTATTTGTACACCGAGGATTCACTTAAAAAAATAACACAAAACACACCAATAACCAAACCATATCTTGCGAGTATTTTATCACCTTTTAGCAAAAATGTCAGTGTCGGCATTTGAAAAACAGATAATAGACTAGAGTAGAATTTCCATACACCTGCAGACAGACTGTGTTCCAGCAACCTTTCAGAGTTACATATCTCCATACACAACACAACCCAGCAGGCCCAAGAGTATTTCTTTTTGAACAGGTGTATTAAAATAAAATTCAATTGAATTAAAGTGGAAAAATAGATATTGTTCTTGAAAATGTCATATCTACCTGTGTTTGGTATTTATATTACCCTTACTACCATAGTATCTAAGTCAGTGGTCGCCAACCTTTTTCGTCTGGCGAGTGCCAGAAGACGAGCCACGGAGGACTGTGGCGACAGACGAGCATCTGCCAAAATGCTGTCGAAATTTGGCGGCATTTCGGCAGCGACGCCTCTGGATGAAGCTGTTTGTCGGCGGCAAGCAGTATCATTCAGAGGCATCACCGCCGAAATGCCGCCAAATTTCAGTGGCATTTTGGCAGATGCTCATCCACCAGCCAGTACATGGGCGCACTTAGACGCCCCGGTGGGTGCCATGGCACCCACGGGCACTGTGTTGGGGACCCCTGATCTAAGTGATTCACAAACTTTATTGATGCCCTTTCCAGGACCTACACTCCTTTGCCCAATCTTCCTTACCACAATAAGAAGGTTAAAGCCATTTCATAACAAAGGCACAACTAAAGACAAAATACAAAAAAGATCTTGAAAAGGCAAGTTTTGCTATTTTTAAAAAGTACAGATTTCTGCATATTACTTTCCTTTCTGACCTTTTCCATAGCCTGCTTAAGTATTTCAGTCCTTTTAGTGTCAGACGTGTGCAAAAGGAATAAGCCACTGATACCATAATTGAAAATAGCAGCAGACTCTCTATAGTGAGGGTTAAATTTCCCCCATCAGTATTCATATTTGAACTAAAAGCCATAAATCTGTATGTGCAATTCCTGTTGATGGCAGTCGCTGATGTGAATGGAGAGCAGTATCTGTGTAAAGGGTATGAGGCCAATAGTCCTAATCCATGTACTTAACATACAGTCTAGCAGTATTTTGACACTTACGTCTGCATGGCTCTCCAAATCACCATATATCACATTTTTCATGGTGAAGCTTTAGCCAGAATAGTACAGATTTTCCACATTGTGTCATAAATGCTGTTTAGTTGCCTGCAGTCTCTGAGGACTCTTGCCGGTCTATCTTGTCAACATTTCTCTATGTCTAAGGTACTTATATGGCCCCATTGCTTTAGTAACTGGACCCCTTAATTTTTAAGCATTTATCCTCAGAACACCCCTCTGAAGTAGGGAAGTGCTGTTGTCCCCATCGTACAGATAGAGAACTGAGCCACAGAGGCTAGCATTCACAAGAACTCAAATCCCCCTGTCAGCTGCCATCTAACCCTATAGGCATCTAAGTTTCCACTCTTGAAGTCCCCTAGCCTCCTAAATTTCTGCCAGTGGACACGTGCGCAGCCATCTCAGTCCTGACACCACTGAGCAGCTCGATGTCTTACTCACACTTAATCCCCAGCAGGATTCACAAAATAGATGTTCCCCTGCCTATCTTAACTGTGAGGCCTGTTCCAGTAGTTGCACTCAGAGGCCACTTTAGAGCACATCTACTGCATCAGTGCCCAGGCAAACCACAGTGGGTTGAGGAAATTGGGGTAGTACCTACTTTCCCACTGCTGTAGCTAGTGGTTAGTGCACTCCCCCAGAATGCTTAAGACCTCCGTTCAAATCCCCACTATGCCTAATGTGGGGCAGGGGTTTGAATCCTGGTCTCTCACCTTCCAAGTGGGCTATAAGGTGTCCTGGGGTGGGTATATCTTCTGTTGAAGCTGTTCTACATTGTATAAAACACTTACATGGTCACTGGGCGAGAGAAGGATTTATGCTATAGCCCAGCAGTAAGGGCACTCATGCAGGAGGTGAGAGACCCAAGTTTAAGACCTTGCTCCATTGACTATTAAAACGCCTCACCCCCAGAATACCCCCTAGCCTCATGGTTAAGATACTTACCCTACAGGTTGGAGGCCTGGGTTTAAATCCTTTCTCCAGCTCAGGCAGTATGAGGATTTGAACATGGGTCTTTTCACCTCCTATATGAGTGCTCCAGTGGGCAAAAGAGTATAAGAGGGGGTGCTTTTTCTTGGTTTCTCTTGAAAAAGGACTGACCTGGCTTAAGTTCCTAACTCCAGGTGAGAGTTAACAGCTGTGCATCCCAAGTAGAGCAAGGTACTTAACTCCCTTTGAGGGGCAGGGATTTGACCTCACCCCTCTCTTCAGCATTTCCTACAAATGAACTTAGGCAACTACCTGCTCAGTGTTCTGGCTGCAATGAATCCCTTTTTTAGGTGTCAGATTCTGCCCGTGCATTGTACAGGGAGCCTGGGCACCTAACTCAGGGTTGTGAATGTCATTTGGTGGCAGGGCACCTAAAAAATAGGCGCTGCAATGCTCAGTCTAAATCCCACTTGTGAATCCTACCAGAAGAGACAGGCTCAGACTTTTAGAGGTATTTAAACTCCAGTGGGAGTTATATGCCAACATATCTTTGAAAATCTGGCCCTGAATGACTTGCCCAAAGTCATACAAGACATTTGTGGCAGAGCAGGGGATTGAATTGTTTTCTTGAGCCTCAGGCTAGGGCCCTAACCATTGGACCATCCTTCCTTTCATAGGGGTCATCTCACACTGCTGTCCAGGCCACTTCCCAGCACTACCTTGCAGTTCTCATAGACTCCCTGCTCTGTATGTCTTAATGTAGCATCATACAGAGAACAGTAGGGGAAACAAACGATTGATCCACACCGTCAGTATCAGATCACTTCAAGGGTCTCAAGGAGGAAAGAGCAGAGATTACACAGTGGATAGGTTGTAGGGAGAAGCAGGGGGAGGAAAGGAGTGCACATGTTGGGTGGATAAGGGGTTTTGCAAGCCCAAGATGGAACTTCAGGGATGGAAAAGGAGAAGAGTGGAAAAGTCAGGGAGACAGAAATTAGTATCATTAGACTAGGGGAGGGAGAGATGAGGAGATTCAAGGGCTGGAGGTTAGAGAAGTGGTGATTTTCAGGACTTTGGGATCGAGAGGAAAAGGGATCAAATGCAGTTTGAAATCCTCAGAGAAGAGCCTATCATTTACCCCCAATAGACACTGCTGGGACAGTAGGCCCCTGAAAACACTAGTGGGGTTAGCAACTAGCCAGACCTCCCCACAAGAAGATATAGGCGGGGAGCTAGAGTCTATTGACAGAAGGGAGTGGATGGGGACTACTAAATGGTTGCTGTGATGATGGGCAAACCTATTGCTGTGGCTACCAGCACAGCCAAATTTCTCTGCAAGACTGCTCTCTCAGAACCAGGCTCAAGTAAGATGAGGGGAGGGGCAGTTACAGTATTGAACTCACCAACACACATGGGAGAAGTAATACCAACAATTTCATTGTAATGCTTTATAACTACGATCATTTAATAGTCCAAGTATATTTTAAAACAAGGTGGTTATTTTAACCCTTTTTTAAAAAAAATAATTGGGTGTGTGGTTTTAAGGTCTAATCCAAAGCCCGTTGAAATCAGTGAGAGTATTTCAGTCTACTTCAGTGGTTTTACATGAGGCCTGTAACACTCAGGGTAGTTGCCAAATTGCCAGCCCTAAAGGCTGATCTCCTCTAGCTCTAAGGAGCCTGGTTAGCTCAGTTGGTAGAGTATCAGACTTTTTATCTGAGGGTTCAGGCTTCAAGTCGCTGGTCAGGTAGTAAACTATTCATCCATATCTTGATTTAGTTGGGGATTGGTCCTGCTTTGAGCAACAGGTTGGACTAGATGATCTCCTGAGGTCCTTTCCACTGCTGATATTCTGTGAGACACAGCATGGCAAGAGCAATACACACTAGTCCTATGTATTTCTACCCTAAACTGGAAGGGCCAAACAAAGGGGTGCAAAGGTGACTTCATTTTTCAGTCTCTTCCAATCACTGATTTATTTGCTTAAGCAACTGATAAGGGTAACGGTGATTTAGGCCTAATCCAAAACCCTTTGAAGTCAGCGGTAGTTTTTCGATTGGCTTCAATAGGTATTGGATCAGGACCTGTGTAATGTGAATACCAGTCCACAGAAAATGTACTGAGAACCCCAGAATCATTTCACATAGGCTTACAAACAGCTATTGGCTTCCTCACAATTATGCATTATAATTTAATATAATATTATTGATTTCAAAATAGTGTGTGTGAGAAAAAATAGTGAAGAGGAAATTATTTATGCCAAATATGTCACTTACAGAATGGATAGGTAATGCTGGAATCTGGAAGTGCGCACAAAATAAAATTGATTAATGTAAAATATACTATAAAATAATAAAGGTAACTCAATTTTTAAAAAGCTCATAAAAGCTAATTTTAAGTTTGTTTCTTGTTTTGAGTTAATTAGGTTTTGAGTCAAGAGGTTTCTTGAATAAGGACTGCTGGATTGAACAAGAGGTTTTCTTGAATAAGCACTGCTATATATCTAACTGTAATCGGTAAAAAACAGTTCTTAAAAGTTCACACTTACAGCTCAAAAATAAAAAAAAATCTTTTAGGAAAATTATAAAGGATCTGAAACTTTCAAAAATCTATCCAAGAAACCCCATCCCCCAAATTTCTTTGTCTAATACTTGACATATGCTTTATACCTTTTGAGTAGATAAATTCTTTATACAATACAACGTACAGCATGCAACTCCCTGTACTCTGAATGGCTAATAGCCATCAGCCAATCAGAACACAGGACTTTTCTTAACTATGATGATTATACAAATCTTGCACTCTGACTGGCTATAGTGAACTCCACGTACAGAATTGCTTAACAAATATAGCCACCTTTGCTTGTGACCCCTCCTCACTCCGTTTTTAATATCTGTGGTTAGGCGGAATGACAGTTTAAAAAAACTTTGCATGTAAGAGAAAATATGCCTCTCTTAAAGAACAAGGGGATATACTGAGAGGGTTGAACATAAATGAGGTAATGGGGAAGGGGATGGTCAAATATTAAAGCAATCATGTTTGTTTTGGACATATGAATCAGGCCAGATCCTCACCTGGCATAAACTGTCGTAGCTTCACTGATTTTAGTGGAACCAATATACACCAGCTGAGGATCTGGCCTCGGGAGTATTAAGGGCAATAGTCAAAGTAGAGGGACTAATAGTAGCCAAATGAAATGTAAGGTTACCAGAAAGAGAACACATTTTTCTGTAACAACTTGAGGGTGAACATTGTTCAGTTGATAATAATCATGTTCTGGATCCCATATGTACTTATAACTTACAGTCAGGAAGCATCGTTGGATCACCATTAAATTTAATGATTTTGTTTAATAGTTATTTTTGTTACACACATCTAGGAAATTAGTATTAAGTATTAAGGCCTGATCCTGCACCTCTGAAGCCATTGTGTAAGTTTTGTTATCCTCGTCAATGATGGCAGAATCAAGCCCTTAGCCTGAAAAGTCTCACTGGCGCTGCTATAAATACCTTTGCATTCCTCTACTCAGCTGCTGTTTTCTAAATTCCAGTATAATTATTTGTCCTGTAGCATCAATGTATTGGGAGCCCCTTTTTCGTATTACTAATGGCAGAGGAACACCCCTACCATACAGGCTTTGCTACGTCAGGGCACTTGCCGTTTCTTCACTGATACCAGTAAGTCTTACGTTACCCAAAAGACCTGAACATTTGAAACAAAATCAGGTCCAACAATGTAATTCAGATATAGACCATTTTTCAGACATAAAATAGTTGTTATTCTAAAATACTATCTGATATTATGCAATTCAGTGTGTGAAACAGTTTTGGAGATAATGAGGATCCTTAGGATTAATAATTAATGCTCAAAACACTCTTGTTTACTTTCATACTAAATAATAATTATCCTCTTGACCTGTGGGGAGTTCCCACAAGACTTCTTTCAGCACAGAATCACTGTTACAGTGCATGATACAATGAATGTTTCAGTAACTTTCAAAGAATACATAAGCTATAAAGTAATTGATCTCTTGTTGAAGCAGTATTGTTGGCCTAAGGCATACTGCGCTCCATGCATGAGCTATACACACACATTTTATAAAGCCAGCTTTTATCCATCAGCATACCCTCTTCTTCTTCTCTCTGTTTTCTGTGGGCCTAACATCCAAAATTGAGCATTACTCAACAAGAAGGGTCTCAAAGTCTTATACTAAGATTTTGCACTTCACTGTAAATTATGCATTTTATAGACTGTACTCTTCCTGGCAAAGGAAGTTGATTATGACAATGGGATTTTATGTATTTAAACAACAAACCACATTTGATTTGCAGCCAAGAAATTTAGGTTAGAGATTAGGAAATACTTTCTAGCTGTAAGGATAGTTAAGTTCTGGAATGGGATTTCAAGAGAGGTTGTGAAATTCCTATCATTGGATGTTTTAAGAACAGGCTAGACAGATACCTGTCAGGAACGCTCTAGGTTTTCTTAGTCCTGCCTCAGCACCCGGGGCTGGATTCGATGACATCTCGAGGTCCCTTTCAGCCTTACATTTCTATGATGCTATTATCTGTTAGTACAGACCACATGCAGATGATAGGCTTCAATCTGAATGGGAATTTAGACCGGGGACATGTGCAGTAGTAACTCTTTAATTGTGAATATTTCAGCCTTTATCATTTCTGTTACATTTGGGGAAAAGCACAAAACACTTTTTCATAGGTCTGCCCCAAAATGTTAAGCTTGGTGTGTATATTTATATAGATATAGATATATGCATTTTTTGGCATTTTTTGGCATTCTGTATTTTAGACATTTCACCCATTCAAAGTCTTCTAAAAGATCAGCATAAGGGGAAAGCAGGAGATTTTTTTGCCTTATCTGATATAGGTCCAAATAGTCAGAATAAAGAAGTTGTTGTCTTTGGACACATTCTGCCAGACTATAATATGTAATATATATTTGATGTATGCTTATTTAAATTAGTAATTAACAGCGATCAGTACAGTAAATGGAATCTCTTAGGGGAGAGGGAGGGTTTTAAAATGCAAATAGAGGTATCAGAGTTTTTAGTCCTTTTTTTTTTTTGTGTTTCCTTTGTCTAGAGACAATTAAACACATCCTGTTGAGAAGCTGTTTTGATGTTTATCTTCTCTCTGCGGGTTTGGACACAAGCCTCATGTTACTAAAGACAAAAGAGGTCCTGTTTGATTGGCATAAAATGAAAAAAGAAGTGGCTAAGTGGCACAATGGTGGAATATGTACTCTGTCAAACCCCTTGACAAAGAACGTTCTCTTGAGTTCCCAGTTTGTCACTTTTAGTTTCCATGCCATGCTCAGAATGTAGGCAGCTTGGAATCACAGGATCTTCCAATTCATATTGGACCAGCATATTGTTTATAAAGGGCAAGATTTGTTTCCTGCACTGAGATCTGATGCAGGGAGCAGAGAAATGGGTGTGTTAGGGAGGCAAGAGCACCTGTAATGGGGAACACACACAAAGACTGCACGTCCAATGCAATGCAGAGATCTCTATGGTGATATCTTTGCAACTAACTGACTAGAGGCGGGATATGCTGATAACACAGTGAGTAAGTCCATGAACTGTGCAGATCCACATTGCCATAGCCATATAAGAGGGTAAGCAGGAGGGACACTTCCGCTACTCTCCCATGCCAAACAGTAGGTGCACGTTGCCTGAACCTGATTTAGTCTAGGGATGCAGAACCCACCCACACATTCTCTCTAATTTCCATGAGCATTGTCCCTGGAGCTTGTTTTCAGGATAGGGTTGAATAATTTATTATTTGCAGTGGTTTAATTGTGAAATTCCTAGACAGAGGACGTACATGGTGAAGCCACACAAAGGCGTGGAAGCTGCAGACAGACATCAACCGTGTGTTTTATTATACTTTACAGATGATAATGCAGACCACAAAAATATGTACAGAAAGGAAAATTCATTCCTTGATTGGGGAACCTTATGATGTTTAGAGCCAAGGACCAGATAGTTTAGAGAAAGAGAAATTCCATTGTTTCTGCCTACCATAAATCATGGCTACTAAGAATAGCTACCAAGTAATCTGCAGGAGGAGTTGCACAGACTATAAAGTTATAGATATCACCAAGCAATTACCTAAGAAACAAAGACTAATTGTTAGACTGAGCTCATATCCACAAACTATGAATTTTGAACCTATCCTCACAACAAAGTTTGGAAGTGTTTGAAATCTGGGGGGTTTGTTTAGCCCATGGCACCATAAAGAGAAGGAGCAGTTCCAAAATGTAGATCAGTTTTCCTTCAGATTCTGTGGGTCTTTGTTGTGAGGTTTAGATAGATGGAAGGTCCAGAGGCTTGATGACTAGCCTTCAAGTTGGGAGAACCTGGATTTGATTCCTTGCTTCCCCCACCAGATTCCTCTGTGACCTTGGACAAATTGTTTTATCTGTTTGCGCTTCAGCTCCCCTGCTGTAAAGTGGAGCTAATAGCCCTTCCCTCTCTCATAGTGTTGTGGGGATAACACATTAAAGATTGTAAGATGCTCAGATACTACCATGATGAGGCCATATAAGACCTAAGAGAGAGACTTCTCTTCATCTCTATTAACTGCAGGACACTTCTGCTGTGTAGAAAGGTTTTATCACATTCCCAGAAGGGGCCTTGCAAAACTGGTGTGTTTTGTGTGAAGTGCTGAGGGATTTTGGTGTTGTAAAAGAGTACAGGGCAGATACAAATTAGTGTGACGACTTTCCAGTTGCTACTGCCTGGAGAAGTGGCACAAGCTCTTATTGGAGAAGAAAGTAAAAAAAGCGAGAGCTGTTCTTGAAAGTTTGATTTTAGTTGAGCTCCCATGGAGCAAGCACTTCAATATGTGGCCAAATCCAATCTTCAAATAGTAAATACCACCACCACCCTTGTGTGAGAAAGCATCTCTACAGCATTTTCTGTACAAGGAGTGGTACTGATAAATATATCTCATACTGATACCCATCTAATTGTAGAAGAAGGAAAAAAAACGTGAATTCAGGCTAGGGTTGGGCATGAGGTTCCATGGGACAGTAGAAATTTGAGTTATCTGATGGATTGGACACGTTTTGGAGTTATGATGAGCTGGAGATCAGCTACGCCCTCCTGTGGTAGATGGCACAAAATTAAATAAAATCCAATTCAATCCATCAGAAGAGCAACACATATTTAATAAGCTACTATCGTTTTCCCTAGACCCCCTCCGCCAACCCACTCACAAGGTGAGAGCAGCAAATGTTTAATAGATTCACAGAGTTTAAGGCAAAAAGGGACAATCTATTCTGATCTCCTGTATATCACAGGCCATTAAATTTCACAGTTACCCCTGCTTTGAGCCCAATAACTTGAGTTTGGCTAAAGCATTTTTTCAGAAAGACATCCACTCATGATCTATAGACTCAAGAGATGGAGAATCCACCCCTTTCCTTGGTAATTGTTCAATGGTTAATCACCCTCATTGTTAACAATGTTTGCCTAATGTCTCATTTGAATTTGTCTGGCTTGATCTCCCCTCATCCATTGTTTCTTGTTATGCCTTTTTCTGCTAAACTAAAAAGTCTTTTAGTACCTGGTATTTTGCCCCTGTAAAGATACGTATACAATGTAATCAAGTCACCTCTCAATCTTCTTTCTTGTAAACTAAAAAGATGGAGCTTCGTCAGTCTCTTGCTGCAAGGCATTTTCTCCAGCCCTTGAATCATTTTTGTAGTGCTCTTCTGTATCCTTTTGTTTTTCAATATCCCTTTTTAAATGGACACCAGAATTGTATGCAGTTTTCCAGTATCTTCTCAAGTGCCATATACTGAGGTAAAATCACCTCATTACTCCCCTGCTTATACATCAAAGAATCACATTAGCCCTTTTTGTCACAGCATCACACTGGGAGTTCATGTTTATTGTCTGTCCACTATGACCCCATCACAGATACGCTGGACCTGCTCTATGCCCCAGCTTGTAAACAGTCATAGGGAGATAATCCTTCAGTATGCCAGAACCTCAAGGAGTCCCACTTTTCAACAAGGAAGGCCCCCTGGCCTCAACACTTCCAAGACTAAGCCTCCAGGTCCAGCACTCCTGTTTCACTCTGTGAGGTGCACCCAACAACTCAACTTAGCTACACCCCTGCTCATAAACTCTTCCTCTCTTCAGGGATCAGTGCATCCAGCAAATATCCCTCTCATCAGTCCTTGAAGCATGGGTCATGCAGAAGTAAGTCTCCTGCTTGGAACCCCTGCAGGAGTGGACTTGAGACACCTGGTGCCTTACACCCACCACCCCTCTCCCTGGGTGTTGTGGGGCCAGGCTTCTCAGGATGATTCCTGTGGAACACCTGTACTTTTGCAGTGGTATACACATGATGAGCTGGCTCCCAAGAGAGTTCTTGGGCCTATAACCCTCCCAATTGATTAGATAGTATAGGGGCCTTCTATGCATTTGGGAGATGGCATATGCCAGCTTTGGAACAGATTATCAAGGAAAGGTTTCAGGAGGGAGATCTGGGTGGATCTTCCAGGATTGAGGGAGCTGTCATTCAAATGCAACCGAACTGATCTGTTGAGTAATAGTGAAAGGGCCTCCACACTGATTATCTAATTTGTGCACAGGTCAGCTGGTTCTATGTAGGTGTTTTGGGGTCAGCTACACTTTCTGGCCTACCTTCAGAGGCAGGATGTCTTGGTCATGTTTGTCAGCATGTGTTTGTATGCTGTCTTCCGCTGCTTCCAGGTGCTCTTTTAGTTTCATGAATGGTCAGAGGCAGCAGGAACTTTATGGATGAGGAAAGGAAGGGTGGAAATGAGGATGAAAACCATAGTTGGGGTATGAGGGACTAGTTTCAGTTTGACACGTGATTGCATATGCAAATTCAGCAAATAGAATAACACAACCCAGTTGTTTGACAGTGGTTTAGGAAGTAGTTCAAGTATGTCTCAAGCACCTGGTTGAACCTTTCTGACTGACCATCCATCTAAAGATGATGTGCAATTGATGCATGGGGCTGGAGATCTAGAGATGAAACATCATCTTCCAGAACCTGGATAAGAATTGGGAGCAATGCTCTGTCTTAAAATGGTTGGGGAGGTCATGAAGATGGAAGATGTGGAACTAGAAGGTTTGCAGTAGTTTTCCACAGTTGGGAGACATGTGCATGGTAAAATGGGTCATTTTGTTGACTTGATCCACTACAATCAGTTTGGTGTTGTGGCCTTTAGATTAAGGTAGTTCCCCTATATAATCAAAAGTTATGCATGACTATGTCCAGGAAAGGATATCCAATGGCATCAGGCATCTTTAGTCTTTGTAGAGGCTGAGCTAAAAACTAATGGAGAGTATGGCATCATTCCATATCACTATGGCCCAATGTCTGAACTGGGCAAAACAGGAAACTGAAGCTTTCCCTAAAGCCCTCTCTGCTGTGCAAGTTTTGTGAAGGTTATCGAAAATAGTGGCAAACATTTGGGAGAATAAGTCCCAGTTGGACAATACCAGATGATTCTGTTCTAAAAAGGGAGAGGCCCCTGCCGGGGCCTTCTGTTAAGCAGAGTCAGTACTAGCCCCACCTTGATCTGTGAGGTACTCTTGGGGCTGGAGCATGAACAGAAAATCTGCAGTGGATAATGAACCTGCAGAACTTACTGCGGTGCTATCGTATTTCTCCAGCAAAAGAACGCTGGGGCCTATCACATGAGCTGTTGTCATAAGAGAAGCCAAGCAGTTAGCAGCAGCTGCTCTGAGTGCTATAGCTTGAGCCCACTAGGAGTGCTTGCCCATCTGCAGTTGTCATACTTGGTCCGTCAGTGTCTGATTTTCTTCCTGGAGGGCAGTGATCTGCTTCTGCGAACTCACAGGCCCCACAGGGACAGCAGGGCAAGAGCCCCAGTAGTGTCCACTTTCAATCCAGGGGTTCAACAACAAGTCCTGGAGGAGAGAGAGGTTGATCTGAGCAAGCTGTCAGAGCTCATAACATGAGCTGTCTGACCTAGTAGTTGGAGCCAGGAATAGAGTCAAATTTGGGGGCACACCCAGAGTCAAAGCTGAAGTCAGAGTCAGAAATTATGCCATGGGGTAAGCCAGAGGCAGAAGTCATGCCAAGATTCAAAGCCAGAGTCAGGGTGAGGAAGTGGGAACCAGGAACAAGGCTTGCTGTCACGGACAAGGAGAAGATATGGTAGCAGAGACAAGGAACCGAGTGAGGAGGCAGGGACTTGGTCTCGGAGATCTGAGCAGCAACAAAGCTAGCAACTAGTTGCTTAGACAAGTGATAGGACAGGAACATGAAGCTTTACATCTGGTGGTGTCCTGTTAGCAGTCTGCTGTTAGTCATCTGAACTTGCTGACTTAGCAGGTGTGGCTTAAGGTAAATGACCTATTAGTAGCAGTTTCTTCATTAACTCTTGTAGGTTTGTGGCACAGAGGGTGAGGCTCCTGGTTAGTTACCCTATGGGCCTGGTTTGAGACCCATCGTATTTGACAGGCTTGCAGTTGTAGGTGTATGACTTTGCATTTGGCTGTATTAGCATTCTTTTTGTTTGCCCACCTTACTATGTGATCCAGATTGCTCTGTATGACTGCCCTGTCATCACCATTATTTAGCACTCCACCAATCTTTGAGTCACCCACAAATTTTATAAGCAGTAATTTTATATTTGCTTTCAGATCACTGCAGAAAATGTTGAATAGTGTTGCACCTAGTACCAATCCCTGTACAACCTCACTAGAAACACTCCCATCCAATGATTATTCCCCAGTGATGACTAATTTTTGAGATCTGTCAGTTAGCCAGTTCTTAATCTGTCTAATGTGTGCTTTATTGATACCCCATAGTGCTAATTTTTAATCAGAATCTCATGCAGTATTACCTCAAATGCCTTACAAAATCTAAATATATCTATGCAATTACCTTTATCAACCAAAGTTGTAATCTCATCAAAGAATGAAATCGGGTTTGTTGACAAGACCTGTTCTCCATAAAGCCATGTTCACTGATATTAATTATATTCCTATCCTTTAGTTCTTCATCAGTTGAACCCTCTATCCATTTTTTCCATTATTTGACAGGGTTTAATGTCAGGCTAATCAGCCTATAGTTTCCTGGGTCATCTGCTTGCTCTATTGAATACTGGCAGTCTCTGGAAGTTTCCCAATATTCCAAGATTTATTAAAAATTAACATCAATGGGCTAGAGATCTTCTCAGCCAATCCTTTTAGGACTTGTAGGTGCAAGTTGTCTAGATCTGTCGTTTTAAAAATATTTATTCTTAGTAGCTGTTCTTTAACATCTCCTTTGGTTACTAATGGACTGAAAAGTACTTCATCATCCTTATGTGATATGAATACTTCATCCTGCTTCTTTCCAAATACAGAACAGAAATATTCTTGAACACTGTCTTTTCTGCATAATTAATAGCTTTACTATCTCCATTTCATAATGTTAGGATTCTTATACCAATGCTAGTATTTCTTTTGTTACTAATATACTTTCAAAAATTCCTTCCCCTACCAGTCATGGATAATTCCCTGATGTTTTTAGCTTCCCTTATCAATTTTCTACACTTCATAACGTCTAACTTAATTACTATCTATTTCCCCTTTTCTGAGTTTTTATATGTTACTTTTCTCTTTCTAATTGGCACCTTCACTTCACCACTGAGCCAGGATGAGCTTTTAGCCAAAGTTGTCATCTTTCTTGAGGTTGATTTTGTAACATTGTGGCTCTCTAAGAGTATGCCTACACTACCCACTGGATTGGTGGACAGCGATCAATCCAGCAGGAATTGATTTATCATGTCTAGTCTAGACACGATAAATTGACCTCTGAGCACTCCCGCGTTGACTCCTGTACTCCACTGCCGCAAGAGGCACAGGTAGAGTTGATGGGGGAGCAGCAGCAGTTGACTCACCACAGTGAAGACACCGCAGTGAGTAGAACTAAGTACGCGTTATTCACATAGCTGAAGTTGCGTAACTTAAATCGATTTCTCTCCCCTCTCCCCCCAGTTTAGACCAGGCCTAATAAACTCTTCTTAAAGAGTTTTCATTCACATATTTATTTCTAAATTTGTCCTCCCAATCTATTTTGCTCCTAATTTTCATTAGCTTTTCTACTACCTGTGAAGAGCTGGTAAGTTTAACCAGTAACTACCTCTTCCACATGGTCTGGGAAGTAATGAATGTATTAGCTAAATGCTTATGAAAACAGGGAAAGTTTGGTTTCACAAGTAACTCTGAGTGCCAGTGCTCAGTTTTCACTTCTTTTTCAGTTCTTTGAACTTGCAAGGCAATTGATCACCCTGGCCCCTTGTCAAGGTTCCTTCCCCACTCTGAACTTTAGGGTATAGATGTGAGGACCTGCATGGACACTTCGAAGCTTAATTACTAGCTTAGATCTGGTATCACTGCCACCATCCAGAATTTTCAGTGTCTGGATAACACCCTTTCCCCCCAAAACCTTCCCCTCCCTGGGTAACCTTGAGATACTCCTTCACCAATTCCCTGGTGAGTTCAGATCCAATCCTTGGATCTAAAAACAAGAAAAAATCAATCAGGTATTAAGAAAAAGGCTTTTAATTAAAGAGAGAGAGGTAAAAGAAAACCCTCTGGGAGAGATTAGTATACCAGCTACTCTCACAGACAACAAATTCAAAACACAGAGGATGTTCCCCTGGGCACAAATTTAGTTACACAAAAAAAATACCCAATTTGATTCTACCTCTAATTGCATAAGACACATTACAAAGAAATAAACATAAACCTATTTATTCCTTTCTAAAATACTACTGATAAGAGGCTGGTTCCTTGATCTTTTTCACTCCGGCTGAAACTGAAACTCTCAACAAAGGAAAAAACTTCCCTCCTTCCTTTTGAAACATCTTGTTCCCCCATTGATTCCTCTGGTCAGGTGTTAGCTAGGCTAGGTGAACTTTTTAACCCTTTACAGGTAAAAGAGGCATTAACCCTTAACCATCTGTTTATGACACCCCTAATCCACTGAAGCACTTAAGGAGATGCTTAACTTTAAGCATAGGAGTAATCCCATTGACATTTAGTTAACAGCTTTGCTAGATCAAGGTTGGAGTGTTCAAAACTGTACAGGGTTGAGCCCTCAGATGTCCAAAATGAACAGTTTCTTGGCCAAGGGAATGAGAATGTTGTGGATTTTTTATCACTCTTGATGCTAAAACTCTGAAAACCTGCTTTTAACAAAGAAATAATTAGCATTTCTGAATCTTAACTCTCCCTTAGAGTCATAGAGTTTAATGCCAGGAAGGAGCACCAGATCATCTAGTCCTCCCTCCTGTATATGACAGGCCACCAACACCTCCCAGCACCCAACTAAACCCAACAACCAAAATTAGACCAAAGTATTGCAGCCCACGGAGACTAGACTATTATGTGTCACAAGTAAAGAATGGGAGGGATCAATGTGGACCAGCACCTGAGGCCCCTGCAATGGCAGGGAAATGATTACGTGAGATATATGCAGATAATCCTGCCAAGTGACCCACACCCACACGCTGCAAAGGTAGGCAAAAACAAAAACAAAACCCAAGGCCGCTGCCAATCTGACCTGGGGGAAGTTTCTTCCCAACCACACATATGGGGATCAGTTAGACCCTGAGCATGTGAGCAAGAACCAGCCAGCCAGGCACTTGAGAGAGAGAACACTTAGTGCTACCTCAGAGCTCTGACCTACCCCTTCTAGTGTCCCATCTCCAACTGTGGCCATTGCTGATGCTTCAGAGGAAGAGAATAAAAAACAAAACAAATACAATGGGGGGGGGGGAATTCCTTCCTAGGCCAGCTGGAACATACGAAGTGAGCTACTGGGCTGTTGAGTCCTGCCCGCCCCCCAATCACAAGCAATTCCTTCATACAATTACAGTCATAAATTTGTCCATCTCTCTCTTAAAACTAATTAAGGTTGGGGGGTTTTGCCCCCACTCTCCTGCCGGGACCCTTGTTAAGGGTGTGTCATAGGGTGACCAGATAGCAAGTATGAAAAATTGGGACATTTTTTGGAGAGGTGGACTGATGGGGAGGCATAGTTGCCTATATAAGACAAAGCCCCTGATACTTGGATGGTCCAGATAATATCCGGTCACCCTAGTCTCTCATCATCTTTACAAACAATTGAAGAGAGGGTTCCTAATATATTTCCTTCATCTGCCACTCCCCAGACTACACAAATTGATAAGCCAAAAAATACTGAAAACATCTGGCTGTCAAAATGTCATGTTATATGGTGCACAGGGCTCCGAGCTCCTGTTAACATTCTTGATTAAACAATGACTGGTCCCTTATTTTATATCCATTTTCTCTGGAGGTGGTTTCAGGCTATCTTGCTCAAAATCTCATAGGACCACAAAATACCATCAACCCACCAAAGACTCAAATTTTCTCTTCCTCTAGGAAGCTGGTTGAGATATGTGTTGTTTATATATGAAAAAGCATGACGACTGAATCCATGTTGTGCCTCTGAGAGTGATTGTGAGGAATTGGATGTGTGCAGTATGTATGGGTACCCATTGAAACTGAAAGAGTGTTCTGTTGCAGGCTGAGGAGGATATTTGGGTGGTAAGTTATGAGATGAGTTTGGTGTCAATGAGAAATTTGGCTTACCTGTGATTATTTTTTCTGGGTTTTTATATTTGGGTTAACAGAAAATTAACTTGAACAACTTTGTATTTGAGTTCACTGTTACTTTTATATGTAAGGGAAATCCCTATGTTTTAATAAATATCAATTAACATGGATAATTAATTATGTTATCTATTATCCTCTCCATTTCCCCTGCACAGCCTAGTCTCTCCCATCCCCCTCACAGAGCACCACTCTCCACTATGGTCACCTCACCTGACCAGTTCAGATTGTCCATACCTCCTGAATCTACAATTGGAACAGAGTAGGGGTCTATGGAAGTGGGGGGAAATAGATGAACTGTGAGGGAAATACAGGGGCATTTGTAGGGTGCAGAACAGCATAATGACATGCAGGGTTGTGAGGGAAATCTTTACTGTCCTCTGAAATGTTACAATATGGAGACTAAATTCAGACATTAACATGCAAAATAAATGGATTTTCATTCTGTTTTAAGTGCAAATCTCAGCATAGCCTTTACTGTGGAGGTTTGAGAGAGCCTCCACAATCATCTCTCCTGGCAAAGGAGGGGGCAGAGAAATTACAAAATGGTGGCCCCATCCTATGAGCTGCTCTAATCTTCAGCTGCCTCCACACTATTCCCACTCAGAACAGTGAGTCAGCAGATTTGGGATCATCTCCTGTCCCACGGGTAGTGGATGGATCCTGGCCCACTCCAGTTTGAATCAGGGAGATTCCCAGGATGCATTTTTGATAGGCACTGTTTGCTGCCTGAATGCATGGCATCAACATCTACAAGTTATCAGGACAGTGTCCCCAGTTCTGTTTTGTATCCAGAAATGAAGGCAGGTTCTGGAAAAAGATACATAATGTTTAAACCCCAAGGATGAAATCCTGGCCCTTATGGAGTTAATGGCAAAATTCCCATTGTCTACAGGGGCAGGATTTGATCCCCAGCATGCATTTTCAATATTATAGTAAGCTATGTAGTTTAGCATTTAATCCAAATGAGCTAATATTCAATAGGTGTGCTGAGAGGTTAAAAAAATGCCTACTTTGTATTTTTGCACGTACAGCACATGGTTAATCTAATATTGTAGTTTCCGTGGAGCTTAAGAAAAGTACTTAGAAATGCTGGAATCAAATTCACTTCACTAATAGATGTGTTAAAAAGAAGAGAGGTCTGATGGCCTGGGATTGATTTGTTGTTTTGAGAACAGAGGATGTTTGTTTTGTTTTTATCATCAAAATTGTACATTATTGTAGCAAAACATATTACTATGGGAACAGAAATGGAGATTTTAGTTGTAAGTAACTTTTGCAGTGCATGTAAGTTTTAGCAAAGGCATTCAGTTAAAAAAAATCTTGTCTGCTTTTCACCCTTATCCTCCATAAGAACAAAACCCAAATTTGACTATTGCTATCATAGTGTGTAAAATCCCATATGAAATTATTACTGACACATTTTAAAAAGTAGCATATAAATCTTCCCACCCTAACTCTATCCCAAGTTTTTGCAAAGGAGGAAAGATGACCTTATAGTTAAGCCATATCTGTTCTAAGTCATGCCATAGACCTGTGTTATCTTGCTCTCTGGACTTCATTTATGATTTCAGGGTTCTAGGAAAGAAGTCACATAAACCCAGGGGACAGGGTAACACAGACCAAAATGTGGTGCTTCATCCTGGGATAATCCCAATACATCCCAATACACTAATATGTATATAGCATTTTTCATCCTTTGCTCTCACAGGATTTTACAAAGTCAGTAAGTATCATTATCCCTACATGGGGAATCATAGTAAATAGTGTGTTCACTCATACCCACAACTGCCATCAATCTGGCATTTATCTAACTTCCTGAATTTCTGTCTAAATCCACATTTGCTTAAAGGAAGGTTTGTTGATGTATTAAAACTCTTAAGAGCTGTGTAGAATAAAGTGGACATTCTAAACACACAGAGAGGATTAAAATGAACCAACACTTCTTTTCTAGATTTAAATCAGGCCTGCACAACTTGTAAGGTGGTGAGGGCCATATTACTCCAAAGAAAACAGCTGAGGGCCAAAACCCTTGGCTCCCGCCAAAACACGCCCCCCTCAGCGCTGCCCAGCCCCCCCAAAACACCCCCGCCCAGCGCTGCCCGCCTCGCAGAAGCAAACCCTCCTTTCCGAGTGCCACCCCGCCGAAACAGCAGTATTGAACCTTGGTAATATGTTATAGTGGGCCCCTAAGGTAGTATAATTAAGGTAAAAGAAAAAATTTCTTTTTGTTAGAAGTAGAATAAGATCTTCCCCCCAATTTGTAATCAATTGCCCTGTTGAATGAATGAGGTGTGAATGAGGAAGACTTGGAAGGCAGCACCTCCAGACAGCTGCAACCCTTGGAGAGGGGCTGGGGGCCAGACCAAGGACAATCAAACTTGTCAAGTGGGCTGACTAGAGAAGAGCAGACATACTGATGGCCTTGGGGGTTAGAAGCAAGCACCTTCCTTTGTGAAAACCCTCTTTGCAGCATTGGGACAACCCCCAGCCCAGAGAAAAGCAGCAAAAAGGACCAATTTTTATGAGCGACAAGATCAGTAGAACAGGTCAGCCACCAATTCGCCATTCGCCTCTTGCCCCCCGCCCAGTATAAAGCCTCCCTGCTACTGCCCACCCGCTCGCTTGGCTCATCATCCCCCCACTCCCCTGGCTCACTACTCACCCCCTGCCGCCCACTTACCTCCTCAGCCTCCTTCCCTCACCGCCAGCTCACCTGCCCCCCAACCACTGCCTGCCCGCTCGCCTCCTCAGCTGCCAGCTCACCTGCCCCCTCCCACTACCTGCCCACTCACCTCCTCAGCACCCCACCCTCCCCAGCTCGCCTACTCACCCCCTGCCACCCGCTCGCCTCCTCAGCCCCTCTCTCCGCCACTGCCGCTGGCTCACCTGCCTGTCTGCCTTCAGCTCGCCTGCTCCCCCCGCCGCCAGCTCACCTGCCTGCCCGCCGCTGGCCTCTTACTTTCTGCCGCTGCCCCCCCACCACCACTGCTGGCTCACCCTCACTCCCCAGCCTGCCACTGGCCTCTTCAAACCCCTCCCACCTGCTGGCCGTCCAGCCAACCAGCCAGCCAGCCAGCCATTGGCTTGCCCCACCCGCCGCTTGCCTACTCACCCCCGCCGCAGGCCGCACAGTGAGCCCACGAGGGCCATATGCGGTCAGCGGGCCATATGTTGTGCAGGCCTGATTTAAATACTCACCCTGAATGTCAATTTCAGGCATAGGTAGCTGGGAAGTGAGAATCTGTGTGCTCTGTGACTCACAAGGTAGTATTAACTTTTGAAGATTTGGCAAGAATGTTGTGGCTCTTGATGTAATTCCTTGTGTAGGCCACACAGCAAACTCCATATTTAAATTCATGTTGAAGAAATGATTTCTAAGTGCAAAAAACCAAAACACACACACAAAATACGCCACCATAAGAAAACATCCTTTTATTTTAAACTTCTTTCCTCCCTCCCAGTCACTCACAAATCTTTCAAAAGCAGCGCCTTTGTAATAATGAGCTAATCAAAGTTCATTGGCATCTAATCTGGTTTCAGAATCTACTCTGTCTTATTAATCATCCAAAGAGCCCTGTGGATCAAGAGATAGGTCACTGTGTTTGTAAGCACAGCCTGAAATGTTACCCCCATCTGTGCTGACTCCCCTGCCAATATTCTCTAGTGACCTTTTCCCCCTTTTGATTTCCAGAAATCAGGTACAGAGTCTCCGGTAAGTACCTGCTATACAATAAAACCATTATTATGCTGGCATTATTTCATATCTGAAAAGCTCCAGTAGAGTTGCCAACTCTTAACACTTCCAACCATTCTGAACTTACAGTTAAAGAGACCACATGGCTGTTCTGGAGAAAGAGGAAAAAGAAGTAGAAGAAGGAGATGTGGGGACTTGGAGGAAACCAGATATGGGGAAATAATTAGTCCAGTGTTCAGTTAGCACATGCTGCAGTATCAGTGGTAGGCACTGTCAGAGCTCTGGTGGAGAGACAAAGAGAAAATGAGTGAAAGATGCTCAGCTGTTGAAGCCTTGCCACCATCAGGGAGTGGTATGGTGGCTGTGGCTCCATTGGTTTAATTGGAGTAATAAAGAAAAGTAGAATGTATGACCACTTGCGAGATGCAGGGCACTTACTGTGATGGCACATTTCCTCCAGAGGATTTTTTAGACAAGCACACTATTCAGTCATCCATTTTATTATTTTAGGAGCCAGAAGTATCCAAGCTCATTTGATTTTAATTGTTAACATATTTTCATTTTCTTTCAAAAAAAAGGAATTGCAGGAGCATAAATCAACATGTCTAATCTCATTTACTGTTGATTGTATGAAAACAAACTCCAAGGCCTTTGAAGTCTGTGTATTGTTTTTAGGTGGGGGAAAATCATCATACAATAATTCTCAGAACAGTTTGGAGAGAAAATGTTGCTGTTGTTGAAAATTTTTATTTTAATTCAATCCAATTTCTTTGGGATCTGTGTTTGGTCTAAGCCATCTTAGCTACCACAGTTGCTTCAAATTGTTCAGCTCACTGAAACAAAACAAGAGGTCTCCTGATAATTGGTGACTGAATAAACAGAGAGGAAACCAAAGGCAGATGTGAGTTAGAAAGGTTCTTGGCACACTTCAGAGGGATGGGAAAGGGTGGGGGGTTGTTTTTGAAACAGAAACACCACACATTTTTTTACCCTTTAATATTTCCTAGTGTGTTTTTTATTTATTGTTGTTTGTTTGTTTTTTAATTTAAGTGAATTTCCAATAATAAATTTAGAAAGGTGTTGGGACAGACAGCTCTGGAGACCCAAGTCCTCCATCCACAGAACGGTCACAGGATGGGCATTAACAATGCAACCTTCTATGCTGTGTGGCCATTGTGCTTCTTCCTGGACATAAAAAGATCCCCTCTAGGAATAATTAAGCAGCTCAATCTCTGTGCCCATCTGCTTTTTGGTCTTCCTTCTGAAGCTGTCCACAAGAGTCACAAGTTGTGCTGGGGGCTATGTGGTGTGGATGCTTGACTAGTGCAGTAAGAACAGCTCTTAGATTAGATTCATCTCATACAGGCCTCATAATTTCATTCACTACCATCCAGGGCCAGAGATGAAGAGCAGCAAACCTCTGTGGGAGAAAGGCTCTGCATCCCATTGAGACATCCAACCCCCCTGATGAAACTTTGTTGCGTGGAAAGGAACTGAAAAATTAGTCTCTTCTGCACACCCAACCCTTATTATTGTTATGGAATGATAGATAGGAACATACAGTGCGCACTCAACTCTGTGGGGAGGTATCTTCAATAAGTTATTTTAAAAGGACTCGGTTGGAGAAAAATGTCCTTCAGGGATGATATGAATTCTTGAGGCACTCATATTGCAGTTGTAGAAAACAATAAAGTATTTAAGTGCTTTTAGCTATGAATGGAGCTAAGTCAGAGACAATGAGTTGTCAGTGGCCAAAAATATAAAATACTCAATCCATTTGAATAGTATTTTGGATAAAGACTCAAGGGCAATAGCTTCTTGTTTCAAGCTATAACTGTGTACTAGGTAACGAATTAGAGTCAGTTTAAGCCCAGACCCAACCTGAGGAAAGAGTGCAGAGCTGCCCTACTCCAGCAGGAGGCACGAGGAAGGTGCAATGTCTCTAGAGCTGCTGGGGAGCACATCTGCAGACATGCCCTGTGCAAGGAGTTCTGGAGGGAGTGGGGGCCATAGCTACCCTCTATCGCCACGCCTCTATATTAGCTGTGACACTCTGATTAAGTTTCCCAGGCCTGAGGAAGAGCTCTAGGTAAGCTCAAATCTTGTCTCGTTTACCAACAGAAGCTAGATTGGACCAATACAAAATATTTCCTCACCTATCTTGTCTCTCTAATATCCTGTGATTGAAACAGCTACAACACTGAATGAAACAAATAATAGCCATTTTATAATTACTTTAATTCTTTTTAAAGGGGGAATCTTGGGATAAACTCTGTTTCAGACAATATTAATCCTTGTGCTTTTTATGATGCCTTAGATTATCAAAATGAAAAATTTGAAAAAGTGAATTTACTTGATATTCTTTTCCTGTTAGATTACTATCTGCATTTCTCTCAGTGTGGACAATGCATGCAGTGACTTTCCCTTTTGTTTATAGTCAGTTTCTGTTCAGTTTTGCCTTTAAGTTCTCATGCATTAGTAAAATACTGCAGTGTTAGAAGTCTGGCTTTAAAAAACGAGGGGAATGTTTATTTGTTAAAATAACATGTTTCTATTGGATTTTTTAAATGGAAACATTTCTATTGACTTTGGGTTTTGCAGAAGTTTGCTTTTACAAAACTGAAATGTTGTGCCAAATTTGATCTGACAGTGTTCTTTTTAACCCCTGTTACTCTGCAAATTTCTACGCTGACACACACGTGAGTGCTTGTGGGAATATGTATTTCTGTTCATACCCCCCCCCCCAGATGGCTACAAATGAACAGGCCTAATTATGATTCATTTGGAGGGAAGCTTTAATATATGCCTGTCTGGTTTTTGTAACTGGTGAGCATTAGAGCTTGTTGAGGGAAGGGGTGGGGGATGAAATTTCCTTCATAAAATTTGACCACAGAAATTGTTTTCATCAAAATTTTGAATTCAAATAATTTTTCAGGGAAAAAAAACAAAAAATGAAAACTTTTAGCTGAAACCTAGAAATTTCTGCCTGAAAAGTTTTTGGTTGGAAACCAAAAGTTTCAGTCTAGAAATTCTGCTGACGTGCCCCATGAGATGTGTAGTTCTGGTTCTGCCTGTCCCCATTCTGCTTTGTGGGCTGGACTCCTGGGGTGGACTCCATCTTCCATTATGTACCACAATCTCCCCTCTTGCTGAGCCACTGCAATGCATCATGGGAGTTCCTGGCCTACGTGCATCCTGAGAGGTGTAACGCAGTTGGCAAACTTGGCCTAGAAAATGGGGTCATGAGGTAGCCAAACTAAAACTCCCATGAAACACCATGGTAGCATTTCTGAATCAAATTTTTCAGTGTTCAGATTTTTTTTTTTCTTTTTTGAGTGTTTGTGGTCTTTGGGCAAAATCCAAATTTTCTGCAGAAAACAGCTCTTTTTTTGTTTTTTAAAAAAGAATGTTTAGTTGAAAACCCAATTTTCCGTCATAAAACAGTTTAGAGGGAAAATTTTCGACCAGCCCTAGTGAGTAAGACATTTAACAATAGTGCCACAATACTCCCTTGTGCTGTGATCCTATTAGATCTTATAGGTGAAGTAGAATAGAACTTTCACATGGATGTAAGACCTCTATGTAGGTGGTATTAAAGGAGTGCCGTAGATAATTGGCTCTCGTTTCCCTGACTCAATACTAAACTAGTACTGTAGCATGGTATGAGGGAGCAATATGCTGTCAGAGGAGCCAGCGGTCAGACACACCATCAAACTCCTTGTGCTCATGGATGATTCTGTGAAACATCTTCTGGAAGAACAGTTAGTACCATACTGCAACAAAGGCTTTTGTTTTTCAATTCTGGAAGGGAAAACATTGAACTTTGATCTACCTGTCAGGATGGTGACTGCGTTGCCAAATGCTAGCACATCCACCTGTCAGTCACACCGCTATCACAGTCAGGGATTTGATGCTGTGTGGGTACTTATTTAGCTTTCTATTCACCTTTAGCTAGTCTAGATTATAAAGGAAGGTCCCTTTGTTTTGATAAAACAGCCTCTGGTCTGCATTTCGCTCTGCCTTCATAACGTCTGTCCTATGGTGTATGGCACAGTGTGTGTGTAATGGAAGCCTCTGTGAAAAGAGGTTTAAAATCTCCCAGAAAGGAAATATCATAGTCAAGTCAGTTGAAATCATCTCTGGCTGCCTGAGAAGTGTAAGAGCCAATATTATGAAATAACTAAAAAGTGCATCTACTAAAGAAACAAGCATCATTAGAATATATAATTATCTGTCTCTGTTTTCTTTAGTCACTATGTACTGATGCAGTCAGTATACTCCCACTGAGGTTTCGGAGGCACTTGGACTATATTTCAGCCTATTAAAAAAAAAGGTTTGCATAAACTAATAACAAACAATCCTTGTTCAGTGGAGATCCCTCTAATTCCTGCATTACATTCAGTTCACAAACAGTTGAGCAACTGCCAGGAAAAGGCAAAGAAGCCAATTATATCACAGTGTTTTACCCAAAGACTGTTTAAAACTGAAAATAGCTGGCTTTGAAGATGGTTTTTTAAAAAACTAAGTGTAAAATTAAAGTAAACAAAAAAATTACAGCACTATGTATCTTCACTTGAAATTCCATGTTACTCAAAGAGCATTTCCACACTGCATTTCTTGCTTCCTCTGCCAGAAGGGTAGGGGGGCATTGGGACCATCAGTTCTCAACTTCTGTAGTGATCTCTGAGTAGGAGTAACCTGGAGTCTGGACAGGAGTGCCAACCAGCTATTTTAAATGAGGCCTAGTAGAAGGCAAGGTAAGATTAAGAAAGGCAGGGGAATACAGGGTTTCGTGAAGGGGTGTAGGCTGTCTTTGGTCATTTTATTGCCTAACTGGTGGGTAGGCAGATGGAGATCTGCTTTCAGCATAGACCAAGTTCTAATCCTGCCTTTTTTATTATTATCATTCTTACTGGTGTGTTTCAGGACCTTAGTCTGTGCCTTGGTTTCCCAATCTGATAACCCAGAGTGTTGGAAAGATTAATTAATGTTTGTGTGCAAAGTTTTGAAAAGAATAAAGAATTGTGTATGGGCTAAATACGAGGCAGTCCATTTGCAAGAGCCCTGATGTGTGGGAGATACCAAAGTGTGGTGTGGAATGAGAGAAGAGGGATCTAAAAAGTGTAATTTAAAAATTTTTAAGAGTAAAAATCAAAACAAAACATTAAATGACCCCGTATCCTGGAGGAGAATCCTCTTGGTGCTATGTTTTGCTGTTCACATGAGTGGTCGGCAACAGTGAAATCTTACTGGCACCAGGACATTCTGTGCCATAAACTCAGACTCAATAAAGAAATAAAGAAGAGGATTATATCTGATCTATAATATCAATGCATAGCCATGATATAGTGCTTATAATCATCAAAGCACTTTATAATCATTAATTAAAGTTTAGTAATCAGGAGCCCCCAAACTTCTCTTTGCTTTGACAAAGGCTAGGAAAATCATTTTCTTTCTAACAGGAGTTGTATTTTAAGAAATAACCCAATACCTAAAGCAGATTTAGATATAATTTTAAATGCACATCACCAAATAACTACTCCTGTTTTATAAATAAATAATAAAAATAAATTAAATACCTACTTCTGTTTGGGGAATGCTCCAGAATCACTACCTTTGTGATGAGGTCATGCCTTTTTTTTTTAACATTTCTGCCTAATAAATTAACAAAATCCATTCTGACTATAGCAAAGCAGATATTGTAACTAAGTTTAATTAGTATTACTTTCTAATCTATCATTAAAGAGCGTTTTTATGGTAAAACATATGATTCCAATTACAGTTTTCTCTCTTTCTTGTCCATGGGACTCAAAGCTAACTAACTAATGCCAAATAGTTATTGATTCCAACATGTACATCACAGGATCCATGTCAATGTGCCAGGTTTTTATCTTTGCACCTTGTAGTTATTAGGCTGAACAGCAGTCAGGAACAAAATCAGTAACTTACACTGTAAACAAGTTATTCTTTGAGCTTCTGTTTCCAATATGTAGCATTGATTATTTCCTCTATCTACATTTGCTGCTTTACTTAATGACTTCTTGCAGAAGAAACTTCCTCTCACTATCCGCTCTATCAGACATTCTAAACTCAGAAGGAAATTGAATGAATGGAGTTGGCCTGTTCCTCGCAAGAGTTCCCTCTAGTACAATACATTGAAACAGTCCCTACAACCTGTCTGTCAGGTCTGCTCTGGTGTTTTGGAAGACAGCGTGCTCTGAGTATGTAACAATAGCAGGCTGAATTTTCAACAGCCAGCACTGATAACTTTGATAAACAGTCTTCTTGAGGTAAGAAGTGACGCATATCAGAGGTTCCTGCCTCAGAGGCCAACATTGTTCATCACACAACTGGATGTTGTTGGAGAAAATCATAATCATGCCAGATTTAAAGGCATAATATCATCTAGTTGATAGCACATGGTCAGCAATAAGCATTTTCTACAGAATCTGGCTTAACTTTTTCCTACCACCCTTTCTATTAATCATTCAAGATGTCTTATTACATTTTTTTAAGACAAGAAGCCTACTCAGCTTTTAATGTTACAAATCTGTGACCACTTAACGGGCTATGCTGCAGATCTTGGATGCTTAGTACTTCATAGCAATGGTGGAGATAAAATTCAGATCCTCCTACTCTAACAGCACATGACCCTTACCATTTGAGCAAAGGGGAAATCTCTGAGAGCAGTGTAGAGCCAATGGCTTGGAGTTGTGCAGTTCTAGCTCTTCCCAGTAGAGGGCAGTGGTAGCCAGTGCTGTCCTTTAAGTTTACACTATTTATAGTTTACTTCAGCTCTGATACTCAGTCACTGGCAATTCTTTTAACTTGAGGGCAGGAGTGTATGTCTATATGATATAAAATCTTTGTCCTGAACGGACTGAGCTCTGGCCTGTACTTCAACAGAAGAGTAGACTGAAGGAAAAGAGGAAATAATCCATATATAATATTGTCTCTGTCAGTGACCAGGATATGGGTGGTCATGCCCAGTGGCTAGAGCAGGAGTCAGCCCTCATGGTTAGGGTAGGAGTCAGTAACCAGGAGGTGGCAGTGTTCCTTGAAAGCTGCCTTGATAGGCATTGCTCCTTGTACCAAGTATCGTAATTTTTTTCTACTAGTCATTTTCTAAGAATAGAAGGCATAGGTTGAGTTGGATGCAGGGGTCCACATGTTGAGACAATAATGCACCTATAGAAAATGTGAGGTGTCAGCCTCAATCGTAAATGGCTTAAAGGGATCTGGATGAATCAGGGTAGGTGCTGAAGTGAATCCTCTCAAGAGAACATCCAGGGTGCACTGCAGAGGAACCAGGCTGCTGATGGAGGTGCTGCTTTCAGTTGGAGAACAGCAGGCAGCACAGATGTGAGGGTCAGATGATATGGAGCAGATTATCACTTTGGGGGGGGGCAGGGCTTGCCTTACGGGTGGGTAACTGCCCAGGGCCCCATGGTTAGGGGGTGCTGTGGTTCCCTCACACACACACACACACACACACACACACACACACACACACACACAGCCCAAGACCCCTTTGACCCTTAAGCGGTGGGCCCAGAGCCAGGGAGAGGCAGAGTTGGGATGAGGGCACGAGAACCTTTATAGAAGTGGGGAGGGGGGCAGTGGTGCCAGAACTGGGGAAGCTGGGAGCCATGCTCCCCCACTTTTTAACATGGGCATAGTTTGGGAACTAGAGGTTGGCGCTGCCCCTTCAAACTGCAAGCCTCAGGCAGGCACGGAGCAGTGCTGGCAGGGGCTGTGCATCACAACGGGGGACCTGGTAATGGTAATCGGCTCTCCTGCCACGAAGTGCAGCCCCCGCTGGAGCCACTGCCACACTTCCCTAAGGCTTGCAGCTTGGGGGGAGGAACACTGATCCCTGCCCCCTCCCCCCCCGCCTTGCCCAAACTACACTCATACCATGTGTTGGGCTCTTCCTATTAGTCTGGGCCGGGTTGGGGAGAGATGGGACTTTCTCTTATCTTTCAGGGGCTGCTCCCTTGACCAGATCAGACCCATCTCTGGGAACCTCCCCCAGCTGCAGGAAAGTCCATGACTATTCCCTGTATGGTGATGCCTCCCCCTGTGGCTGGGGAGCAATGGGAACAGAGCAGAGTAGGGGTGTACAGGTCTGTAGGGCTCCCACTATCTGTCACAGAGATATTGGCCTTTGTGGGATTTGTGCTCACTGAAGCAACTCTACTTTTCTGATTGATTGTTTTGTGTTTGGGACTGCTCAGACTGTCAGTGAGTGGGACGTGGGCAGTCGGGTTTAGTGGTCAGAGCAGGAGGCAGTAGCCAGGAATCAGAGCCAAGGGTCGGAGCTAGAGTCAGAAATCAGAACTGAGGGTCAGGACCAGGTTTCCTGGAGTAAAGCAAGGCAGGAGCAGGCCTGGGTCCAAAGTGAAAGCAAGGCTGGGAACAGACATACACAGGAGCTATCGCAGCCATGGGCGAATGCTTTGAACAGCCAGTAAACTGCTGCTGCCCATGGGCTTAAGAATCGGTCTGCTGGTTTTCCAACCAATCAAGCAGCATAGCCAATCAGGCAGCCTACTACAGGCCAGCAATACAGTAGTCATTAAGTTGCCTGGAGACTGGATCTACTGCAGGCCTTCATTCCTGACACATTCAGTGCCTTACCCATTACACTGCCACTCATCATGCTTTAGGGCATTAGTGAGTCAGTGGCTGGTGACATCAGATTAGGATAGAGGGTGGGATTTTCAAAAGCACCTAAGAAATGTAAGTGCTCCTATACCACTTTTCCAAATTAATTTTCCAAAATAACGGAGTTTGTGAAGCACCAAAATCTGGGACCTAAGTTAATAGGTCATCTCCAAATTTAGGAATGTAGAATCCTCCTTCAAGAGTCTGCCACCCAGTGTGTGTGTGTGCGTGTGCGCGCACAGTGCGCTCACGCCTCAGTGTTGAGTAAGGTGATCAACACTCAGGTCCTCTTTCCTGAAATCAGGCATGGGGAGTTGAGCAGTGATCTCTCATCCCAAAGACTCAGTGGCATTTTAGGACCTTTGTGAGCGATCTCAAGCAGACACTTCCAACACTCTGGTCACCCTCAAACAAGCACGGGTTGTGGAGAAGGAACTGCCTAGATACCCTACCACAGTGTGGGTAGCTCTGAGAAACCCACAGGAGTCAATCACAGGAAGCAAATATTCAGGAAAGTGTGTCAGGTGTGGGGTTAAGGAGAAAGTTTGTCATTGTGGAGGGGGAAATAAGGTTATTTTAACACCTCTGAAATTTTGGTGGAGCTGGGCCCCATGTAGTCTTAATCTAGCCCTGTCAACTGGACTCAAAACATGTTTTTGTTCACACACATTAATAAGTATTGCACAAATAGACGTTTCATAGAGGCTTTGCATTCTCCTCTGAAGAATCAGGCATTAGCTTCAGTCAGTTACAGGAGACTCCACAAAGTGGATCATTTGTCTATTCTTCTATAGCAATGCATATATATAGATAGGTAGCGCACCAGCTTACTATTTCCATCTATATCACTCAGCACTCCAGGAAAGAACCAATGCGATGCCCAAATCTATTTCAGGCCTATGCCTCAGAGCACAATTTATTATTCAAACACAAAAACTCCTGAAGTAAACCAAACAAAGTGATTCCCCTGACTAAAGCAGGCTGCAGTGCCCAAAGGCCTTTCCCCTGGTCTGTCTCTGCACCAAAAAAAGTACACTTGACATCCCTTCCTTCAGTCCGCTGCTGAGTCATGTGACAGACAGGCAGATCTTAACCTTTTTCTCGGTGTTTTACCCTGTCACATATAGAAAACCTTTTTATTTTTGTGATTATTATTATACACAAACTTTCCATACAAGTCTTAACAAATCTTATTCATAACCTGTATTTGTTACCTTTAAGAGACCCAGCTGAGTTTGGTCAACCTCTTACCAGTATCTGTGCCATTATTTTATTCAAATTCCAAAAATGCTGACCATACATTATAAAATCTACTTCATCCTTAGTGGCTACACAAACAGATGAGGCTTTGGCCTTCCTCCTAATATTTTCCTGTTGTTCCAAAGTGATTGAGACCCTTTTCCCATTTTTCCATAAAGCCAGTCTTATCTTCTAGATCCATCAAAAATAATTTGTTATATCATGCAGAGATCAGGCCCTTTCGGGTGACCTTTCCTGTAATTTGTGTTTTTTCTTTGTTAAAGATCTCCTGAAACTTGGACTTTGTACTTGGGATTTGATGTAGTATTTACTTGCATGTAAACCAGAATTGCTATATTAATATTTCCTATGAATTCTTTGATGTTATTAATATCCATAATTGTATCATCACAGAATAGCTGGCTGATGGTTGTGCCCCCTTTTCCCTCTCATGCACTAGATATTAGATTAGAAACCCCTAGTAGAAATTCTGTATTATTTCTGATGTCTGTAAAGAGGAAGGGGAAGGGTCTACCTCTGATCTGTTATCAGATTCCAGATCTGAGGTGTCATTTTTGACACATGGTTGTGTCCCTTTTGTGTGAGTGTTAGATTAAAAAACATCCGTGCACTAAATTATGTTTAAAATCCTGTTGTTTGTTTCCACGCAGTGTTTAATTTTTTTTTTTCTAATAACCCAGTGCTTAGGGCACTATTTTAGGATTTAGGAAGCACAGGTTCAATTCTGTGCTCTGCTGTCGACTTCCTGTATGAACTTGGGCAAGTTATTTAGCCTCTCTGTGCTTCAGTTCAACATCTGTAAAATGAGGATAATAATTTTCCACAACCTCAGAGTATCATGAAGATAAATAAATTAAAGTCTGTGTGAAGTGCTTTGAGATTTGCTGAGGAAAAGTGCCATATAAGGGCTAGATGAGGATTATTATTGTAACACCTAGGAATATTGGTTATGGACCAGGACCTCATTGTGCTGCGCACTATACAAACACGTGCCAGGGTTCAATAAAGATGAAAAACAACAAGGAGAGTAGAGGACAACATGGTCTGGATCCTCCTTCTATTTTAATTTCTTTGGAGTATACCACATTAACTTTTATCCTAGAGAGAGAGTACTATAATATATATCCAACTCTTTATATTGCCTCCAAAACCCACCTCCATGCCACTGTACCTTATCAAATCCCTTCTCCACTGTACCTTATCAAATCCCTTCTCAATGCCTAAGGATAACAGTAGGTCTTGATTTATTTTTATTGTGCATATTATGAATTACTTTTATGTTCATCTAATGTCATCAGTTGTCCATTTTATATCTGAAACCAGTTTGATCTATATGTATTAACCGAAGAAGGCCTGCTTTTATTCTTCTAACCAGAGTCTTTGAAAATATTTTCATATCTATATTAAAAAGAGAGATTGACCTGCATGGGCCACACACCAGTTTTTGTGTTGGTGGCTATGGTATTACTACTATATCTGCCTTTTTTGTTGTTTTGGAAATCTCCCTGCTCTCTAAAAATCATTTAGTAGTGATTAGTTTACCTGAAGATATATCTGATGTCATCATCAATACTGAGAACCCATTTGCTTCTAGGGATTTTTTTGTTGGCATTAATTTAATCATGTCTATGACCTCCCCTTCCTCCATTGGTCTTTTAAAGTCTATCAGTTATCCTGAGTTAACCTGGAGATGTTAACCCCATTAATATTGTCCATTAACTTCTCCATTAGCTTATTATAATTTGGAGGCGTAAATATTTGTATAATACCTCTTGAGCTCTTCAACAATCTCTCCAATCTTAAATTTTAGGGGTGTTTTCCCCTCCATATTTATTGCCTGCATATAACTTTTTTCCTTTTCTTTTTTTTAATTTATTGGTGAGGAGTTTATTAGCCTTAACCTCTCCTCCTCCTCAAGAATATCATAAGACCGCTTTTGACTTGTTATGCAGACTAATGACACTGAATTTTGTTACTAGATTTTTCTCACCTAGAAAGTGCTCTGTGTGCCCTGGAATCCACCATCTTTCATATGCTTTTCAAAGCTGTCTCTTTTCAAAGCCATCTCCACTGATGGCTATTTATACTTAGGTGTTAGTTTTGTGAATTAGAACTGGGTTGTTCCTCTATCTTCTTCATTTCTCCTCCCATGGACTTTTGCAGAAAGCAAGATAAAGACACCATTTTGTTTGTTTCTTATCCATGCCTACATTTTAAAGAATTGGCTTCAGGGTAGGAGATGCTGTGGTAGGAAAATCTTGCATGTTCTTATACTAGTTATTGCAGTAAATTCTAGATAATTCTTCAAGGTACCAGGAAGTTTAGAGCCCCTACCATCTTGTAATGGGAATCTAAATGCAGAAGCCATTTATTTATAAAAATAAAGCAGATTGCAGTTCTTAGCAAAGCTGTCTGACAGGAGAATATAGTGGGATGAAAGCATAAGTTGCAACACAAAGTGCGTATAAAAGAACTTGAAAGAGAGGGTTTGCCTTATTGGATCAGATCATTGATTCATCAGATCCAGTTGCCTGCCTTTGTGGTAGCCAATGCTAAATGTTCCTGATGAAGGTAATTTCTTCTCCCTCACAATACACATAGCCACTTATGGAATGCTCCAGAGAAGAGAAAAAAATTCTCCGTCATCTCTGTGGGAGACCAGAGTAAGCCCTAAAGCATGGGGTTTGTTTACTCTTTTTTTCAGCATGAGTAAGGACAAGTGCCACTCATGGCCATAAAACTAACCATCCATTTTATTAAATAAATAAATAAATGTTCATTTGAATCTAATGCTCGATTGACAGCTCTGGAAATCGAAGTTTTCTGTCCACTATAAAGGCAAATCATAGACAGGAGTAGAAATACAGTACAGCCTTCCTCATACTGCCTCAGCAGAGTGTCGCACAGGGAATGCCAGGAAGGATGTGAGCTACTACCATTCAGTATGGCCATTCTGTGATGTGGACACCTGATTGCTAAGAACGTGGCCATGGTTTACTATGGATAAAATATACACAACAACATCGTATTCAACTTTTTGCTTAGTAGCTTACAGCTGTCACCGGATGCTTCCTCTCAGAGGGCACAGATCTACAGATACACCAACCTGTTAGGTTTGAATCATGAGTGGATGAGAAAATTGAAGGACAAAAATCATGAAACACTCAACTACTACTGGCTGAGCAAATATCTCCTCTTTTCCTACCTTCTGTTACACAGGGATTACCAGGATAATTTTCTTGGTGAGTCTCAGTCACAGAAGGGATTTGGGGAAAAGAAAATAAACACAGATGAAAGATGTATTTGTTTTAGAGTGTAGTGGAAGAGTTGGCCAGAGGAGTCCAGCACAATGTGACAGTGACATTCCCCAGGGTATAATCTGGACTGTTGAACAGCTGTGTCCCCTTAATTCTCTAGCCTGGAATGCCTCTGACGCTGCTTTGCTGTCTGAACATCCTCTCCTGACTTGTTCACACAGCCTTCAGCATGTAAATTTGCTCATGTATTTAGCTGGGAGTGCTCTGAGCAGTCACTCATGAATTATATTCAGGGTGACACCTGAAAATTCCTGGTCCCAGCCTTGTCTCCTAGACATGAGCATCTTGTACTGGTCAGTACCCTTCTGAACAATAAAAAAATCATAGAAAGTCCATCGTTTCTTCAAAGGAAAATGATAGTGCACCAGCCTAGCTATCCCAAATAGAGTTGCCTACTCACTTCAGTCCAAACACACTCATTAAGATAAAACAATAAGATAGGTTTATTAACTACAGAAAGATAGATTTTAAGTGATTACAAGCAATGGTGCATAAAAGGATTAGTTACAAAAAGAAAAACACAAACTAGTATTTAACAAGCTAAATGAACTTAAAAGCAAAAGGCTTTATGTCACCATATACTGCTGCAGTCTGTACTAGCTGAAAAGCCTTCCAGCTAGGACCACCCCTTCCTGAGTTCAATGGTGGTTTCTTTGTCTTTTGAGGATTGTAGCTGCCACGAGCAGACATGTGGGGGGGAGGGAGAGAGAGGTGAATTGGAGGCCATTGTCTCTCATTCTTGTACCACTCTCCCATCTTTGAGGATTACTTTCAGTTGGGGTGCATGGACTCCCATGCATACATGGTCTCTCGTGGACATGAGGTTTGAGCAGTCCTCATGATGAAATGTAAGTTTCATGTTTACTCCTTTTCCCCGGCTGCAGAATGGCCGCTTAAGCAAGTGATAGCTCAGGGTGTTGGCCTGTCCCTTGGTCCTGAGAAACTGGTTTGGGACTGCTTTTCCTAAACTTGGAGCATATTACAGTATGTTATACAGTAGAAAATTATAACTTTACTTTCAATGTTGGTACACATATTTTACTATGACAATAATTTTCAGCAGGTTGAGTTTTCAAATGATACCTCACAAGGCATATGTTGTACAAAATTTATCATAGTCTTGTAAAAGTGGTGACCATAATAGTATAGACACATAGTGACGCAATTGCCATGCCATTTATTCCTTTTTAAACAGACCTCCTTTGCATGTGAGCAGTACACAGCAGAGCTATGATGTCTGTCTGGGGGAGATTTTTGTACAACTTTTTCCTGGTTTGGCAGTATGATATATAAACTAACTCTTCCCTTTCTGCTGCACTGCACCAAAGATGAAACATTAGGGCCTGAGATGTTAAGGATATGAAAGATGCAGCAGAGGTAAGGCACCCATTAGATATTGAAGCGGTTAATTGTTTCAGTAAATGAAGTGTTTGTAAAAGAAATTCTAGACTTGAGGAGGAGGTATGTGCGTGAGTCGGAAGTGGAGTCGTCATAACCAAGGCTTGCTTTCCTTTTTTACCAGTTAGATATCAGTAGTTTACCAGACTCATGGAACAGAAATTCTACTTGTTACTGTGGATGCATGTGAGTTCTGAGGACAATACATGCTAATATCTTTCCAGCTAAAGAATATTCTGATGTCTGAAGAAAAGTTTTTTGATTTTTAACCCTTTTGTTTTAAAAAGAAGAAAAATAACCCTGGCACAAAGCAGTGAGCTCATTAAAGTTCAAAAACTTTGCTTCCCTGTTTCACTTTATTGTTATGAGAAGAGAGAGACTAGAAGCCACTGTATGTAACAACAGACACTGACCTTCTGCTTCCCAAATGGTTTTTTTTAATGCAATACTTCTTCCCTTCTGTTTCATGCAGTGTCCACACTATTTCCTCCAAAATATCTTCTTTTTTTGCTTTCTCAGTTATAAAATCCTTGAAAGTTGTGTGCTCTAACTCAGACTGAAAACTATTTGTTTGAGACTCAAACTCACCTGACAATCTCAGTCCTAGGTCAGCAGGTGGAGTTTTGAAAGTAATGGGTCATAAAATTGTCTATTCATCCACAAGCATGAAAGATTTCACACAGAATGAGGGTGTCATTCAGGTGTTATATAAATTTGGAGCATTGCCATTCTGCAACTCAGCTATAACATCCTATCAGTTCAATCTTGAAGTTCAGTCCTCTCCAGTTCAATCTTCCTAGCAGAGCATCTGAGGTCTTTTCACATCAGATGAGTGTGGTATATCCTACTTGTCACCACAGTTTTGTCTCATCGTTTTGGTTGCTCATCGCTTTCCTTTTTCACTAAAAGATGCTTCAAATCTGGCTTAAATAGGCATTTTCCTCAAGGAAGATTGTTGGTGACATACAGGAAAACCAGTGAATGTGGGGAGGGACACAAGTTTTGAAAGGCTGTTAATTAAGCTGAAAATCATTCTAGTGCACAAGATGACTAGGTTGCTTCATTAATGTTTTGGTTATGAGTTTTGCAAGCAGAATTCATGGCATACGTGATCTGGCCACTGCAGTGATTTGAGACAAGAACTGTAGAATCTATGGAGAACTAAAGACTCTCTGTATTCTGAGGTCTTGACTATAAACTCCTATTGGGGGTTGCAGGCAGGAGACCCATAGAGGGGGACAGACAAGAAAAGAAAGGGAAGGAGAAAGAGGCGAGGCCTTTGAGAGCAGGAAGTAGCCATAGTCCGGGGTAGGGTAGTTGGAGGACAGGGACATTTTGGGAAGGGGACCCAACTTCCAGGCAAATGGAATGGCTGGGACCAAATGGGAATGGCTGGGACACTACATGACACTGAGAACAGTAAATTCTCATTCTTCATGGACAGCACATGGTGGAAGAACTTATGTATTTAGGTGAGCAAGGGGGGCTACCTGACTTAGGCTGATGGTCTCTTAGGGTATGACTACACAGGAAGCACTGCAGCAGTGAGTCTCAGAGCCCAGGTTACAGTTTTGGGCTCATGCTGCAGTGTTGAAAGCAGCTGTGTAGACATTGGCACAGCTCTGAAAGCCTACCCCCTCTCCTAGATTTCACAGCCTGTAGCCCAAACATCTACCCACTATGTTTAGCACCATAGTGCAAGTCCTAGTCTGCTCGACCTGGCTCTGAGGCTCACTGCCACAGGCTCCTGCTTGCTGTGTAGACATACCCATCGTGGTTGGGGAAGAAGTACTGATGGGGACCTGAATGGATCATGTGTACTGTACTTGCAGGATCTGGTGCCTCATGGCATTTTTCACTCCGCCTCTAAAATCTTTAGGACTAGCTCTGCCGAAGGGCCATACTAACGGTGATGAAAGCTGCAGCTAAAGAGCATTGAATGATTAGGGAATTTCTGAAACAGCACATTATAAACTACTCCCTCCCAACATTCAAGTTACAGAAGGAGATTCAGCTGGGGGGGAAGGAAGGAATACTTACCCAGAGCATTGCCCCACAATTTCAGCCTGAATTCTGAATGTCTTGGCTTTTATGAGTATAATATGTGTGTGATGCATTAAATACACTTAAATGGAGGTCTGTAATGCATATTAAGCAGCAATAAGTGGGTGGAACACGACTGTATTATATAACAAGAGTTATGTACAGTACAGCAGAGACAAAGAACAAAACTTATATAAATCTTGCTAAAATGGATGTACCCAACCAAATGTGAAAAAAAAAAATCCATGACATGGTGTGAATGATCCCAGCTAAGAAACATGACTCTCTTTACTTAGCTCTTAAATCTTTTCCAACAAAGTTAAAACCTCAGGCTGTGATTATGGGTGACCAGAAGGAGACATCTTAAAGGGAACATCCTCGATTTCAGAACACCCTTCATTTTTCAGCTGTTCATTGCATCCTGAAAATCAGACCCCTCTAAATTGTCTCACATTGGGTTCCCAAAAGCTGAGGCAGCCAAAATCAGCAGTCATTTTTAAAATTTAGGCCTGTGTTGTAAAAGCTACTGATTCACAGAAGTAGGAGGATTTAATATCCATATTTTAAAATGGTATATTTGGATTTTTTCTCTATGTAAACAACCATTTCTTAAAAATGGGAATAAATGTCTGCTGCAGGGTGGAAAAAGACACATGGAAAGTACACTTTGGGGACAACACATAGACTTTATAGTTACATGCTGAGGACAACTCTTTGAGACTGTATTAACTGCAACTGTCCAAGCAAGCCAACTGCTCTTGCTCTGAAATGGGAAGAAAGCCCTATCTTTTGTCTTTTCCTCACCCGTACTGGACACACACATATCTGGAATGAATTAATAAAATGACTGCATTTGTGTCCTGTTGTTTTTTTTTTAGTTTCTCAACTCAGTTCATGTGAAAAAATGTTTGTCATAATTGCTACCAAAAGTACTATACATCTTATCATATAGCAAACCATGTAACCTGGGCAGCAATAATGTGAACAGCACCTGTTCTGTACCCAGTAGGACAGAAAATGATTTGCTTGCAGATCATTTCAATGCCATAATACCTGTTGCAAATTATGAGAGGAAAGATAAAGCAGTTTCTGGTAGTACATCCATTTCTTTTCTTGCAAGGTGGCATGTGTGGGTCATCTTGATACCATGTCCCAGTCTCCAAGCAGCCTCAAACCTTGGAATCTGTAAAACTGATATTGAACTGCTCGGAAATGCACTACTTTTGTCCTCTGCAATAGCAGGTCCACCACTAAAAGCAGGGTTAGAGTTAAGATGAAGACAACATACTCTGTGTTAAATGAAGGGAAATGATTTCTTACATGAAATTGGTGAGAGAAAAAACTTAGGCCCTGACCACTTGTGATCTTAAAGAGCCCACAACACTTTTGTTAAGGATTGGGTTCTTAGTGCCAGTGTCCTAGCCAAATTTTAGTTGGGGCCACTACATTCAGTCTACTATAAATTTTCCGTTGGTATTTAATTGCGAATGCTGCTGCTATATACACATCCTGCCCAAACCATACTGTAGTCATGCTGCATGCTTTTAATGGCTATGTTCCATTCAGTGCTGGTCACTTTTCAGTAATGGGTGAAGGGCATGGTCCTGTATACCAGATGTAAAAATCTGTGAAGAACTTTGTCAGAATAAAAGGAACTACATATGTGCGTGCAAGATATTATTTATTATTGTTAAATAAAAGGAGCCAAATCCAGGGGCATGCTTAGTACCTGTTGAAAACTTGCAATTTCCATTGACTTCTCTGGCATTTAAAGGGACTCAGCACCTGTCTGGATTTGGCTCAGAGATTTGATTCCTGCAGACTTGAGGTGGCTTGCGGTCATACAGGCTTTGATGGAGATAATGCAGGGCTGCCAATGATAGTTAACTTGTCTTGCAACCAGTGAAAAATGATTGAAGTGATTGATGTATTTTTCCTCCTGCCCCCTGAAAAACTTCTACATTTTGAACATTTGTGATTTATTTGTACTATCCTGCCAATGACACACAGCCATTTGAGGCAAGAGAGTAGTTATAAATCATAATAGCTAGGGATAATCACTGGATCATCCTTTTGAAAATACAGACTAAAGCTTCTATCTAAGATAGTTGGGTGGCTTCCATTACTATACTATCTGAGCACCACACAATCTTCAGTGCATCTATCCTCCCAATACCCTTGTGAGATAGGGAAGTGCTTTTATCCCCATTTTTCCTAGGGGAAACTGAGACAGAAAGAAGCTAAGTGACTTGCCTAAGGTCACACATGAAGTATGAGGTGGAGAAGGGAACTGCACCCTGGTCTCTGTCTAATGCCAGAACTATGAGACCACTCTTCCTCTCTGAGGCAGTTATTAATCTTGATCATAACTTCATTCCTATTCAATCATTGGCCTCCCTGCTTAATCTGCCAGCAAGCATTCTAATTGTTATGATGGTGTGCCTGTTGTGGACCCTTGTCCATGTGGAACAGGACTGAGACCACCAACTCTAGTCACAAAAAGCCACCAAGTAGCCACTATTTATATGGTGGTGACCTTGGGTGACTATCACTGTGGCTTGGATTACTTTACTACTAATAATCCATAATCATCATTTGTATTATAATACATTTGCTTTGATCAAACTTCATAGGCTTTTCCAAATCAAACAAACCAAGTCCTGCCAGCATCAACACCACATAAAAATAATAGGAATTATGTGTGAAAACACGGCACTACTTTTCAGCACATTCGGGATCATCCTGTGCTAAAGACTCCGTAGCAGTAAGAGCCTAATCTAATGCATAATTCACTGTCCTTTATTACCATCTCCATGAGAATCATTAAGGAGAGGAGAGGGAAATGAACACAATGAATAAAGTGAACACCCATCCTGGAAAGCATGGATATTATGAGAGGTGGTAAAACACGTCCAGCTTTGAAATTTACTAAGTTCTATGCGTTAGAACAGCTACTACCAAGATTATTCTGCAGAGGTTTAATGTCTGTCTTCTTTTATCACATACATACTTTTAGTATGTTGATGCATTAATTTGGGGAGGAGCAAACTTCAGAAGCTATGGTGATTCAGTTCCATTCACATAAGCATCTAGAATTCTGAATGCTTATTTCAATTTATCCAACACCTTTGGCTTGGAAATCAGACTGGAAACCTCAAGCCAGAATCTTTCTCATGGATTCCTGGCTTCTGCCTAACTGGAAATAGCACAATGGCAGCTTTTTCCTCAGTATTTTGGTCCTTCCACTGCTGGTCCCAGTAGAACTGAGGAGCACAGCAGTCTACAGTTTATTTATTATTAAAGTAGTGGAACATTTTTTAACATCAAATAAATAAATAATTTGGTTAAGTTTGAATTGTAGCCAACAATATGATCAGTTCCACCTAGGCAGTGGCTGAACAGTTTACTGCTGCTTAGTGCAGTTTGTCTGCACAAAACATGCTTATGTTCTTACCACCTAGTTTTCCCTCCCAGTGCCTCCCTTTTTGTTTTACACCCCACTTAATGAATCTTCTATTTAGGACTGAAAACTTTTTGCTGCAGGAATTGTCTGTACAATAGCTCATACAATCAGGGTCTGGACCTAGTTGAGATCTTCAGGCACTACTTAATATTAATAATCATTTTATCCAAATGATTTGCCCCTCCCTAACTGAAATATATTTGCATTTGTCAGACAATTTTTTTTTAAATAGGCAAGTACGAAAACTACATTTCGTTTGGTACTTCATACAAAACGGTAACCTTAATGTGATGTGTGTGTTGAATAAAATCTTTATTTCTCTATAAGACTTCAAAATCTCAGGTACAAAATTGGTCACTCTTTTTCATCTTATGAAGAAACAATGTAACAGAATCTTCTCTTGACCCATGTCAATTGCAATTTTTGTTAGCCACCAGTGCTAAGTTATGCTAAAGTAAAACTATGTATGTGGCATAATTAAACATAGGCCTTGACGTTCAATTAATACCCGTCTCGTAAGTGGCTGACTCTTTTATTATCTCTTTCATTTAAAAAAAAAGTAACTGTAGCAAATGCTAGTGATCACTGACTGTATTTAGTGCTCGTTCACCATTCATTCCCTCTCTTTGGTCTCTCTAATTTACTATTGGCTGAAGAAGGAACTCCCTGTCTGTTCTTCTTATCACAGTCCATCACATTCCTTGGTCTTCTCCCTCAGTAAAGGGGAATGAATTGCAGAGCTACTAAGGCTGTCTCTCACTAGGGTTGGTGGAAAGTTATTTGAGATTGTTATGGGGATTGCTCTACTGCTCTCTGATCTATACCATGTACAACACAAATGTAAGCACACAAACTTACAATCTATGCATGCATATATATAAGCACATGCACACACCCAGATTGCCCAGTGGTCGTTGCTGCTGCTTCATAATGTCAAAAGGAAAATGTTTGAAAAATGTAAATGTTAGATCTGGTTAAAAAACATTTAGATAGAAAAAAAAATCCATCAGTTTTGTCAAAACTGAAACATTTTGATGAAGTTTTTGATGGGAAAAGGTCTAAATCATGTTGACTTTTTCACTTTGTTTCACTAATGCTGAAACATTTCATTTCAATGGGGTAAAACATTTCATTTTGACTTTACCCTTTCAATTTGTTTCTACTTTTATTTTATATTAAGATATTCATCAATACTTATAATATATAATATAAAATATTAAATATAATGTATAACATTATAACATTAGACATGTTTACCTTAGCCAAATAAACATTGTGACACTATCAAAATGAATTGATTCAACACTGTTGAGACAAAATGATTCAATCATTCTGAATATAAAATGTTTAGAATTTTCATTCTATGGAAATTGTGCTTTTTGTTCTGATTCTGAACACAATCTTTTTTTTGTTTTGAAATATTGGCATTTCCAGGGGAATAGAAATTCCAGGGTTTGTTGTTTTTACCTGCTCTAGTTAATATTTTTCTTATGTCAGCAACTGTATTTATGTCAGCTGTTGAACTTAGGAATGATATTTATTAAAAGAGACTGGTCAATTCACAACAGAGAAGTGGAACTAGCAGGCAGTCATAGATTGGCATACATTACTGTTTAAGCTGTAACTAGAAAAGGGAAATGTATATTCATGCCAAAATGAGACTAACCAGTAAGTACGCACCCAGGGCCACATTCTGTCCTCGGAGACATGCACGCAGCTCCCACTGGAGTTACACATGCACAGCTGTTCAATTAAAACCTGAATATAGTTTTTTTTAAAATCGACTGATGTAAAGACAAATGTCAGCAAAAGAGGTGCAATTAATTTTCCAATTCATTGGCATAGGAAGCTAATAGCATAACAGGATGAAGCTCTTCTAGTATTTGATGTTTTTTCACTAGTCACACAATCTGGTAAAAGTTATATCACTCCTTGCATGCTAACCCTACTAAATTGTTTCCTGTGCCAATGTTCCAATTGAATTTGGCAATATTTGGAAGATTTCTTTCTCATTCTGAAAAAACAAAGTTAACTGTGGTTGAAATCAGTCTCATCTGGTATTACTTGACAACTGATATGCTTTTTTAAATGGCAAAAAAAAAACTATGTTAAAATAAGATCATGACAATGGGTTTAACTGAAGCCTGTACAGAGAGATCTATTAGAGTTCAGAATCAGTTCCCAATAAAAGTTGTGGAAACTCCATTACTTGAGTCATTTGAATTTGCACTGGAGAACAAATGTAGGAATATTCCATAAGAAACAAACTAGCATTGGCAAGAGGATGGGATAGAGGACCTTCTTCTGTCTCTGATTTCTGTGATTCTAGAAAACAGTAATGAGCACTTCTATAGCACCTTCCACTGGCAGATCTCAAAGCATTAGACAAATATTAATGAATTAGTCCTCAAAACACAGTGCCATGCACACGGTGAATATTAAACTTTCACGACATTTTGTCCCCAGAAGTTCCATCCTTTGAGCACTGAAGTTTCTTTGCCTTGCCCCATGGCCAGCAAGAATGATCTCCATTTCTCTGAGCATAATCAGTGCTCTTTAGGCATCAGAAGTGGTGTCATCTTGGCCAGCAACTATCTACATAGAGGCAGCACAATACGCTTTCATGCTGGGAATCTGAATTGGGTTCCTGAGCTGAGTTTTTCACTATGGCTGGCAGAGGCTAGGAGGGTTTCCTCCTGACCACTTAACCCTCAGGAAGGGAGTGCCTCTTATCACTAACAAGCCATCCCCTCTGGCTGATCATCAGCCTGGCAAAGATGAATAGGGGAAGAATCATAGCTAAACCAACCATAGCTGAAATGGCAAGTTGAATTTTTATAAAGATAGTAAAAAGAGGATCCTAGAGGACAAACCCCTAAAAGGCTTTGCAGCCTCTGGTGCATCCACATGACAAGCAGGTATCCTCTTACACTATGTTTTCACAATAGTCCCCTGCCCATTGTATTATGCAGAGGTCATGTCTGTGCCTCTGATGATAAATGACAATATATAAGTAGTCACTGAGTATTAAGACTTGGCCAAGTCAAAAGAAAAGGAATCCTGATGCCTGGGTTTGAAATCATTTTTACTTATGAGATAACTCACCCCCGCTTCCCTCATCTAAGGTAAGATTAAAGTCTTGTGAGGCAGATCAATTTATTTGTGAAGTTACTGATTTGTAATCAGTTAAAAAAATTATAATTCAAGCTGCAGAAAAATGTATAGAGAGGAAAATATATTCCCTGCGACTGTGGAGTTATTGAACAGATAATTTAAGGGGCAGAGAAACTTCCCTGGATTTTCCTTTTAAAAGCTTCTGAGGCGCTGGGACAACTTTGATACTGGTGGAGGGAGGGACCTTTTGTAAGTCTTGTGTGTAGGTTTGGAGGGATTAGATTTGTATTGGTAAATGTCAATAAACATCAGTTTCATGAAACGCACACAAAACTTATGAAAAATGTTTCCACTGGAGATCATCAAAATTTACAGCTAGGCAAAATAAACAAAATGCCATTTGAGAATTTACTAGAGTTTGATTTAAAGTTGATTTAGAGTTTGTAAGTGATGTTGACAATTTGTCTTTTTAATTGTTATAAAGGTTTAACATTTTGAATTTCAGAGTCTGCTGTTATTAAATAATTGTCTGATACCCTCATAATTTCCTGCAACTGTAAAAGTTTAAAGTGATAATTTTTAAAATGCTTAAAATCATAATTTTGCATAACTATAAAATATAAATAGATTAAAATAGGAAAAATGCTTTAAAATAATCAATATTATCCATCAAAATTATTTTAAAATTTTGAATTCTGCCACGCCTACATCTGTGTAAACAACATGCATATTTTGCCTTGTAGATAATGTAAGGAAAGAAATGTCTGTGTACATCCAGTACAGTATTTACAAACCTCAATAACAAAACTAAAGCTGTGGCTACACTACAAGCTAGAGGTACAATTCCCAGTCACATAGACATACTTCTGCTAGCTGTCATCTGAGCTAGCATGCTAAAAATAGTATTATAGCTGCAGTAGCATGAACGGGGCAGTGACAGCACATGCTAGCAGGCCTGAGTTCATACCCACAGGCTTCGGGCGGGTTTGTTCTTAGAGTGGCTAGCACTGTGCTGCCGCTGCCTCTGCAGCTACTCTACTATTTTTAGCATGCTAGCTCATATGATATGCCTTTATGATATGTCTTTTAGTAAAGCTTTTGATGTTGCTATTTGTTCAGTTGGGCAAGATTTTAAATATTATGTGTATTTTATAATAGAATATATTTCTATCATGCACTGTGCAGTGTTCTGAACAATGTGTAATTGTGTGGAGTGAACCATTGAGAACTAAGAACTTGGAAAACATTGGAAAACATTTATTGTTTTACATATTGTCAGTGTGTCTTGGAAAGCACGCTGCAGCTGGAACTCAATTACTGAGAGCAGTCTGTCCAAATATCTCTGAGAGAAACATTCTTCCAGAAGCCTTCTTTCCATCTGCAAATGTAGAGGGTGCCATTAACCAGTTGTAGATCAGTGTTCATCAAGGACTTTTCTATACTGTCACTGAGCTTTTTCTTACCATTTCTCTCTAGCATTTGCATCAGATCTACTCCTCCAGTGGTAACAAAGGTGGGAGCTCTACTGTAGACGAGGCACCAGCATCTGCTTCCATAATCACCACATTGTTTACAGTTGCTTTCAGCAGGGTAACTTGTCTACTCTAGTGTTGTCATTGTTGCTAACACCAGAAGAACTGCACCGGAACCAAAGCAATGGTGAGAAATGCTAAGAAAATGCTCATTGTAGATACAGCCCAGTTCTTCCATCCTGAGAATCTAGCTCAAGGGGAGTTCAGTTTAACCACAAGTATGTTTGTGCATCGTTGTTAGCACTTTCCCACGGTTTCCTGGATACAGCTCTGGTCCATCCCAGCAGCAAACTATGTATATTACTGTCATGCACGGAGGAAACTGGGGTAAGCAGCCATATGTGCCTTGCGTGAGACAACAAACAACCTCTGTTATGGGACCTCTCGCTGACACGGTGACATTGCATTATCAGCGAGCATATGTGCAGATGGAATGGGGACACATCAAGTGTGGTTATAGACTGAAAATGATGAATATTGGTACTACAAAGTACCATAGATAATTATATTGTTCATCTTCATTGTGTTCCGTGTACAAATTTAACTGCCAACCATGGAAACTCAATCTGGGATCTGAAATTAAAGCTGGGTTCTCCCTGCTCTTTACTTCAACACCAATACAAAAATTCAGAAATCAGAATTTGTCTGACAGTTTTACTGATGATGCAAGAGGCAGAATAGAATCCAGTTCAGTCTACTATAGCCTTATTGGCTCCTGCATTGCAAACAGAAATTCATTTTTTCTCTTTGGGAGAAAACTGTCCTTGTGCAGAGGGCCAGCATGAGGCCTGTCTGTCACTAAAGACCCATCTAAACTCTCAAACTTGGCATAAATGGGCTCTGTATGGGGTTGAATTTCACCCTAAATTGGTAAAGTCAGCAAATATAAATTCAAGACAGTGAGCAGATTTAGGAAGTGCAGATTTAGGAAGTGAAGCATTCTAAATATTTTAAAACTTAGGAAAAATGTTCATCTGTAATGTCAAAGAAAGGCATTTCATTTTAAACAACGCTTCTATTCAAAGGACAGGATTATTTTGTCTTGTTTTCAAAGGTGAAAAGAAAGATTAAGTAATCAGCTCTTTGTAACATCTGAAGTTATCTCATTTCCAAGTGAATGAACTTCCCTACAGTTATTACAGTATTCATGCCCCATTTACTGTTGCTGTACTTTGCTTTCTAGGAAAGAATGTTAAGCCAGAGATCACCTAATTTGCCAACATTCTAGATACACACTGTTTATCATCCTGAAGGAAATAAGTAAAAGATCTTTCTGAGTTCACAGCCAATCTCCACACTGTCTGCTCCAGAAGATATGTAATACTAAGGGCATCTTTGGCCCATTTTTTTGTCAACGGCATTACTTAGACTTACTACTGCCAATGGCAGGAGTGACACCAAATATCTTCTGGTCAGCCAAAGTTCTAGAATATGATATAAACAATTTTAGACTCTTCCCATTATTTTTCTAGCTTTAAAAATGTGGAAAAGATGTATTAACATTTTCAGACTCCTTTCCATGTGCCAGGAGTGCTAGGAATGGAGCTAGCAGCAGAGGCTTGCTCTAGGCAAATTAGCCACTACCACCTACTGATCAGGGTAAGTAGCAGCTGAACAGGAAATACATTTGGAGTGCAGCAAATCATTGTCAGTTTTGCCTTCATAATTGTTAGACATTTCGGCCCTCATTCAGCAAGGTATTTAACCATATGCCTAATTTTAAGCACATTAGTAATCATATTCACTTCAATGAGATTATGCATATGCTTATATAACCGGGACGGGAGATGCTGAGGCAAAATGCAGTATAACTATACATGGTCTGGCTATACTGAAAAAAAGACAGGAGACACTGGATATGATTTAACCAGGATGCAACTTTATTATTAGATGTCTGAGATTACCTGGCAGATAAAAGGTGTACAGAACAGGTAACTCCACGATCATTTCAATATCTAGCCAGGGGCTTCTTCCAGCCCCTCCTTTTTCCATCCTAGTCCCCAGCCAACCCATTGCTGGAACCTTATCATCCCTCTCCTCAAATGAGGGGTAAGGTGAGCTATAAAGGAAGGGGATTGACTCCCTGCCATGCCAGCTATAGGAGCCCTGGACTCCCTCCCAGCCCCATTTCACTCGTTTAACAAACACCTCCTTTAATTCCTTTACCAAGCCATTTATCCAACTGTCTCCCTTTCCTATAGCGTTCCTGCACTGGACAACCACCCCATTCTGGCATAATGAGTTACGCCATCATTGCTTAACTCGCTTCCCAACTCATCTTAACCCACTGTGGGGAAGGTCCCTGAGAGAGGGTCATCATCACCATGCAGCATCTGTGCCTCTCTCTCAACTGTACCCTTACAGTGATATATTCAAGGGTGAAAGTAAAACTGAGCTCTTACCAGTATAGGGCCAGCTATGCCCCCGCCCCGAAGGTGCAGGGCCTCAGGCGGAAGGGGCGGGACTGGGGTCAGCATACCCCAGCCAACCCAGGGCTCCAGCGGCAATTTAAAGGGCCCGGGACTCCAGCCACAGCAGCAGCTGCTGGAGCCCCGGGCCCTTTTAAATCATGGCCCCAGGGCAGCTACATCTTTTGTCCCCCCTCATCAGCCACCATGGAGGCAAAAGAGGCAATGATATTAAAGCCCTGCTATGGCAGCACTTTAACATCGCTGCCCCTTTTGCACCCCCCATCGGCGGCACTGCCGGGTCCTCACTGCCCCTTTTGCACCGCCCCATCAGCCGCCTTGCTTTAAGCAGGGTCCTTAAAGCACTGCCACGGCAGCACTTTAAAGTCAGCAGTATGGGCCGGTACTCACTGCTACTTTTTACCGGCACACCGTACCAGCCCGTACCACCTTACTTTCACCCCTGGATATACTCCTTCCTCCAGTAAGCCAGATAACTCCCCTCACTCCTCCCCCACTTAAGGTGCAGTGCAATCACTCCCCTTCTTCCTGCACCTCAGCTTAACTCTTTGCTAAAGCGCAGGTCGGGTTCTGGCTTTTCAGAAAGCATTACACAGAGTTAAACTTTGGGGTTCTTGTTTGTAAAACCCTGAAAAATAGATGTTAATAGTCCCCAGTCCATCATGCACTTTCTTAGTAAAACAAACATTTAATTAACACAAAACACATTGTGAATAGTATAAAATAATGTAAATAGTATTTGGAATACTCTGTATAACTTTTAAACAAAAGCTATCAGACAGTAGAATTACTGGTGTTCCTTATACAGGCTTCCCCCTTTTGCTTCTATTAAAAACATTCACATGTAAGGTTTCAATGTAACATTTTCTATACATTAGCACACACATCAGAACACACACCCTTCCGATCATCCCTGAGATGATTTCTTAGTCTTTATAGTGTGGCCACAGGGTGTGTGACCTGGGCTGCTTAGAGCTTGAGAAGAATGGGAGCATCTCTGTTCTTTTCCACACACTTCAGAACCTGGTCAGCAAACAAACAGTGTGGAGCTCCACAGCTAGGAGCATTCCAGCCCTCGGATTAACACCTAGCTCATCCTCTCAGTTGCTGGTAAAACAGAAATCTGCAGCCTGTATCCAAAGTGGCACAGTGTTTGGGATCAGCATATAAAATATCAGCTTCCTGGATCTCTGTGAGTATGTCTACACTTCAATAAAAGATCTGTGGCACAGCCATGGCTGGCCTGGGTCAGCTAATTCAGGCTTGCAGGGCTCAGGCTGTGGAGCTAAAAAATGCAGTGTAAACATTCAGGCTTGGGCTGCGGAGCCCGGGATGCGTCTCAAAGTCTGAACGTCTACACTGCTATTTTTAGCCCTGCAGCCTGAACCCCTCAAGCCTGGATCGATTGACAGAGGCTCTGAGACTCAGCTATGTGGCTTTTTTATTGCAGTGTAGAATTGCCCTATAAGCTCTCACTTTATAGGCACCATCTTTTCCCCTTCAGCCCAGCTAAGTCAGACAAGAATTCCCAAACTCCCATGTCCCTAAGTGCTGCCTGTTCTTTCTCTGTAGCTGAGACAGAATCTCCATTTACAGCAATTAACTGGTAGCTAAATGTAATTTCCACAGACTCTTTAGCCACTAGAACAAGAAGCAATGGGCTTAAACTGCAGCAAGGGAGATTTAGGTTGGACATTAGGAAAAAGTTCCTAACTGTCAGGGTAGTTAAACACTGGAATAGATTGCCTAGGGAAGTTGTGGAATCTCCACCGCTGGAGATATTTAACAGTAGGTTAGATAAATGTCTATCAGGGATGGTCTAGACAGTATTTGGTCCTGCCATGAGGGCAGGGGACTGGACTCGATGACCTCTCGAGGTCCCTTCCAGTCCTAGAGTCTATGAGTCTATAAGTGTCAAATGCTCCTCCCAGGTTTCCTTCTAGGTCCATAAAACACGCTGAAGTGGACCAACACTATCCTAGTGGGATGCTTCCATAATAAATAAAGCTACAATAGCACTCACCTCTGTCCGGCGTGGTTCAGGGATCGGGACCCAGAGCTCACAGCAGACACATTTCTTACTCCTGCGTTACTCATTGAGGAGGAACAAACAATAACAGAAAATGTGGAAATGGCAGAAGTGCTAAATGACTTTTTTGTTTCTGTTTTCACCAAAAAGATTAATAGCAATTGGATGTCTAACAGTGAATGTCAGTGAAAGTGAGATAGAATCAGAGAATAAAATAGGGAAAGAACAAGTTAAAAATGACTTTAACAAGTTAGATGCCTTCAAGTTACCAGGGCCTGGCGAAATACATCCTAGAATACTCGAGGAGCTGGATGAGGCAATATCTGACCCACTAGCAATTAACTTAGAAAAGTCAAGAAAATGGGAGAGATCCCAGAGGACTGGAAAAGGGCAAATGTAGTGCCAATCTATAAAAGAGAAGAAGGTCAACCCAGTGAATTACAGACCAATCAGCTTAACTTCAGTACCTGGAAAGATAATGGAGCAAATAATTAAGCAATTAATTTGCAAACTCCTAAAAGCTAATAAGGTGATAAGTAACAGTCAGCATGGATTTGTCAAGAACAAATTGTGTCAAACCAACCTAATAGCTTTCTTTCACAGGGTAACAAGCCTTGAGGATTGGGGGAAGTGGTAGATGTGGTATATCTTAAGTTTACTAAGGCTTTTGATAGTGTCTCACATGACCTTCTCATAAACAAACTAGGGAATTCCAGCCTAGATGGAGCTACTGTAAGATGGGTGCATAACTGGTTGGAAAACCATTCCTAGAGAGTAGTTATCAGTGGTTCACAGTCAAGCTGGAAGGGCATATCAAGTGGGGTCCTAGAGGGATCGGTTCTGGGTCTGCTTCTGTTCAATATCTTCATCACTGATTTAGATAATGGCATAGAGAGTACACTTACAAAGTTTGCAGATGCTACCAAGCTGGGAGGGGTTGCAAGCGCTTTGGAGGATAGGATTAAAATTCAAAATGATTTGGACAAACTGGAGAAATAGTCTGAAATAAATAGGATGAAATTCAATAAGGACAAATGCAAAGTACTCCACTTAGGAAGGAAGAATCAGTTACACACATACAAAATGGGAAATGACTGCCTGGAAAGGAGTACTGCAGAAAGGGATCTGTGAGCCATAGTGGATTACAAGCTAAATATGAGTCAATAGTGTTTCAAAAAAAAAGCAAACATAATTCTGGGATGTATTCTTCCACTCTACTGTGCGCTGATTAGGCTCAACTGGAGTTTTGTGTCCAGTTCTGGGTGCCTCATTTCAGGAAAGATGTGGACAAATTGGAGAAAGTCCAGAGAAGAGCAACAAAAATGATTAAAGGCCTAGAAAACATTACCTATAAGGGAAGATTGAAAAAACTGGATTGGTTTAGTCTGGAGAAGAGAAGACTGAGAGGGAACATGACAGCGGTTTTCATGTACATGAAAGGTCATTACAAGGAGGCAGGAGAAAAATTGTTCTCATTAACCTATGAGGATCAGATAGGCCTTAAATTGCAGCAAGGGCGGTTTAGGTTGGACATTAGGAAAAAGATCCTAACTGTCAAGGTGGTTAAGCACTGGAATAACTTGCCTAGGAAGGTTGTGGAATCTCCGCCATTGGAGGTTTTTAAGAGCAGGTTGGACAAACACCTGTCTGGAATGGTCTAGATGATAATTAGTCCTGCCATGAGTGCAGGGACTGGGCTAGAAGACCTCTCAAGATCCCTTCCTGTCCTAAGATTCTGTGACTCTATAATTAGCTACTGAGTCCACAGGGCTGTTTTAACTCCTGTATCTGTACCCTTCCCCTCTTCCCCCCCACCCCAACTGACTCAGCAGTCAGAAGATAATTAGGATATAACCTGCCATGTGGGTTGCCCACAATGAAAACTTCCTGTAGAGCCTCAGAACAGTTACTGAACAAGTTCTAGACTTTTCTGATTCTGAGTTACCCTGCCCTACTCTCTACATGTGTGCAAAAACACAGAGTATCCAACTATGTCATACCTAGAGTACAATCTAGACTAGTGAGTAGCTGTATCACCTCTAACCTGGGGTGCCCTTTACATTGCTTTTCTGTTGTTGTTTCCACTCCTGGACTGTTCACAGTCAGCCTCTCGCATGTAAATCACTCCCAATTATGTCTGTGTGCACTTGCAATCTGCCACTCTTTCTTACCTGTTGTCCCTACCATTTCCTTTCCTATATGCATATAGTTTCCCCACCTACTGTGGGAGAATCTAAGCACCAGAGTCACCAGGCCTGACCTTTTCTTAATTTTCCAAAGCAGGCAATGGAAAAATTACATAACCTCACTGTTTCCAGTTTGTTCTGAAGTTCTGTTTATTCCTTTACCACAGGCATTTTTGTTTTGCTAGTAGTACAAGTTGTTAATCATCAAATGTGCAATCTCTGTGGGTAGTGAAGCAAGAGACTCAGTGCCTCATCCTCTTGAACTCAAATAATCTTCTTGCGTCCATTCCAAACACCTTCTCCCCAGGAGCCTAGTCCAGTGCTCATTGAAGTCAATAGAAAGGTCCTTGTTCATCTGGAGTTGCACCCTGGACCCATAGAATAATACGGTTTGTCTCCTCTGGCTAGATTTTGGACATCCCGCAGTATGGTGCTCACCTTAAATGAGTTCCTCTATTAAGTGGTGCTGCACCCAGAAAAAGGTAATAGACAATGAATTGCATTATTCTTAGTAGAGGTTCATCTCACTAGTCTTGACTGATGCAGTCACAAGATGTTGCACCAGCTGAACATGCATTCAAAGACTGATTAAAACATAACCCTGTGCCCCAAATATGGATAGATGGTTGTTTCTTGGAGGTCCTCTGTCCAAGTACTGACCAAGCCTAACTCTGTTTAGATTGTGAAATCTGGCTCAGTTGCAGCACAAGGTGGGGTGGCTGAATTTGGGTATATACATAATGCACATTGAGAGGAAAATGTATTTAAAAACAAATGTTTGCCTCCGTTTCCCTTGTGCATATCTGCGTGTATATATCTATATCTATTTATAGAGATCGATATATAGCTATATAGATATAGATGTATTAGGGCTGTCAGTTAATTGCAGTTAACTCGGCGATTGACTCAAAACAAAGTAATTACAGTTAATTGCAGTTTTGATTGCAGTTAGGACTAATTGTTGCTACCTTTTCCTGAATATTCTCTTCTTTCACAACATCCAAGAAATGTTCTACATGAGTTTCAGCGTAATATCTCTCTTCAGTATGCGTTACTATTAAAGCAGATAACTGCAGTGTCCATGCATCATCAGTCAGGTGTGCCGTGACTCCAAGATAGCTGTCATTCCTCAAGGATGTCCAGTGATCCTAGTCAAAGCAACAGCTAGCACATTTTTTTCAGAAGCTCCAACTTTGTAGTCTTCTTGTTGTGATATAGGTCATGTATTCGTGATGCAGTGGTTCCTCGGGAGGGCAAGATGGATGACTAATTGGAAGATGCACTTTGAATAACATCTCTCAGCCCTCTGTTGTTTACAATGTTGAGTGCTGTGCAGTCCATAGCTATCCACTTAGTAATAGCACTAGTTAAGATGTTGTACTTTGTTTGATCCATGGGCTTGTAGCGATCCTGAAACTCTGTAAACATACTCTGTCACGGCTGGTGCGATTCATTTGATGTTGATGGGTTATCTGTACCACAAGAACTGGAGGTAAAAGCATGTTTAGCATGTAGGTGGTACTGCAGATTTGAAGTACTTCAAGGGTATTGGAACTTAGCCTTGCAATCACTATACATAATCATCTTTTTATCTAGTACGATCAAAACTGTGATTAATCGCAACTAACTTTTTTAATCACTTGACAGCCCTACTTATGAAGCTCAGTCTTGAAGCAAGTTAATTTTTTTGCCCCCACTACTCCCCTTGGAAGGCTGTTCCAGAACTTCGCTTCTCTAATGGTTAGAAACTTTCATCTAACTTCAAGCCTAAACTTGTTGATGGCCAGTTTATATCCATTTGTTCTTGTACTACCACTGGCCCCTTAACTTAAATAGCATCTCTCTCCCTGATGTTTATTCCTCGAATGTATTTATAGAGAGCAATCATACTTTCCCTCAGCCTTTGTTTTGTAAGGCTAAACAAGCCAAGAACCTGAAGTCTCCTCTTGTAAGGCAGTTTCTCCATTACTCTGATCATCCTAGCAGCCCTTCTCTGAACCTGTTCCAATTTGAAATCATCTTTGTTAAACATGGAGGACCAGATTTGGAACTAGTATTACAGATGAGGTCTCAGCTGTGGCTTGTGCAATGGTAATAACACTTCCCTATCTCTGAAATACCTTGCCTGATGCATCCTAGGATTGAATTAGCCTTTTTCACAGCTGCATCACATTGGCAGCTCGTAGTCATCAACACCTAGGTCTTAATCTTCCTCTATCACTTCCGACTGATAAGTCCCCAAGACCTTTCACTTTGCACTAAGACTGTCAATTAAGGATTAATTCACAGCACAATTAACACATTAGTTTTTAACACATTAATTCCACTCTAGAGGCAGCAGGGGGCTGGAGACCCAAGCCCCACAGGCAGCAGGGAGGCTGGAGCCCTGAGCCCAAGAGCTCCGAGGGCAGCAGGGGAGCTGAAGCCTGGAGCCCTGACGGGGGCTGAAGTCTGCAGTCCCACATCCTAAGGGTGGGCTGAAGGCTGGAGACCTGAGGGGGGCTGAAGTCTGGAGCTCCGGAGGCAGTGGGGGAGCTGAAGGCCAGAGTTCCATGGAGGGGCTGAAGGCTGGAGCATCCTGCCCCAAGAGAGGGCTGAAGTCCCAAACCCCATGGGCCTGAAGGTAGGGGATCACAATTTTCTAGTGGGAGGGGGGTTCCCACTTTTTTAAGCCCAAAATGGGGTCACCAGCACAAAAAGCTTGAGAAACACTGCTCTAAAGTTTGATGATGATTTATTTTTGAGAGAAGTTATATTAAAAAAAAATCTACATTTGTAAGTTGCACTTTTGTAACAAAGGAGTTGCACCATAGTAGTTGTATGAGGTGAACTGAAATATTTTCTTTTATTTATCTTTTTTATGGTGCAAATATTTGTAATAAAAAATAATATAAAGTGAACACTGTACACCTGGCATTGTGTTGTAATTGTAATCAATATATTTGAAAATGTAGAAAACATCCAAAATATTTAAATAAATGGCATTCTATTATTGTTTAACAGTGTGATTAAAACTGCAATTAAACACAATTTTTTAAAATCATTTCACAGCCCTAATATTTATATACGTTAAATCTTATTGAATTAAGTTTAAATATCTTAGGAGCTCATATATATATAATTTAATTCATAAAGAGACAAGATGGGTGAGGTAATGGCTTTTATTGGACCAAGTTCTGTTGAAGAGCCAAGCTTTCACATTTACACAGAGCTCTTCTTCTGGTCTTCAGCTCTGTACGAGCTCAAATGCTGGTCTCTCTCACCAACAGAAGTTGGCTCAATAAAAGGTATTCCCTCACCCACCTTATCTCTCTGATATCCTGGGACCACCACAGCTACAACACTGCAAACAACAATGGTTTAATTCATGTCAGTGGCATGGAGCACAAAAAATCATAACTGTTGAGAGTAGGAACAACCTCCAGATTCCAGCTGGGCCTCACTTGGAAAATTGAGTTCAGTTCTGAGCCCCAAGTGGCAGGCATGGCAATTTCCTGCAATATCATGGTCAAACTTCACTGAATTAAGTTAAATCTTATTGAATTATGTTTAATAATCTTAGGAACTCATATTAAAAATGCAAATGTTTAAGTGTTATTTTGGGATTATATATAAGTAGAAGACTTGACCTAATGTGGACCTTGGGAAGTGCTATGATTTTCAAAGGACTCTTTTAAACAATGGGCTAAGACAAGAATGTAAGTTAATTGAGCAAGTTTTCTTGGAAATATTTGGGAGGAGGAGAATGCAAATGCCAACCTCAACACCTGGTCTTTTGAAGCTTCAGCCTGGGGAGAGGACTTCTGTCTACAAATTGCCTTTTCCCAGGATCAAAAGGTCCAAAGGCCACAAAGGACTAACTCACAGACTCATGAGTGTTCTTGTTCTGAACCTAAGGAGTTATTAACTTGTAGCCACAGGGGGTTGTGAAATTTCAAGAACTGTTCACCTGCCAGAGCTCTTTTGGAGTTGGGCTCTGGTGAGCTTACTAGTATGTGTGTAAGGGGAGTGAGCGTTTATATGTTTTCTCTGTAATGCTTTTACCTTAAGAATACCTGTGCTTGCTTAGGAAGAACTGTTTGATAACCTAACCATGAAAATTTCATTATTTAGAGCCTCTGAGGAAGGAAAGCAAAGCAGGCCTGCTGAGGCAGTGTGCATTGCTGGGGAATTCATAGTGTAAACAGGGAACTGTGCAACCTGAAAATACCCAGGGTCAGGAGAGAAAGATACGTGGGTCTCTGCCCAAGAGAGGTGATGGCTGAGGACCCAGGAATCTGGACCATGAGAGGGAAATACAAGTGCAGTTGCCAGAAATGGAGATATCCCACATCTTGGGGAAAAAATGGACAGACAAATTGGATGGGGAAAGCAATAAAAGTGACAGGAGCATTGGAAAAAATGGGATGCTATAAGGAAAAGTTAACAGAGATGGGCATGTTCAGTCTAGAAGAGACACATAATAGCTGTCCACAAATAAGTGACACCTCGGTCTCTTCTATTCCCTGGCTGTAGCACACAATAGTTTAGTCTCTTGAGGACTGAACTGCTTTAGTCTAACTCAAGTTATTGGGCTTAATATGGGTATCTGGATGAAATTTAATGGCCTGTGAAATACAGATCAGACTAGATGATCCAATGGTCCCTTCTGGCTTTAAACTCTGTGAACCTATAAGTAAAGAGGTGTTCATAAATAATCAAGAAATAACAATACAGAGGATTGGGAGCAATTATTCGTATTAGTCAGTAAGGATAGATAAGAAGTAATGTGCTTAAACTGTAACAGGAAAAATGTAAGTTAAATACTCGGAAAAGCAGTGCAAGTTGTTAAATCAATGGAACAAACTGTCAAGGGTGATTGGGAAACCTCACCTTCAAGGCTATGCGCAAGTCTGCCTGCCTACATGTCTTCTTTGATCTTCCACACATCATCTATATGTCACTCTTCTCTCCTATGTGCATCCTTCACCAGCTCCCGTTTTTGGTTTCTTGTCTTTCTTTTCAAGCCGCTGCACACACGCAGAACTTTCTCTAATCACATATGCCAAGTGCCTTCCTCCATCTGCAGATCACTCCTTTTCCCTTAACACCCAGTTCCATGTAGCTTTCTACGGTCAGTGCCACACACACATGCTATCTCCACTCATTCTTGATGTTGGACAATTATCCCATTTATTGCATCTTCATGAATTAAGGACCCTCAAGGCAGGGACAACGGCAAGTTTTTCAAAAGTTACTAGTGATTTGGGGTGACTCTATTTTGGGGGCCCAACGTGAGATACTTTCAAGGGTCTTGATTTTCAGAGGATGGGTGCTAAATACTTTCTGAAAATCAGGCTCCTTTTAAGGTGTCTCAAGTTGGACCTCCAAAAATTGGGGCACCTGAAATCACTAGTCACTTTTGAAAACCTTGGCTGTTTGGTTTTTTTTACATGTTCAAAATATCACATATAGTGTAAACAGATAATAAAAGTCATCAGCTGTGTCAAGACATCTGTTTGGGAATGTTTAAGAATAACTAAATCAGCCAAGGTGTAGTGAGGTGGATTAGATCAGTGGGTCTCAACTCTTCCAGACTACTGTACCCTTTTCGGAAGTCTGATTTCTCGTGTACCCCTAAGTTTCACCTCAATTAAAAACTACTTGCTTACAAAATCAGACATAAAACTACAAGTGTCACAGCACACGATTACTGAAATACTGCTTACATTCTCATTTTTACCATATAATTATAAAATAAATAAATTGCAATATAAATACTGTACTTACATTTCAGTGTATAGTATAGAAAGCAGTATAAACAAGTTGTTGTCTGTATGGCATTTTAGTTTGTACTGACTTCGCTAGTGCTTTTTATATAACCTGTTGTAAAACTAGGCAAATATCTAGATGAGTTGAAGTACCCACAGAAGACCTCTGTGTACCCTCAGGAGTACACATACCCCTGGTTGAGAACCACTGGATTAGATGACCCACTGGAGGTCACTTCCAATCCTAATCAGTCTGGGTTTTGGTTTTGTTTACATGTATACACCAAGGAAGGAGTCCCCCTTTCCAAGCAGCAGCAGGAAAGAAAGAACAGGAAAAAGGCTATTGGACTTCTCATTTTGCTCTATTGACAGAAATGGCCAAAGACAGCTGAATGCTAAGGAAGCCTTCAACAAAGCTGCAGATTGGAGGTGTCACTATCACTTACGGTACTGGGGAGCAGGAGGAGGTCATCTCTGGGGAACGAGGTTTAGGGTGGGCGCGGGGGGGGGGGAGGTCTTTATTCAACATTACTTTACAGCTTTTGTGTGCCTGGACTGATTTGTTGTGGGAGAGCTGTTGGAGACAGTAGATTTGGCACTGGCCATGGCAGCTGAGAGCCAAGAGAGAAGTTCAATGCCAGCTTAAACCCTGCCTTCATTCTTTCGCTCTCTTCCACCACCACCCCCTGCACTCCACCGCACTTTGAAGGACAGAAGAGAAACAAGGAGAGAGAGAAACTTGCAATGAAAACCAGAGCACTGGGTTAATGAAGCCCATGCAGGCTGCAATAGACTATAAAGATACACACAAGGCACTTACTCTACCATCTGGCATGCAGTTCTGCTGCTGCTGCCCTTACCACATAGTTTAAAAGGAATAAGCAAACAAGTAAAACTTTTTAAGAGATACTAATTGCGAAACACAAGCCATGAATCTGTCAGCTTATTCTCTTCCCTTCCCCCCCCTTCTTTTCCTCGAGCCTTTTTCAATTCTCATGCCTATCTGTGAAAATGCACACTGCCTTGTCAGGTTTTCAGAACTGACTCATTTCATCTATTTGTTGCTAAAGAGGAGTTGGGGCCAAAACTATGATATTTATATTGTAATTGCTTAACCTTCTTTTACTCAGAGCCATAAAGTAGTACATTTAGCAGCAACAGCAAATGACCCATCTTTATTCTGTGGTTTGTTTAAAATCTGGCCCACACTGATATGGAAGCAGGGAAGTTTTAGGTGAGCTGAGCTTGTTCAGTGATTTTTTAAAAAAAATTCAGTCACAAATGGTTGGGGACGTTTCTCTGTGTTTTGCATTCATCGTGCATTTGTGATGCTCATTTTTCCTGAGTGGGGTGACATATACTGTCTTGGGGTCAGCCCCCCCAACTTGTGAAAATCATCATATCTTAATTGAAATCAATGGACCTATGACAATTGACACCAATTGAGGCTGTGACCCCCTGACATAAAACCTCTCAAGCTAGTGCTGAAGAAGATTTTTTGATGATTCATGGGTTTGGAAGAACATTATCTCATTATAAACATTCCTCTTCAGCAGCTCTGAGCAAGCTGGCCCCTTTCTTATGATAAAGAAGCCAAAAGAAATGTCAGTCAGCCACAACCAAAATCTTTTGTCAAGTAGGATGAATAAACTCTGCATTCCAGTTAATTTGGAGGCACCTGTTCAGTGAAAACCTACACTTATCATTCTGTAAAATGTAGGTTCTCAAGGTGCAGTTCAGAAACAGAATGCAATACGTTTCTCATCAAACAGACTTGTATTCCAGGACTGTGTCCCCATTTCAGTCTTGTATGTGAATATCCATTTGTGGTACTGCCAGGACTAAAGCTGAATATTTTTTGGTTCACTGGCAGTTCTGAAAAAAAAATTGTTTCAGGTCAAACAAAACATTTTGTTTAAATTTTGGGCATTTGTTAACATTTTAAAAATAACATTAAAGGAAATTTTTAAATGAAAAGTCATTTCAAATAGAAACATTTCCTTTCATAACTAACAAAATGAAACATTTCAAATTTTTTTTACAATTTGTTTAGCAAAATTGATGCAAATTCGCAAAGTGTTTCAGTGTCACCAAATCTGCATTTTTTGCCAAAAAGAGTCTTGGTCAAAGATTTTTGCCAGCTCTAAGGACAACTGGGGAGATGCAGCTTATCCAGTACCTTTGTCAGTATTAGCTATTGAACCACTGATTTTGGCCTGACTTGCCAGTATTAATTCCCAGCTATCTTAATTCAGGCAAAGCAAAGATCTTCAAAAAGTGCATTATTTTTGTGAGTCCAAACAGTGACCCTCAAACTGACCAGTGGCACCTAGAAAGAACTACATTCTGCCAAGAGCAGCAGGTTTTACATGCCCTAGTTTCCCTAGAAGTAGTATGTCTTGTGTGTGTTACAGCTATTATATATATGGTACTTTTAAAATAAAGTAGTTGACATGACAACAGGTCAGATTTTCAACCTGATTTTCACTAGGCCTTCTCTCTCCTTCCCCCCCCCCTCCACCCCCATCTGAAAAATTGCAGGTGCAAATAACTACAAAAAGAACGAAGGTCATTTGAATTCTATCTACTTGATTCCATTCACAAATTAGGTACACAGCTGCCTGCAATGCAGACACAAATTTGCAACCCCCAATTTTGAGGATGCAAAAAGCAAGACCAGCTCTTGAAAAACTAGAAGAAGAAAGCAGTGGTAGGCAGACCACAGAAAGTTTGGTGATTCAGGTTGGATATGTGGTTTGTTTAAGCACCTAAATGTTCAGATGCTTATCTCAAGCTATCCAGACTTCTTTGGTCTACAAATATGGAGCTGGACCAGCTTTCTTGATTTCTGGTACTTTCTGTTTCCCACCAAGCTGGAAATACCACAGGGACAGTCTTTCTTTCACAGTACTTTGGCACTTCTGCTTCTTGTTCCAGCTGGGACCAGGAGGTGAAGAGGTGAACAAAAAAGAAAAATAATAATTGGGAAAAAGTTAACTGAACATTTTTATATCTCAGAATTTTTTAAAAAAAAAATCAGCCTGGGTTTAATTTGCACATTAGGCAATAGTCTGGGTCATTTCTTACTTTAGTTAAACCAGTTCACTCCTCCTTAACAGAAACATTGTTCCTTTAAGAAGCTTCAGTGACTTGCTCCAATAATAGAAAAACAACATGAAACAATCAAAATAAAGCTATTGAAATTATTTCAAGTTGGGATAAAACAATAACACTCGTCCTTGTCATGGAAGTGCAGCCCTGTGTTCTATGAATCTGTCAGTGCTTGTGGTATATTACATCTATTTGTTTTCTTTGTTCTTAACCCATTTGTTCCAAGGGTCAGGATATCCTGATGCTAAGCGCTCCTGCAAAATAACATTACAACAACAATGGTATAACACTTAGGGAGCACTTCACTTTTTTCAAACCAGGGCTACCTAAAAGCACTGGCTAGTATATCATATTCAACAAATATGCTAATAATACAGCACCACAATCCACATTAAAAATAACCATATTTTTGAAGAACATTGCTGTCTCTAGTCTGAAGTGGGAACAGAAAAGTAAACATGGCAAAGGATGCTAGAACAGTGGAAGTATCATGCTGCTCCTGTTGATGTTGGCATAACAAGGAAAAACTTGTGCATTCTGTTTTTTATACTTAAGGATGTTAACTTTCAATTCATTCACTTGGATTCCGACCCTTCCCGCCCCCCCTCCAAAAAAAAAAAAAGGAAGAACCTGTTTGTTTGCCAGTTTATTTTTCCATCTGGAAAAGAAACAGGACACTGAATTTAATCAGGAAAGAGTAAGTCTATTATCTATGTATAAGAGGAAAAATTAAAATGCATGTTAAAATTCCTGTTAAGTGAACTTTCTGTGGTTTTATTCAAAATAAAAAAGTAGATAGTACAGTAAACTGACTCCATGCCATCAGTTCCTTCCTGCACCCCTAAACAAGCACCAAGGCTGAATGATAACCCAGCACTAAAAGGAATATAGATTGAGAATGCAGACTGTATCAGAACAATGAAAATGCCAGACAAAATAAAGGGTCCTGCTACTTGGGAATGTGAAGCAAAAGGGAGAAGAAGGGATTGTTCTAACAGCTGTCTAACAAACATGTTTAAAAATGTCCCAGTAACTCCATTTGCTAGTGAAAGTGCTACAGCTGCAATACCCCACCTCATTTCTTTGTGGGACAGAGCTGTTCAGAGCAGACACCAGGCATCTTTTGTTTTGTCTTTAAAGGTTGGCGATAATAATTGTCTTCTGTGTACAATCAGTGAGTGATCGCTAGCCACCAGTTAATGTCCTCACATGAACTTATTCCTTCAGTCAGATGGAGCCTTGCACCTAGCAGCCAAAATAATATGTCCACAGTGGGACCTCCCATGGAAAAGTGGAATTTCAACAACTTAATTTCCCTTGCAAGTCAAGCCCTGGCATTCCTTTCTTTCTTTTATGATTATTTTTCTTCAGAAATGAAATTTAAAACCAGAGCTGTTTGTTAAGATTACACAACAGCATCAGACTTGTGAATGCAGATCTTCCCGCTTTCCTGATTCACTTCTTTCACAGTTAGCTTTGGAATGTGAATCAATGTTATTTCCCTTGCAGCTGAAGGGCAGCTAAGGTTACAAAGGGATTTGACTAATAGGCCAAACTCCCTTTGGGTTTGCTGAGAAACAAATGACAGAAAGGAGGAAGAAGACGGAGGTGGGTGGGCAGGAAGCCTGCTTAATTCCATTACTGTGTAGATAAATTCAAACAGCCTTCTTAATATCTTCATCATAATGCGGTCATTAGTGGAAGGGAGTGATGGCCTTCTGCCAGTCTAGCCAGCAAGAGGCAGCTGTGAACTGGTTCTGCTGGGCTGCTCAAGCTTCTTTCTGTTTGCTGAGGGCTGCTTTAGACTGCACGGCATGATCTGGTGAAGCCCTTTTTTTTTAAATAAACCAGCAGCTGTTTACCTGATAGCTCCTGATAACAAACCTGTAGATGAAAATGTTCCTCCCCTGCACATTTCAGCATTTTGCAGTAGGGTCACAATTCCTGAAAACAAACAAACAAGCAAGCAAGCAAACACAAAAATAAGAAGAGAAAAAGGGAGGAAAAGAAAATACCTCACTGGCTTCTCTCCCCCCCACAGTTTTTTTTTTTTTTTTGGCTGATGTTCCAGCTGTAGCCTGGGATTAATTAGGTGTTGTAACTTGGAGCCTGAGACAGAGAGTGAGTGGAAAAAAAAATGCATCTATATCTTAATCTCTGAGGAGGAAGAAGTACAGTAACTGCTTCAGCTCACTCACCAGTGGGAACCCTTGGAAAGCACATCTCTTCGCGGCATTTGTCAAGAGGCAGTGAGGCTGCAGAAGCCTTTTCCTTAGTTGTGGGGGCCCATTTTTATTATTTTCATTTGTGTCTGGCTAAAAAGTGTGTCCCTAGTCCAATAGCAGGAGCAGCCCTTTCTGGAGAGCACAGGACAGGATGCCTGTGCTAGACAGGTTTTTTAATTTAACAGAGCTGGGCAGGCTGTGGAGGACAGGGGAAGAGCCAATGCCCTTTCCCATGGGCAGCCTGCCCAGCTATCAGCCGGGGACTCTAGCCTGCGAGTTGCCTGAGATGATCAGGATGGTAAAGCTCATTTGGAAATCCAAAAGTGAACTACGAGGGACCAAGCAAAGAGGGATTTTGGAAAATGAAGATGCTCTGGGCAGTTTATCAGGTACATTTAATATGTTCAATAAAAGGTGTAGTCTCATCTAATCATGCAAGCTGCTGGTTTCATAAAGTGGGACTCAAGAACCCAAATTGTGTGTATGCATGTGTACAGGGGAAGGCAGTGGCTGAGAGAAGAAGTGTGGAGCTTTGGGACTTAGGGGTTGTGACTGACATACTAATGTACTGAAATCCTGTACAGCAGTCTGAACCCACTTGCTCAGGGGAGTACCTGTTTCATGACAGGCAAGTGAAAATAACAGGATTATTTTCACCATCCACCCTGATGGTAAACAGCAGGCGAGTAGGATTTGTGCCTGGCTGATCAATCTGTATGACAGCTTTGCAATGCTGCTCTAAAAATATACATGTGTTTAACACAGGTTTTGAGCACAGCTGCCTTATTGAAAAATGTAACACTGCCAGCAATAATTCTAAAATCCCAGTGTATGATTGTGTTTGTAGAGGGCCTAGGAGCCAGGTCCACTTTTTGAGAATGCCACAATATTTCTTTTGTGTAGTCACAAAAATTAAAATCCAGAAAGGAAGGCTGTGGTGAGGGTTTTGACCTGTGCCTCAGGAGAGCTGGATCTCATAGCCAGCTCTGCCACAGACTGCCTGGATGATCTTGGACATGTCAGTTGGGGCCAGATTTTTAAAGGTATTTAGGCACCTGTAGATTCAGGTAGGCACCTAATGGAATTTTCAAAAGCACCAACTCTCATTGAAATCAGTTCAGCAAGGTTTTTAAGCAGCTGCACAACGTTAAGCACATGAATTGCCTTACTTACTTCAGAGTCAAGGGGAAGACTTGCACTGGCTTCAGTAGACTTCAGATGAGGCCCTCTGTGCCTTGGTTTCTCATCTGCAAAATGGGATTAATAGCACCTCCTTTCTCCCGTCTTGTGTTACAGTCTATTTAAATTATGAACTCTTTGGGGCAGGGACATGTAAATACAGTGCCTAGCACAATAATGGCACCCCAGTTGCAATCAGAAGCCTGTGCTATCATAATGCAAATAATAAGCATAAATATTAGCACTTCATGAGAAACCATCCTGTATGTGGAGTAAGTATGCTGTGAATATTCTGGAATCCTTTATAAAGAGTTTGTCACACAATATGGATTACTTGAGTAGTATGGGGCAGATGTAGCCAATCATCTGTGTCTCATCCTTAAATATTCCTGTTAAAAAACTGTATAATAAAAAAAGTGCTTACCTCATTTTTATTTTGAAAGTGGTGGGGGAGAGAAAAGTCTGTCAACTCCAGAGAAAATGTAAAACCTTCCACTTCCCCTGAGTGGGAACCACCAGTGACCGGTAAATTAGAAGTCTTTCTACAAAGGTTGTCCTGGGTAAAGGAAGAGGCTTGACCATTGTATTAAGTGTGTAATAAATGAGATGGGAAGGCAATGGAGCAAACTGATGGGATTGTGAGGTTTGTGTGGCAGGTGGGAACTAAATGCTCAGAAGGATGGATTTTGGTCAAAGAGAAATGAACTGATGATTCATCCACCACATTTTTCATGCAAGTAGTGCTGGAAATATTCAAAAAAAGCCACCTAGAGAGAAAGCATAGTCACATCCTGTTCAGTGCAGCTACCATTTATTTTATGAGCACAGTTCACCTCCAGACTTATGGAGGCATCTGTGGGTGTACATTTAAGAGCAAGTGCAGAATAGTGGGTTGGTGGGGGAACAGTAAGAGAAATGTAACAAAATTTTAAAACTATAAAGAATAGATTATAATCTTCATGGACCCTGATTCTTCCACCAGTAGGATGTGAGTAATTCCCATTGACTCAAATAGATTTTACTAATATCCTGCGAAATCTGGCCTTCTGGTGCCAATTCTATTGTGTTATCCCAGTATAAATCCAGTCTAATTCCTGAGTTGTGTTGATTTACGCCACTGAGAGAACAACATGACTCCATAATTTTCAACAATTTACAAATCAATCCCCTATGTGATAAAGTTGACTTGGGAGGTTGGTTCTTTTTTTTCCCCCCTTCCCACAGCAATTGTCATTGTGGTTTCCCATTTTGTTAAACAGCAGGTTCCTCCTATATGTGGGGAAGCCAGTAAAAATCTGTCCAGTCAGAGAGGATCTAAATACTAACTCAGGTCTTGGCTACACTGGCACTTTACAGCGCTGCAACTTTCTCGCTCAAGGGTGTGAAAAAAACACTCCCCTGAGCACAGCAAGATACAATGCTGTAAAGCACCAGTGTAAACAGTACTGCAACGCTGGGAGTGGGCTCCCAGCACTGTAAGCTAATCCCCACGGGAAGGTGGAGTACGTGCAGCACTGGGAGAGCTCTCTCCCAGCGCTGGCGCTGCGACCATACTCGCACTTCAAAGTGCTGCCGCGGGAGCGCTCCCGCAGCAGCGCTCTGCACTTGCAAGTGTAGCCGTACCTTCAGAAAGCATTTGCCTCTCTTACCTTCTCTGCTTCCCCATCCTTCTCCACAGTCATTTGGAATAATCAGTGGTATGAAGCACTAGCACAGTGTTTCTCAAACTGGGGTTGCTGCTTGTGTAGGGAAAGCCCCTGACGGGCTGGGCTGGTTTGTTTACCTGCCCCGTCCACAGGTCCAGCCGATCGTGGCTCCCAATGGCCACGGTTTGCTGCTCCAGGCCAATGGGAGCTGCTGGAAGCGGCGCAGGCCGAGGGACGTACTGGCCACCACTTACAGCAGCTCCCATTGGCCTGCAGCGGCGAATTGCGGCCAGTGGGAGCCACAATCGGCCGGACCTGTGGACGGGGCAGGTAAACAAACCAGCCTAGCCCGCCCAGGGCTTTCCCTACACAAACAGTGACCTCAGTTTGAGAAACACTGCACTAGCACAACTTAGTCTTGAAAAAGCTACTGGTGCCAGAATGGATGGTGAGGCACCATGGTACATGCATTGCGTGCTTTTTGCCTCACATAGAGACCCATTATTTTGGGGGGTCGTCTGATGGCTCATTAGACACAGCAAAATATGTCAGCTGTTGGATACTCAGCTTCATCGCGCTTGCCAAAGTAAGGGTGTTTTCATTTAAATTCTGACCTGTCCTCATGGTAACTCATCCTACATTATATCATGTTATCTGAGGTTATATTTCTTGCCATAGCTTATAAGGTGAACTAAGAGAAACTGAACAAAAATAAGAGAAAACATTGGGACATTTTGGAGGGAAAGGGAAGTTGTCAGGATTTCTGCTGTATTTTAAAGATTATATTGTGGAGGTTCCTCACTTAACGTGGGCTGAACACAACCTCCCACAACTAAGCCTGAGTGATTAGACTAGACTTCTAGACCTTAAATCCTGGGTCCCCTTATCAAGAGACACTCCTCTGAGTCTTACAGCTTTTGGGGCCCGCCATAGCAGTCAAGGAATATGCAGGATCTGGATCCTCTTCCCCCGTCCCTCCCCCCCGACACACACAGACACCAATTACAGTGTTTTCTACACATTACATAATTGTATGAGAAGATTAATCGGCAAAATCTCTGGTGAGGTTTTCCTTTACTAATTTTGAAAATCAGATCATTAGCATGCTCTTGCCAGCTTTAAGAGGCACTGCAATGATATCTACTATGTCTGCAGACCTTGCTTTCCCTGCCTGCCCCTTACCAGTTGTTGCTTAGTAACTTTTTCATCCAAATCCCAGTCCACACTAGCACAAACCTAAACCCTATATGATTTTTGGAGATGAGTGTCTCACTAACTGTGGCAAAAGGAGGTGAGCACATCTACATTATTATCTCTCTACCAAAATGCTAAACAAAATTAAGAACTAGAGATGGTGGAATAATGAAATGCAATTAATTTGAGGATGGGGAGGATGGGAAATGGTAGAATTAATCATTATTAAAAATGTTTGCGGTGGATCAAATAATAAGAATATTTATTTGCAAATAATTTTTGGAAGCAAAATGCCGGAATGTGATGGGTTCATTATTTGGACTGAATAACTCAAGCAGCTCTAACTGGCACCATGATTGAGACAGACCCTTTTCTATCCAGCACAGTTTGAACATAGTTTAAAATGTTTAGTCTATAGAAGAAGGCTGCATTACCCAGTTTTGAACTGTTCTCATTTTCTCCTACCCTCGCTTTATGTTCTGCCTAACTATCCTGTCTTCTCTTGGGTCTCTCTCTCTCTGGGCTTGTTTATATGGTTGAGTAATGAGCACTTTGGGGGTGTGGTTTCTAAAGTACACTAATGTGTTGCACATTAATTGGTCTGTGGAGATCCAGTTTGTGTGTACTAAATGTTCCCTAGTGTGGTTTAACATAGTTTCAAACAACACTATGCTAAAGCACATTAGGAAATATTCAGTGCGCACCAACCTGGTCTACACAGACAACATTAACATGCTGCACTTCAGTTGATTTATAAATCACACCCCTGTACAGCACGTTACCCCACTCTGTAGACAAGCCTTATCACTCACACTGACACACTCACACACACAACATCTCCTGAGAGGAGACTGCTACAATACTTAAATTCTTCAGAGCCTTCCAGACACCAATGTTTGTGCATTTCTGAAATGACTTTAGAACAGAGGTGGGCAAACTTTTTGGGCTGAGGGCCACATCTGGGTGGGGAAATTGCATGCAGGGCTGAGGCAGGGGGTTGGGGTGTGGGAGAGAGGACGGGGTGTGGGAGGGGGTGCAGTGTGCAGGAAGGGGCTCAGGGCAAGGGATTAGGGCAGAGGGGTGTGGGGTGTATGAGGGGGCTGAGAGCAGGAGGTTAGGGTGCAGGAGGTGTGTGGAGTGCAGGAGGGGGTTCAGGGCAGGGATGCAGGAGGGGTATGGGGTGCAGCGGGGGCTCAGGGCAGGAGGTTGGGGTGCAGGAGATGTGTGGGGTGTATGAGGGGGCTCAGGGCAGGGAGTTGGGGTGCATGAGGGGTGCACAGTGCAGGCAGGGTGCTTAAGGCAGGGAGTAAGGGGGTGGGGTGCAGGAGGGGTTCAGGCTCCAGGTTGGCAGCAGCACGCATCGGGGCCAGAGCATGCTCCCTGCCTGCCCTGGCCCTGCACCGCTCCGCTCCAGGAAGTGCTGCGGCCCCTGGGAGAAGGGGGACGGAGGGTTCTGCTTGCGCTGCCTGTGCTGTGCTTCCAGGTATCTCCCCCGAAGCTCCCATTGGCCATGGTTCCCCGTTCCCAGCCATTGGAAGCTGCAGGGGGTGGTGCCTGGAGGCAAGGGCCAGGGACTGCTGCTGAGAGCAGCGCGGGGCCCATGGCTCCATTGGGGGGCAATCCCACAGGCCGGATCCAAAGCCCTGAGTGGCTGGATCCGGCCTATGGGCCAGAGTTTGTCCACCGCTGCTTTAGATAGCTTTCCCACCTCCATTCCTATTTCTCTCACTGCAGCTGTCCTCTCAGAAATGTAGGCCTTGAGTCACACATGCATAATGCTTTTCATTAACAGAGGAGTCTGCCTCATTTAGAGAGGGAGAACAGTAACTAGAGACACCCACATGAGCATCCAGTCCGTGCCGAATCTTGCAACTAAGATAATTTCCACTTCTCATTGGTTTGCCCATGACTCCTCCCTCTTTGAATCCACTGTCTCCTCCATTTCCACTGAATCACTTTCAGATTTCATGTCATTGCCTTTAGGGCCCTAAATACTCTTCCCTTGCTTATCCAACCTTTTCTCTTATCACGTTCCTCCCACCCCCAACTGTCTCTGCTCTGCCAATGATGCCAGCCTCAGCAAACCACTTGTCCACTTTCCCTACGGATGTGTTAGTTCTTCTTTCTGCACTGACCTCTCTGCATGGAAGGTCCTTCCTAAGCTAGTCCAGAAAGCCTCTAGCCCCTCCTCTTTTAAATCCTGCTTGATAACCAACTTCTTCCTTGAAGCCGAAGAAACATGTTAACTAGCATTCTGTTTATTACTTTTGTCCATTTATTTCATCAGAACCAAAAACTTTTGTCCCACTGTGGTGTGCAATATTGCCCTGTCCATCCTTCCAATCTCACCATGTGGTTACTTCCTTGTTCAATCATGTCCAAAATGTCTTTGTAATCTCACAAGGTCAGGGAGCTTGATACACCTTTTGAGTGCCATTACAATCATTAGTCATTGAGAGGGGACCCTCCCTACACTTTGGGGGCACAGCTATGCTAATTTTGCAATTTGAACCAGTCAGATACTGAGCACCCCTACTAAAGTCAACAGGAATTGAGGGTGCTCAGCACCTTACTAGATCAGACCCTTTCATTCCCCCTTTACACGTACCTACAGCATAGTAGATAGTTCCAATGTTTTGTCTCAGCATTTGTCGAGTTCCTTACACTTTTCCTTGGACTGAAAACAGCTTCATTTGGGCAACACTGAGATATGCATCACAGGCAGGAAGGCTGTTTACTATATCTATTTCTGAACAAAACAGGGAATGTTGAAACTTGCCAAATGTGTTACATTTATTGGGGACAAAGAGAATGAGTTTGCTTGAATCAAGGCTAGCTAAGGGCATTTAACTCGAGTTCTGACCATGAAAGTTCATTCAGTTGATATGATCATTTGCTGTGGTGGAATTACCAACTCTTTAGAGGCATGGAATATTTCTTTCTATAGACTTGTAAAGTTACAGCATTGTATAAAAGTTTAGTAAAAACAATGAGGAAGGTTTACATGCAATGTGCTTTTTTACAGTACATAAGTGATTTAAATGATTTAAAGCTACAGGCCAAATCCAAAAGCCTCTATTCACTTCTCAGTCCTCAGATTCAGTCCTTACTCAGGCTAAACTTCTGTTGATTTTGAAGGGAGATTAGGAAAGTAAGAACTAGAACTGAGCAAATAGTGGAGGGAAATTATATGCAAATATTTTCACAAATTCTGAATGGCTTTTCAGTTTAGTCATGCTGGCACCCGATTTTTGTTTGCATTCCCATGAACATTTGTGCAAAGTGAATTTTGTTTGCAGGAGTGTTTGGAAAAGCTCTTTGGGCAGCTGTTTTACAGTGCACACACACAATAGGGGAAGGGAAGAGAAGATGAATATAGTATACAGTTGAAACTCCAGGATGTATTTAGGTAGAATGTAATTATCCAAGCTGGATTTTGGCCAAGGGCTGGGAGTTAATGCCCCAGTGTACCAAAAAAAAAAAAAAAAAAAGTGACAGTGAACTTAATATGTCAATTCAGAGCACCTGTTTAAAGAATAATCTAAACATTAATAGGCCAGATCCTTGTATGATGTAACTTTGTGGAGCTCCATTGTCTGCCTATAAGTACAGGAGACACTGGATGTGGTTTAATTAGGCCACAACTTTATTCTTACATATCTGGGAGTACCTGGCAGATAAAATTGTATAGTGTTGGTAATTCCATAATCATTTCAATATATACTTGGGTCCGACAGCACTCTCTCTTACCTATCCTGGTTCCCAGCCAACCCACTGCTGGGACCTCACTATCCTCCCCTTGAATAAGGGTTAAGGGGAGGGGGTGCTGGCTCCCTGCCCTACCAGTTGTAGGAGCCCTCAGTCCCCTTGTTTTCACTCCTTTAGAGAATGCCTCCTTTAAACCTTTACCAATTCATTTTATCTGATCACTGTACCCCTTCCCTATGGAGTACCTGCACTGGACATCTGCCCCATGTTTGTATAACAAGTTGAGACATCAAAGCCTGCCTGAACTGCTGTTGGGAAGCGGAAAAAAAAAAACCCTTCACCTTGGCCAATCTGGGAGTGAGGGGAAAATTCCTTCCCAGCCCCCTGAGAAAGAAGCAACTAGCGCAGTGCCCACCGTAGACCCTAACAAAACCCGGTATTTCACCACTTTCATGGGTGGTAGGGTGGGTGCTGCTCTGCCTGGTCCAGGTAAAAGAGAGCTTTTCCTGCTCTGGAATGGACCTATATAGTCATCTGGATGGATATGCCACTGACCTGGTTCACAGATGCAACAGAAAGTCACTCTGATTCTCTAGCCACCCACTGCTTAATATGTGGTGAGGTCATTACCCTTAATGCAGCTATGCTGATCTGACCCATTGTTTCTTTATTCTTTTTCAAAGGGAAAAGCTACTTCATTTCATTATAAGCCAGCTGTTCTTCCTAGCTTTGTTTCCAAACTGCTGACAAAGTTGGATTGTTTATACCCAAAATTTACCCCCTTTCCTTCACCTTTTCTTAAAAATTTAATTTATTTACTGATACGAATTCTGTGAAAATTTAGGTTACCAGCAGGATGAGTGATTGCTGTGCTATAGATGTGTCCATTCTCTCTGAGCCATCATTTATTTGGTGGGAGAACTACAAAAGCAAAGCATATTGCTTGGGATAGACTTGCTGATGTGCCATTTTGCTTGATTTTTCATTGGTAAGTGCGACATACAGAGTGCATTGCAACATGTGCTTAAAAAGGTATGCAGCAAAATTGCCAAACATAAGCTCTTGGTTTAGGAGCCGGCAAAACATGCTTTTGAAGCTTCCTGCAAGAGGGGCTATACGCTGCAGAATCTTCTGTTGCTGACATTTTGGAAAGGGTGTACTTTCCTTTCAAGATGCCACAAAGAAATTATATCCCTGAATATTAAGTTTTCCCCTTTATTGTAGTCCATTCCCCTCACTCTTTCAGTCTCCTGAAATCTTTCAAACTAGGTCACTCAGGATAACCACATCAGCATACCCAAACTATTGACTTTGTACAAGATGACACAGCAGTTCAGAAAATATGTTTAAGGAGGAATTTTTATGTAGGGTAAACAGGCTCAAATAAGAAAGTCTCATGCTTTCATCCCTAATTCAAATCTCTTGGGATTTTCGAAAAACTTCAGTTGACTTCAAGTTCATTTTCTTTCATTATTTATCATATTTATGCACCTAGGCACTTCCTGGTTCTGGACAGAACCAGAAGTGGACGTGTCATAATATGGGAGCAACTTTGTTCCTGCAGTCTGGCCAGAAAGCCACAAATCTCTAAAACCCAACAAGAAAGTCTCTTGTGAGCTTTCCAGCCTAAGGCCCCAATTCAGCAAAGCATTTTCGCATGTCTTTAAGCACGTGAGTGATCCCATCTCCTTTCAGCAAAGAATTTGAGCTTGCTTAGGTTAAATTAAGGTTAAGCACGTTTAAATACTTTGCTGAATCCAGGCCTCAATTTTCAGATGCAATATATTTGGATAACTCATCTCACCTTTTAAGATAGCCTCATCACTGTCTCCATCACAGACCAGTTTGCAAAGCACATTTCCATCTATCCCTGCTATTGTTACAAGTAATCCCTAAGATTACTGTATTTGAAAGAAATCTGAGGAGGGAAATCTCCCTCTCTGTTAACCTCCTGGTTGTGACAACACCTTGTGTTGAGAGACTTCCACTGTTTTGTAGATGGCCAACTGCACTTTATGGCATCTTGTGAAAACATGAGACAGAACTCTCCTGGCCCTACCTGTCCAGGACACAAATGCATGCTGTACTACAGGATGTTTGCCAGTAACAGCAGCAACAAGGTGTGTGAACAGAGGGAAAAGGGAGGGAGGACAAGGGCATGTTTAGTGGTGTTGCTGCCCAGCCTGGCCAAAAGATACTTCTAGGCATCGGCAAGAGAACAGAAGAACCCTTAGCAATTTCTAAAGGTTATTTTAGTGTAATTTCAGGCCATGCCATTTAAAGAGTGTTCTGTCAGAAAATGGAATTTTTGAAATTAGTTATTAGAAGTTGCCAGGATTCCTTTAAGCTCTGTTGTACAAAAACAATTCACAAACCAGGACATTACGAGCCTGATCCAATCCCCCTGAAGTCAATGATGGTCTTACCATTAACTTCAGGGGGCTTTGGATTAGGCCCAAAGTGCTCATTTGTGCCGTTAGCACCCACTCTGCAGTGCTGTGCCTATGAAGCCATTCCTCCTGTCCTGGGGAGCTTCTGAAGAGGCTGGCATGAATCACCCGAGAGCTCAGGCATGCAGAGCTTTGGACCTTTCCCTTAGGAGGGTGCAGAATGTTTTTGTGTCTGCTCCCCAGAGTGAGGGAGCAGTCTCTGAATTCTGCAGTCTCTGCTGTCCAGCTGTCCCTGGCCCTTGTATGGGGGGGCACTTGTGGGGAGGGAAGACTTGTATCCCCACCTGCCCTTTGCTCACATCTATGTGAGAGCTGGAAACAAACAGGTACAGTTCAAAATAGAGAGAGGTGGTCTGGAGAACTCTGCCTGTATCCTGTGAACATGGAACGTATAGCTTCATTCTGAGCTAATTAAGTGTTCTTTAGAGACTTAGGATGCCTTTGTGAGTCTGGCTAGCTCAGGGAGCTGAGAAACAAAATATTCCAAATAACTCAGATTGAGAATATAATTCACAGTGTTATTTGACCCTTACTCTTGTGTGAACCTTCCTAGTCTGCAGGAATTTATTGTATATGACTCAAAAAGGCTCAGAAGTTTTTTTTTTCCACTCAGAAAGGCATATATTACATAGACATACCAGATAGGAAGTGTTCTGCAGTAGCTAGTATAAGTACCTGAAAACCTCAAGTATTTAGTGGAATAGAGGGCATTACTTGGACCCCTTTAAATTTTTGACAGGAGAAAAAAAAGGTCTGCAGTGTCAAATCGTTTGGTCCATCTGGAATATATATGGACCAAATTCTGCAATCCTTAATAAAAACTCCCACTGACTTCAATGGTGGGTTTGTTCAATTAACAACTGCAGAATTTGGCCCTTTGGGGGTCGTTTGGACCTTGATGTTTTGGAGATTCAGTGCAGAGAAGCCCCCAGGTGCTTATTCAAACAGCTTGTGTGTTCACAACTTTGCTTATCCAAAGCTTTCCCGAATAGCCTGTGTGTTCAAAACTTAACCTGGAAATCTTATAATTATAGGTTTTTGTGCAACGTTTTTTGTATTTCCTGCTTCCAGTCAGGCTAGAAATAATGCAGGAACAGCCGCTTTCACAATATTCTGTTTCTAGTCCCAGATGGGCCTGAGACTTGACAAGGGGATAAGAGAGTTAAGAGAACATTTTTTTAACTTCAGAAAAAGCTCAGATCTGATCCAACTGGAGTCTTGAATGGAGGTTTGGGTCAGAGATTTTTTTCCCCCCTCAAACTGCTTCACTCGGCTTTCCTTACAGAATTGTTCAGGATAAAATTAAAGCTCATTGACAGTGACTCAAGTGTATCAAGCCAGGGAAGGAGGGAATTGCGAGAGAGATTGCTGGGTTTTATGTACTCTACTGCTTGAATATTTTTCTCCATTCTTTCCCTTCTTTCTACAGGCAGTGGGGAAACGTATGTTACTTA